>NW_025814826.1:55382132-55884632 GCF_022079265.1 Lynx rufus | reverse complement strand
ATCCAGTGCCAAGTGAAAACGCAGGGTCTCTTGTTCCAACTGGAAGAAGCAAAGCTTTTTACTTTATTCTGCAATCTCTGTCCTGATCTGTTGTGAACTGTTTGTTTGCTATTTAAAATCTTTTATTTTATTTTATTTCATTTCATTTCATTTCATTTTATTTATCCTGAGAGAGGGAGCACGCAAGCCGGGTAGGGGCAGAGAGAGAACCCCAAGCAGGCTCCGCACTGTCAGCACAGAGCCCGATGCTGGGCTCAAACTCATGAACCATGAGAACATGACCTGAGCCGAAATCAAGAGTCGGACGCTCAACAAACTGAGTCCCCCAGGCGCTCCTGTTTGCTGTTTAATGTCAAGTTCGGGAATGCTTTTGGGGTGCGTGCAGCCCCTCACAGATGCCCACAGCCCTGTCCCGCCACCTGCCCCTTCGCATGCCTGGACCCCAGTCCCCAGCAGGAGCAGAGGGTAGGTGCCAGAGGTGGCAAGGGAAGGGAGGGGACAGCCAGGAACCCATCCGAGGAGGCAAGAAGGTGACAGGAGGCAGGACTTTACGTCCCAAGCACGAATTCAGATACAACCATTCAGGATTTCAAGATGGCTATGGCAGACCATTCAACTCACTCGGAGAAACTACCCGCCCCCCCCCCATTTCTGCCAGTCAGAATAGCTGAAGGCTATGACCCTGCTAGCCAACATGGGGTCAGGGCCTTTGCAAAGTTACTCACCTTCCCCGTTTATAAAATGAGGATAGGAAGAGCACTCCTACATCAGGCTCATTTGAGAATCAGATGACCTAATAACAACGGCCAACTCTGAGGTAACACTCGCCATGTGCCCCCCACTATTTCGTGTGCTTTACAAATATGAACGCTTTCAACCCTCATAACAAGCCAGTAGATGGGTTTGCACTTTACAAAAGAAAAACCTGAGGGCGCCTGGGTGGCTCAGTCAGTTAAGCGTCCGACTCTTAATTTTGGGTCAGATCATGATCCCAGAGCTTGTGAGTTCAAGTCCTGCAGTGGGCTCTGTGCTGACAGTACAAAGCCTGCTTGGGATTCCCTCTCTCTCTCTCTCTGTCTCCCTCTCTCTCTGACCCTCCCCAAGCTCGCTCGCTCTTGCTCTCTCTCAAAATAAATAAATAAGCTTAAAAAAAAACAACAAAATTAAGGCACAGAGAAGTAAAGCAACTTGCGCATACCCACACAGCTGGTAAAGGGGTAAGTGTCATGGCCAAGATTTGAGCACATCTGCCGAGCTCCAGAGTCTGCCTCTGGGCCAACGCCACACAGCTCGGCCCCTAGAAAGCCGTGGATGCTGGTTCTGGCTTCGTTTTGGGTCATTCTCACAATGAGCCAATGAGGTAGGTTTTAGAGGAGAACAGGGAGGTGAAGAAACCTGTCCCAGCAGGACTGGCTCCAGGAAAGAAGAGGATGTGAACTGCGGGAGTGGGGAGAGATGGGGAAGGGGGGCCTCTGACAGCAGGGACCTGCATGGATGACTAGACCATGGGCTCCAGGAATAAGTGGAAGGTTTGATTTGGAGGGGCATGGGAGAATGGTGGCTGCAGCCCCAGGGTGCTAACGTCCTAGGTTATCAGGGCAGGACAGCTGCTCAAAGATCACTGAATCTGAGTTTTAATTTTATGCTTGGGGAAACCGAGGCTGGAGGAGAGAAATGGCCAGTCTAATGCCCAGAATCAGGAAGTAGAGTGCTGGGAGCAGATGACCCCCCCAGCCAGAGTGCTTGGAAGGTCAATGGAGTGTCCTGAGCGCCTATCAAGGGTCCCAGGTCCATAAACCCCCCCCCCCAACAGGCTCCTGGATGACCCTTGATACCACAGTCCCAGGCACAGCCGAATCCTTATAAAATAAAACTCCTTGCTATCAATAACGCAATTTCTGACTAGGGTCGCTTTTATCGTTTGTAAATTTAGAGGAAAAAACACAAACCCCACTAGCTCGGAAGTCAGACCCAGGTTTGCAAAGGGCTCTACCACTTACTGACTGTGTGATCTTAGGCAAATTACTTAACCTTTCTGAGTTTCAGTTACCTCATCAGTAAAATAGCTCTGAAGTGAGATCACTTCATGGCAAACATAGATTTCTGGAACAGATTACATGGAAAGGAAAGGAGGCTACAGACTGTAAAACTTCCCTGCTGTGCACAGCCGGCACATTGTAGGTGCTCAATAAAGGCCATTCTGAATTCACTAGAGGCCAAACCTCCAAGTTCATGGGCCAGACAAGTCTCGGAAGAGATGTCAATTCTAGAACCACCTAAAAGCACCTACCGGACATCTCCATCTAAAGCCCAAGAAGGGAAAATACCACAGGATTTGGAGAGGTCCGAAATAGGGCTCGGAGACAAGACTGGGAGGTCCCCGTGATGGGCGGCTGGGAGGGAGGTTGAGGAGGAGGGTAAGTGCGAAAGAACTTGTATTTTTGGAGGTGTTTCTTCTATTTAAGGTGTTGCTAACCCCCTGGTAAAACTCATTTTTGATTCTTGGCAGGAAAACACATTCAGGCTAAGCAGTGAGAACAGACCCTGGCTGGGAAAGTACTCACCGACTCTCAAGTCTCTCTTGTTTTACTGCAACTGACTTGGGTTGAACAACTCGATTTGAATAATTGCACTTTGAGGATTTCTAGGGGAAGTACCCAGGGTCATCTTCTGACTGGAGATTCTATGACACGAACTAATTCTGTAAGTCCGGAAGATTCCCCTGGACTGCAATGCATGCGTCCTACAAATACTTTATTGCCCACCCAGTTGTGTGCAGATGCTGTGTTAGAGACTGAGGACACGCGGTGAGCAATATGGACACGGCAGAGGGCTTATGAGCACCAGGGGAAGCTTGCAAAACAGAATCACACACGGTAATAAGCACCTGGTGGAAGAATGGTAAAATGTGCCCCGGGTGGGTAACTCAACAAAGAGGTGACACTGAGGAGGAGACTGAAGGGTGGAGGGGAGTGTGTGGGTCTCCTGGGGTGGCCAAAGCTCCACAGACTGGGAGGCTTAAAACCATAGAACTTTATTCTGTCGCAGTTCCGGAGGATGAAGGTCTTGAATCGAGGTGTCCATGGGGCCATGCTCCCTCTGACACCTGAAAGGCAAGGTCCTTCCTGGCCTCCTCTAGCCTTTGTGGTGGGCCAGCAACCTTACACACCACATGGCTTGCAGAAGCGTCCCCACCCATGTCTGCCCCTGCCTTCACACGGCCTTCTCCCCGTCTGTCCATCTCTCTTACAAAGACACCATGGCTGGATTGGAGGCCATCTTGATCCAGAATGACTTCATCTAAACTGGATTATGTCCGCACAGACCCTATTTCCAAATAAGGTCACACTCACAGTTGCTGTGGGTCAGGACTCCAATATGTCTTCCTGGAGGACCCAGTTCTATGCAGTACAGAAAACAGCACAGGTAGGTGAGGAGTCGGCAAAGCCACGAGCTGGAGATGAGCTGGAGGGGCAGGAGATGGCCCCTTGGGGGACACAAAGAAGCCACTGTGAAGAGGGGAAAGTGGGTCCAGGAGACGGAGAGAAACCGTGGGGACTTCGCCAGCTCTTCACGCTCTGAGACGGGCACGCCTCTTCCAGCTCATGCACAAGTGGGCGTCGAAGACCTTGACGTACAGGCAGGGAATCACGGCCCCTGCATCTCCATTGTCTGAGGTACCGCGCCGGTGACTGGCAGGCCACCCTGGGGAACGAAGAGTGAGGCAGAAACTTCCTGGCAATGATGTGCTCTCACTCTGGAAAACCAGAGGCGAAAAGTGCCCCGTTGACTGTACATCACGGCTTGAGTGCATCTTGGCAGGCGGCCAGGGAAGCCAGAAAGTGTCCTCCTTTGCAAAAAACATGGCACCTCGGTTATATATATAAAATATATTTTGGTCTTTGAGAGATATATATACACACATGAACTTTTTATATATATCTTGATATACATGCTATGTCTATATATGATATACATGCTTGAAACTTTCAGCCATATATAAATATATAAAACACATATATTTACATATATATATGTATGTGTGTGTATATATATATACATATATACATATATATATACATATATATGTATATATATATAAAACCAAAGGGCTTTTGCTTGAAATAGAGGTTTATTTTCTGTGCCGGCTGTCTTTGGTCTAAGGTCATTCATTCATTCCACAAATATTTACAGAGTGCTACCATGTCACAGGTGGGGTTCTCAGCGGGGGCTAAGACAGAAATCCCTGCCCCCCTGGAATTGAATCTCCAGCGAGATAAGGGGCACTAATGGATCAACTCACACAATCGTGAGGCACGGTACGAGGTGCCAAGAACAACGGAGAAAAATAAAGGCAGGAAAGAGAAGAATGAGACTTGCAGAGTGGTGGTGGTGGTGGGGGGGGGGGGGCGGTACGACGGTGAATGTGAAATAGTGGCCAGGGGAGGCCTGGCTGAGGTGGAAGGCCAGAACAAAGGCCCGGAAGAGCTAAGGGAGTGAGCGGTGATGAGGGAGTCCAGCAAGAGCAAAAGCTGTTGAGCGGAGCTCAAGTGTCTGCGAGAGGGCAGGGGCAGGATGGCAGGTGGGATGAAGAGGACAGAAGGAACGAGGGCATGGTCAGGGTAGCGGGGCTGGTTCACATGGGCCTCCCAGACCATTGCAAGGCCCGTGGCTTTTACTCTGGACAGGATGGGAAGCCTGCGGGGGGGGGGGGGGGTTTGGAGCAGAAAGGTCATGTGCCCCGGCTTGATTTCCAAGGGTGACTCTGGCTGTTGCTGTGAGAACAGATTGTAGAGGGGCAAAGGGCAGACGCAGAGACCCGTCAAGGGCTGTCGTACTAATGCAGGCAAGAAATGACGGCGGCTGGGACCCAGGTAGGGGCTTTGGGGTGGTGAGAGGGCATGATATTCTGGGTATGGTTTGCTGATGGTCTGGATAGGACAGGTGAGTGATGGGGAGACCAAGGTTAACTGACTCCAAGGCTGAGCGACTGAAGAGTTGGTGTTGTCATTAACAAGGATGGAGAAGACCACAGAAAGGTGGATACGAAGCCAGGGGAATCAGAAGTCTGAGACGCTGGCGAGACTCTCCAGTCTGGAGAGAGTCTGCCTCTTCAGCCTCAGAAGGAGAAACACAGCATGTTGGTCGGGCCCTTGAGAGGCCTCTCCTGTCAGCCTTGACCTAGGGGCCTCCCGTACATCCTCAATTGCAGAGCGTTCTTGAGAGCATCCTTCCCAGGATGACCTGGGAAGAGCTCACAATTCAGCATCCCCCGGGGGAGTCATTCTCACACTCAGCACCTACTAAGTGCCAGGAGCATGTGATCTATGAATAAGACCCCTACCACGTACTTACCACCATCACCATCTGAAAAAAAGAGGAATGTAAGGTACAGAGCGCTAAGTAACCTGTCCACGGTCACACTAGAAGATGGCCTCTGTCTTCACTCTGCACACAGTGATTTCCAGCCAAGGTGGAGGGACTACTACCGGAAGGGCGGGTTTTGTCAAAGCCGGGCTGGTGCTGTGGGGAGGAGACCGGCTGGGGGTGATTTGAGAAGCTCTCTGTTCCTCTTGGCAGCTGTCTTTCCATTCTTACCCCTCTTGTGCCCCTGCGCTTAGACTGTTGATCGCAAGGCACCACTCCACCTGCACAGCCCTGAAGTGCAATGTTTCCCCTGGGTTGCAACACCACCTCTGGGCTGTCCTCCATGTTACTCTGAACCCTGGAGCTTCTCCCCTTTCTCCCAGGAGGGGAGGATCTCAGCCGCAGTCCTTGGGCTACAAAGGGTCCAGGCCCGGTACCAGGAGTTAACTGCACCTCCCACGTGTGCACTCTTGACCCGAGGCCATGGATCCAGTTCCTCACGGGAGGGACAAGATGGGTGGAAGGAAGCAGAGACAAGAGGGCACAGGGATGCCCCAGGAAGAGAGACTCAGTGGGAACAACTTCAGGCCCAGCTCATGGAAAAGCGTCAGGACTCAGAGAGCAGGACAGAATAGGGTTCCAGGCCACTGCGTGGGGCAGACAGAGGCAGCACAGCCTTGTCAGCCCCACAGGAGATGAACTGTCTTGGGGGGTGGCCGGGAGGGGAGAGGAGGCAGGGGTACCAAACACCTGGTCACTTCCACTGGGTCAGAGGAAGACAGAAACTCATGCTGGCAGAGGGCGGTGTTTTCTGAAGTTCATCTCCGCGACAAGGGGTCCGGAATGGGACAGAGTATGGGCGAGTCCTAAAGCTTGTGCTAGGCAGTGTCCAGAAGAAAAATGGCACCATGATTTAAAAATCTGCCTGTCTGCGCCTGGGTGGCTTGGTCGGTTAAGCGTCCGACTTCGGCTCAGGTCATGATCTCACGGTCGGTGAGTTCGAGCCCCGCGTCGGGCTCTGTGCTGACAGCTCAGAGCCTGGAGCCTGTTTCAAGTTCTGTGTCTCCCTCTCTCTCTGCTCCTCCCCTGTTCATGCTCTGTCTCTGTCTGTCACAAAAATAAATAAACGTTAAAAAAAAATTTTTTTTTTAAAAATCTGCCTGTCTGGGTTTGAATCCTGGCTCTGCCATTTATTTAGATTCTCAGGCAAGTGAATTAACCTCTTATGCCTCAGTTTCCTCCATCTCTACAAGGGACGAGAACCCCACCTGCCTCAGGGTTGGTAAATGGCAAGAAATAACTCCGAGCCTGAAGCCCTGACACGGGGCCTGGTTCACACAGTCCGTCCTCCCGGCTAGTGTATCAGAGGACTATCTGGGCCAGGAGTCAGCAAGCCTTTTCCATGAAGGACCAGAGAGTCAGTGTTTTGGGCTTCGTCAGCCATATAGTCTCTGTTGTGCATTCTTTTTAAAATTTTCAACCCTTTGGAAATGTAAACACCATTCTCAGTCCAAGGTCCTTACAAAAACCGACCACTGACCAGATCTGGCCTGCAGACTGTAATTTCACATTCCCCGGTATAGACGGAGATTGAGCTTGGAGATCCAGATGTGGCTGGGGCCAGGGTCCTGTTGGCTGGTTTCCTGCACCTTACAGGGCTGGGCTAGGGGCAATGGTGGGAAGAGCCCTGGGCACAGGGGGAACAGCAGACTCAGTGATGAGAAGCCTGGACAGGTGATGCAGAGGAAATGTGGTAGGACCGGGGCACGGGGAGGGTCAGGCAGGGCTGCTGTGTGCTCTCACTCTGAGTTTGGACCTCACCTGTTGGCATCATGGCATCACAGTCTAAGAGACACAGGAAGCCAGAGCCTCTGAGGACAGCAGGCAGTGTGACATTCACAAGAGGGGACTGTTTATCCTCCCCAACATTTATGAACCGTTTACCATGTTCCAGGCGCTGTTCTAAGCCATGAACAAGACAGAAGTGACCAGGCTCCACGCCTGGAAGTCCTGGCTGACTTCCTGCACCTTTAGTTGCAAGGATGTACTTATCTCATTGAACCCAGCCTTCATGGGTTCCTGGTCAGTCTCTTCCTTGGGGCGTAGGGACCTGGAAGCCTGTTATTCTGTCTTTGTAGAGGGAAAGGAAGACGAAAAAGATCTGCTGACCATGAAATGGTAACTAGACAATGACCCCGCCTTGCTCAGCTGGCACCGGGGACAGGGAGCCCTTAGTACGTGGTGCCCAGGAAGATCGTTCTCACCACCCCCAACATCAAAGTTGTAAGAGGCTCCTGACCGTGGGCCCTGACCATCTAAGGGAGCGGCAACATGTAGCAAAAAGCTGTTGACTATCTCTCTCCCAAACTGAGAAATAAAGGACTTATTATAAAAATAGCTGAGTAGTAACTATGTTTCAGGCACTTGAGCTCATTTAGTCTTCAGAACAACCTGATGTGGTGAAGTATCATTGTTGCCATTTTACAGATTGGAAAATTGACGCCAAGTGAAGGTAACTAAGGTGTCCAAGGTCCCTCCATTCACAACAACGAAAAACCTATGCACTCTGTGCCCCAGACACAGTGACCTTCCTTTGGTTCCCGGCCAGCACTTCATCCCTTGGAACCAAGTAGTAAGTTGCATCTAGCACATTATCCTTATTTTATCTTGACTCTCCTCCTGTGAGGAGGCCTAGACTCATTGCAGGACACGTGGCCGATCCCTAACGAATACACCAGCAATTGACGGGTGGCTTGAGTTTCTTCTTACCCAGAAATGAGAGTAACACCACCTTACCCGTGAGAGCCGCAGGGCATTGAGAAGTCTATTCTCAGCATGCTGGAATAGCGTGGCAGAATTAAGGTGTCAAAGGAAAAACGAAGTACTTCAGAGAGGGCATGAAGAAAATGTATTTGAAGCTGGCTGCTGGTTTTCAACTTGTAACTGCCCACACGACTGCAATCAGGGGGAAATGAAATCCGTGGTCACCGGCGGACAGGGTGGCCTCGACGTTCAGAGCAGGGGCCACGAGGATTTGCTGTAAAAAGCCAGACGGGATGTAGTTTAGCTTTCGCAAGGCCACAGGTTTCTCTCACAACGATGGAGCTCCATCGCTGCTGCGGGAGATCAGCTCTGGACAACAGGTAAGTGAATGGGTGTGGCCGCGTTCCAATAAAACTTTATTTACAACATCAGGCAGTGGGCCAGATTTGGCTTGTGGGCTGTAGCATGCTGATTCCTGGTTCAGAGCAGACACAGCAGTGTGACTATTTCATGCGAGCTGATGATGCGACAGGCACGCCACATACTTTCTCTCTTTTGAGTGGATGTCTTTTCAATAACAGGTGTTTGCTGTGTGCTCACCACAGGCCAGCCGCTGTTCTCGGCATAGGGTTTCAGTGCAGAAAAAGGCAAAACCCTGCTTACATGATGAAAACCCTGTCTATGCCCCTCCGCAGGAGAAACCATCACCCCAACTTTCCAGAGGAAGGGAAGAAGCCCAGCGGGGACATCCCAGAGCTTGTGAGGAGCAGAGCTGGGCTGCCAGACCAGATCCCAAACCTCGGGTCTGGCCACGACTCTGTGCCATCCTGCAGTTCGGGACCAAGACCCTGGATTCCAGCCCAGAGGCTTCATCTGCTGAGCAGTCTTCCCGAGCTGAGCTAACGTGTGGCTGTGGGCACCTATTGTGGGGCACTGGCCCAGCTTCCAGAAATGCCCCAAAACAGAAACGATGGGGTGGAAACCACCAGCCTCTGATAAATGCAAGAGAGGCAGCTCCCTAGGGCACCCCTACACGATGGCCCAGACGTCCCTGAGGACACGGGGGGGCTCTAACGGGGCCCCACCCTCAGCAGCCGCACAGACTGGCCTGGCCGGGGCGGCCGAGGGCCAGGGGACAGAGCCGACGAACACAGCCCTGCTGTCTGAAGGCCCGTCTGCACAGGGCATGGTGGGAGCCGGCCTGCCGTCCTCTTTTTATGGTTTTATGTGGCTTGGACCCTGAAATAAAAGAGCTCTCTGTGGAAAGGAATGAAGATGGGAAAGGGAGAGAGAGGAGGGACAGACTTTTCTAGAGTTTCCGCTTGGTGCTAGGCACTTGAATTGAACACTTCATCCGCACAGAGAGGTGGGTATGCACCATTGCTCCTGTCTCACAGACCAGGGATTGGGCACAGTCTTTTTGCAAAGGGCTGGGTAGTAAAAAATTGTGAGTTGTGGGCCATGTGGTGTCTGTCACACCTACTCGACTGTGCCTTAGAGAGTGCAAGCGAGGTATGCACCCCCTGTCGCCATAGAGACAGTTCATCAAGGAACGAGCATGGCGGGCTGTCAATAAAATTCCATCTGTAGATACTCGGAATTTCCCATAGTTCTCATGTGTTAGGAAATAGCATTCTTCTTTTGAGTTTTTATTTTTCAAATGTAAAAATGAGGGGCGTCTGGGTGGCTCAGTCGGTTAAGCGTCCAACTTTGGCTCAGGTCACCATCTCACAGTTTGTGGGTTCGAGCCCCACATCGGGCTCTGTGCTGACAGCTCAGAGCCTAGAGCCCCCTTCGGATTCTGTGTCTCCCTCTCTCTCTGCCCCTCCCCAACTCGTGCTGTTTCCCTGTCTCTCATAAATAAAAATTAAAAAAAAAAAAGTTAAAAATATATAAATTAAATCAAATGTACATGCAAACATGTAAAGTTTTAAATGTAAACAACATCTGAAAACATAACAACCATTTTCAGTTTCTGGGCTGTACAAAAGCAGCAGTGGGTTGGAGGTCACCCACAGGTCATAGTTTACTGACCCCTGTCCTACATGATGTCACTGCAGTGTGGGAAGATTCAGTTCATGCCTGGATCACATCCTTAAGTGGGTGACTCAGGAGTCTAACCCAGAACCTAGGTTTCCAAGCCACAAGTACAGAATTCCTAAGGACAGTACGGATGATAGCAAAAGTCTATCTGTTTTTGACAATTGCAAACAGAACCATAAAGGCATTCATTCATTCATTCGATCATTCGATCAATCATTCATTCACTGATCTTTTTAAATGTTCAGGACCATGAGGTAGGAGATGTTCACGTCAAGAGCCTCTTTTAAGCCTTATGACAACTCTTAAGAAGGCTGGCGACTTACAATGGTCATTCGCATTTCACAGATGGGAGAACAGAGGTGCAGAGAGAAGCTCACATTCATTCCATTTTCCCAGCTGCCTGAGCCTGGTGGGGGTGAGACCTTTCCTTATGGAGCGTGGCAACAAATAAGTCACATACATAAAACGAGAAGGCTGAAAAGTGGATTTTTAAGGTTGAAAAATACGCACAATTGTTCCAGATGCGGGGCCAGCGGGTGAAGCTCAGGGAGGGGTCCTTTGGGTCGAGCCGCATTTTAGCCATCAGAGATGGGCACCTGGGCAGCAAGAAACAGAAAGGACAAGGTCCAAAGTGGGGAGATAGAAGGCTGTGTGGAGGGCAAGGGACCTACCAGCTGCGCAAAAGGCACCACAGCCCCTGGGGAAGGGGGTGGGTTGGCCAGAGGAAGGCCTGAGGCCCCTGCCCGGAAGAAGGGATGAGCTGCAGGGTGCTGGGGACTCCTGGGGGCCATCTGCTCTGCTGTGACAATTCAGGAATGGCCAGAGCCTGAGGCTCTCAGTCTGCAGCCCCCTGGGGGCTGGGAGCAAGGCTGAGCCGCTGAGCCCCTCCCTGCAGCCCCGACAGGTGAGGTGGGGGCGGCCCGAGGCCCGAAGCAGTAGCGGCCACCGCCAGGCTGGAAGGCAGGCACGGGCTCAGCAAGAGGAGAGCTTGTGATATGTTCGCATGGGTTTTCCTATTGAACCATTCAAGTCTCCCAACCTGATGAAAGGTTGTATCTATTTTTAAAGGCTTGTACACATAAACCACGTGCTATGTTCTGGCGACAAGGAACTTAAAGCTTGGAGCAGCGATGCCCTGGCTGTTGGAGGCCAGGGGCCCTGTTCTTCGCTGCCTCCCGGTCCTCATGGCACCCCCCTCCAGTGTCTGAGAAACACCAGTGGGGGGCAGGGTTAGGAGGGCAGAGGAAGAGATGAAGGCAAAACAAGGGTCTTGAAGGCGCCGCGACCTTATTGCCTCCCTGGGGAGTAACAAATGTCGTGCTTTGGGAGGGAGTGGGTGAGCGGGCCACTGTGTGACGTGGGAATAGAGGATCACTCTGAGCGAAGGTCAGGCTTCTCCAAAGTGAGAAACAGCCTGAAGACGAGCGGTTCCCTCGACCACAGTGGCACAGGCCGTGCAGGCTGCCAAGGCGAGCGCCGAACTTGGCCGGGCATGCGGGGTTGTATGATAATCTCAGCCCTGCCGGGTCACTCCGGAACACCAGGACAACCTTCGTACCAGAAAAACAAACCCCTGACCGCCTGCCAGCCGGAGGAGTAAACAGAGGGGCGACCGCACACCAGGGCCCCCCGAACTTTGCTCCTTATCCTGCTGGGCTAATAATAACCACAGCAACCAACTCTCATGAGCACGGACACGTCAGGCTCGCGTGCTCAAAGCTTTAAGTGCATTATCTCTGAAGTCATCAGCAAAAGTCCCCGAGGAAGGTGATAAAACCATCCCATTTCAGAGATGGGGAATGTCAGGGTCAGGAACTTACCTTGGATCATCATGCCGTTCGACAGTTGAGCTGGGATAGGAACCCAGGCAACCTGATTCCAGGAGCCGCACCCAAGGTCTCCACGCTGTCGGCAGGCAGCTGGAAATGGTGCAGTGGCAACGAGGGTCTCAGAGCCTGGGATAACGTGGAGTCAGATCTCAGCTCCCCCACTTCTAGCTGGAGCTGCGTGATTTCGGATTAACGCTGCTCAGTGTTGTCTCATGGGTAAAATGTGGAGCCTCGGGTCCTAGGGTGGGAATAAGGATGGGGGGTGCAGGGTATAAGCAAAGCGGCTGCCTCCATAATGTGTCTGGTCTCATGGGGCCCACAGCCTCTGCCAGAGAAGAGCGTGGGTCCTCCCTGAACCTCAGGCTTCTCTTCAGCTCCCATACAGGGTCACCCTCCCCTCCCGGGGTGTCCTCTCTATTCAGTAAACTCTCAAATAGGGTAGAAAATCCTAACAAGTTACCCAAAGGCTACCAAAGAAACACATTCTCTGACCACCCAGCCTCAGGCTTCCCTCCCTCCCATCAAAGTCAGCCTTTAACTTCCCACCCTCCTCCATCCAGGGGGACAACAAGGGAAATGGAAAAGGGGGGAAAGCCATCTGAGTCTTGGAGATGGCTAGTTCCGTAAATACAGAATTACCAAACTGTAGATAGAATTTTCTTTCTTCCTGAAAATCTCTCTCCGCTACTCCAGAAACCTCCAGGCCCCCCTCTCCCAGGAAGGGGCGTGGGCGATGGAGGTCCCTGCATGGAGCTGCATTTTAACATCATTGTTTTCCTTTGTCATCCTGAGTGTTGTACCATAGGTATTCTAAAAGCTTTATTCTTAGAGCGCCTGGAATCTGGCTTCAGCTCAGGTCATGAACTCATGATCAGTGAGTTCAAGTCCCGCATTGGGCTCTGCACTGGCAGTGTGCAGCCTGCTTGGGATTCCCTCTCTCCCCACTCACTCTCTGCCCCTCTCCCAGTCATGCTGTCTCTGTCTCTATCAGAATAAATAAAAATAAACTAAAAAAAAAAAAGCATTATTCTCCAAAGGCGCCCAGATCTTCTCCAGTTTGTAAAAAAGGGTCCAGTGTGGGCATGTACACACACACACACGTTTCAAAGCTCTCTCTTTGGTCCTGGCATGCCAGGCTCTCTGAACTCACAAGTTCCCTGCCCTTCGTGAAATTATTTCCTAAATAGGTTTACAGATAGGACCATGTTTCCTTCATCTTTTACCTTCCCTGTGGAAATTCTCATTTATCTGCGAATCTGTGTCACTGAGAAAGAGAGAGGGAGAAGGTAGGCAGGAATGACTATACTCTGATAGGTATGCACTTTTCCAGCTACGCCCCCCACCCTGCTTGGCAAGGTTGCCCGTTAATTATCTGCATCCCTAGCACCCTGCAGATTCTGGGAGGGCAGGGGCAATGTTGAGTCCTTTATCCCGCAGCCTAGCACAGCAACTATGAAGATCAAGTCTCGGACGGATGTTTGCTGAACGCGTGCAGGGAAGAGAGAGGCCGTGGGAGAGAGAGTTGCAAGGGCGCACGGTTGCTCCGCTCCCTTCCATGGGTTAATTCCCCGCCCTTGAGCAAATCCCTAGCCATCTTCTCCTGACCTCAGAGGTCCCTCTAGGGCTCTCAGCCTTTTCTTCTTAGTCGGGCCACTTGGAGAACAAGCTGGTACCATGTCTGCCTCCCAGGGTCAGAGCCTGGCTGTGCCTTCTCAGCTCTTTCCACGTATGCCCTTGCCCTTCCCCCGGGAGCATTGCAGAGTGAACACCGTCCACTCCCGGGCACAGTCCCGGGCCTTCACAAATAACATCTATGGAGCAGTCCACCCAGACCTGTAGAGGACACATCCTCTCAAGTGCACACACAGCATTATCTACGACAGACCCTATGCTCAGCCATAAAATAGGTCTCTATACATTTCAACGGACTGAAGTCACCCATCACTCAGAGAGGACAATGGGAATAAATCAGAAGTCAGCATGAGTCGATACAAGGAAAATCCCCCAAATGTTTGAGGAGACTCTCCCAGTGCTTGACACGGGACAGGTCGTGAATAATTTCTGCCCTGATATCTTTCTCCACCACAGTTTCAATCTCTGTGCTGCCATGAACAGGGGAGGCCAACGTCATGGCTGCCGTCCCAAGCATGGCACTGGCTGCCTGGTCTGCACAATGAGCTGGGAATGCGATTCAACCTGGGAGCACCCTCTGAGCCCCTCGGCTTTTTCCAGATCCATCTTCAAACAGGAAGATCTCTGCCTTGCTGCCAAATGGAGTGCACCCACCCACCCCTGCCCCGCTTTCTCCTCTGAGGAGCCCAGTCTTCTCAAGGGCCTGCCCAGCATCAGACCCCTGGATGACGGATCTCGCTCTATTCATTCAGAATACTCTATGGCAAACAAAATGAAGTTCATTTTGTTCAGGGACTTTAACTGACACTCCTTGAGGAAAACATGAAAACAACATATCAGAAATGCCTGCTTTCTTTTGCCTGCATTTTAGGGGGTGCCTGAGATTGGCAATACAGTCAACCAGAAAGGAACTCAACCAGCCAAGTCATTCAAGGTACATGATGACAGTGGCCATGACATCCTTGGATTGGAGAATGAAGTGGGATCTGAATTTCACTTAGGGGTTTGCTTGAGCTTTTGAAGGCCAATAACCTGATCCATGATTTTAGCTCATTATATAAATGGGCAATTATGGTGCTGATAAGCCACCACCCGAGAGAGCCAGAAGGTGAGGGAAGCTGTTATTGGCAGGAATGGGCAGTATGTAAACATTTCGCCAAGACAAAGCTGGTTGGAGCATTCTTCTCCTATAAGTCAGGATCAAGGTCTCCTAGATAGGAAGGAGTGGGAAATTGAGACCTTAATTAAAGCACACCCCAAGGGGCTGGTTGGTGACAAAACCTCCTCAGAACTCTGTCCACATAAGGTTTCCAATGGGGTCCCATCCAGAGAGCAGGTTTCAGAGGCAAGAGTCGAGTCTGGTTTTGTCATCTTCTAGCTGTGGGGCCAGGGGGACGTGGTTTTACCTCAGCTTCCTCATCTGTACAGTGGGGACGAGAGTGAAAGAACCTACCTCAGAGGGTGGTTGTGAGGACGAGATGCGATGATGCACAAAGACACTGAGCAAGAACCTCACATGTAATAACAGACAGTCTAGCGCCCTTATTGTGTGATCTAAGCAAACGCACTTCATGTTCAGAACAACCTTGAGAAGTAAGTTATCACCTTTCACAGATACAAAAATTAAAGCCCAGGAAAGCAAAGAAACTTGTCCAAGGACCCAGGTCGTAAGCTGTAGAGGGGGGATCCAGACTCAGGTCTAACCCTAGAGCCTCAGGAAACTTCCAGTCTAAGAGGAGCGACCCACAGAAACACCACCAGCACCTCCAGGAGGTCCAGCCAAACTGCCCCAGGGGCAAGGTGCCGGACTCACCCCGTAGGAACAAGGGTTAAGATGCCTCATGTCAGCTGGACCTTGGAAGACATTTTGGTTTTCACCAAGGAGAAGAGGAGGTAAGAAGAACCTGATCGGTGGAAAACTCACATTGGCAAAAGAAAGAAGGTACAGAAAAGGAATTCTCTGTTAAGTGAGACCGGAAAGACAGCCGTGCTGAGCACTGGGCTGGCTGGAGTCTCATGTGAACTCACGTCTGCATTCTTGGAAACACCCTGATCGGCAGAGCGATGTGGTTAAGAGCACAAGCTCTGTGTCTGATGGATTGCTGACCTACTAACGCCGTGTGACTTTGAGCAAGAGACTTAACCTCTCTGGTCCTGAAGGGGGCTCACCTTGCAAATGAAGGTTGTACTGGCCAAATGGGGCATTCCGTGTGAAGGCTAAGCCTCAAGCCTGCTAGCATGCTGACGCTTCTTAATGTGTCTGCTCCCTTAGATGTAGTCTGAGTCCCCTCTGCCATCATTCTGACCCCTGCCCAGGCTCCTTTTGCTCACTGGATGGCATCTCACAAGGCACTACTAGTTCATGTCCAAAAAAAAAAAAAAAAAGAAAAGAAAAGAAAAAAGACTCAAAACCTGAAGAGAAATAAATGGGGCTCAGTCTGTTACTATTACTAGAGATGAGCCTTCCACTAACAAACAGCTTGTCCTCTTACAGCCAAAACTGGGGATCTGACTTCATCCCTCGTGCAAAATATGTTTTTGCTGAATAACTGTGACCGATAGCATTTGAACTCTCCCATTTGAGAGCAGCCTGGGGAAGACAGTTTGTGCCTGGACCACAAGGGTACCTCTACTGGTCTTTGTGTTTTCTCGTGTCAAGCAGAATGACAGGGTGGAGACTTTCCAAAGAAGGCACATTCGCTTCAAGCTTTCCTCTCATTCCGCCCAAACTCAAACTTGGGGATCTAATTCTGTGCCTGGGCTTACCTAGGCGTGTGTGATTCTTGGAACCAAAGATCCCCAGACACACATCTTTTCAAATTTCACCTTCCCCAAATATGGATGCATCCGACAAGTGGCGCTCAGTCGTTTAATTGAAGGCATTTCTTCCTCTGTTAATGACACGTAAATTAACAGGGAGTCGTCCAACTGGTAGCATCTCAGATTTGAGGAAATACAGCATGTGCTGGGAACCAGACTAGGTTTGCAACAAAACCTGCTTCTGTTCTACAACCACCACATGAATGTAGATGGTCACCCCTAACTTACATGTGAGAAATCGGACGACCAGGGTGTTAAAGAAACATTCGCTCATAGTGCTTAGTACAGAGGGGAGAGAGTGAGGGCGGGGTTCTGCTGAGTTCCAATTATCGCACAACTCGGCATCAGAAAACACCAATCGCTTTAGGCCGCTCATGAGTTTCTGGTCAGGAATTTGGGAAGGGCTGGGCTGGGCAGTTGTGACTTGGGGTTTCCCCTGCCCTTGTAGTCAGATGTCAGCCGGGCTGCGGTCGGTCATCTGGAAGTGCAAAAGGTCTAAACATCCAAAATGGCAGTTTGTGTGGCTGTCGGCCAGCGCTGGGGGCTGAGAGCTCAGCTGAGACCACACGCCAGAGCACCAGCACTTGGACTCTTCAGCACCCCGGCCTCGGTGCTTCCCGCGGAGCGAGTAAGGAGATCTGGAGGGAGCTGCGTGAGCCTTTGCGGCTCCGCTGCCTGGAGCCATCACAGGACTCCAGGAAAGGACGTAGATCCCGCCTTTCAATGGGGAGAATGTCAAGAAACGGGGCCCCTTTGCTTTCGAACCATCACAGATGAGAACCGTCGCCTGACTGGTACAGACACCAAAACGTGACGCTGCTTGTCTGGTGCCCAGAAGCACAAGAAGGGAACGGGAGCCAGATGCGAGGGAGAGGATGTTAAGACAAACGCGGGTGGAGTCATCCAGTCACCTGCGCATCCAGGGGGGTTCCCTCGGGGACGTTAAACACCGACCCAGTGTTGTTCCCGCTGTTCGGAACCTGTCTGTAGCTTTCCGAGGAGCAGGTGCAGAGCCAGCTTCGCGAGTTTACAAGAGACATCAGGCTTAGGACTTTGTCAGATATGACTTGTTTCCACCCCCAAAAGGCCTTACCTAGTTTAATATTTACTGAGCACCAGCTGCAGAATATTCTGGGGTCTGGGAATATCTGAATGAACAAAACAACATACTTTCCTCACAGGGCTTGTATTCTGCTGGGAGATGCAAAAAGTCACCAAATCTGTAATAATGTCAGCAAGACATGAGAACTATGAAGAATGACAGCAAGTGGGGCCTGGGGGATACTGTAGTGGGGGAGGATGGTCAGAGACGGTCTCTCTGGGAGTTGACATCTGAATGGAGATCTGAATGCAGTGAGGAAATGAGCCAGGTATCCAGGGGAAAGAATGTTCCGGAAAAGGGGACCATTCCGTGCTAAGGCCCTGAAGCCAGCCTGTGCTTAGATATGTTTGGTCTATAGCAATAAGACCAGTGCGGAGAGCGGAGTGAGCAAGGAGAAAAGGAAGAAAGCGAGGGCCTAGGGTCCACACAGGGAGGGCCGTATAGGGCACAAGAGGAATTCTGGATTTTATTCTAGGTGGGGTGGGACTCCACTGAAGGGTTTTGAGCAGGTGAGTCCCAGGATTTGGGTTACATTTTGAAAAGATCTCCCTGGCTGCTGAGAGAGGAGGGAGGGGAGGGTAGAAGCCAGGCCCGTTTGGAGGCAGGCTACTGCAGTGGTCCAGGCAGAAGGGGGAGGCAGTCTGGTCTGTAAAGTCACTGGAAGAGGGGATGAGAAGGGGTGAAATGGACACACATTTTGAAGGAAGATATCACCGGATTTGCTAATGGACACATCTACCAGTTGATTTTTTAACCTCACAAAAGATGTTTCCAACAAACGTTGAACCCTTGCCCAAATTCAACCCTGATCTCTACAGAGGGTGGCAATGTGTGTGGTGGAAAGTGGGAGAGACCCAGGGCAAGCCAGCTCCCTCACACGCCAGGCAGGGGTCTGTCTCATCCTCGTGGCAGAGAAGGAAGGGCCTGGAAAGCAGGCATCGCCCCTTCCTTCCCACCTCGCCTGCCCTGCCCCTGCAAGAAAGATATGAGGTTCACAAGAATAAGCCACTGGCTGGAAAGACCCTTTCAAAAAGGAGTTCGAGAAAGTCTAGAGACTTCTAAAAGGGCTGTCGGGGAGATCACACCCATTTGCATGGGCAAGTTTGGGTATTTTGGTCATTCACTTCATGACACGACTTTGTGGCCACAGCCTCTCCTCCTGCACAAGTCAGTTCTCTAAGGGGCCTTTTCTGTCAAAAAGAAACCACCGCTGGGGCTGCTTTGAGACAGACTTTAGGGGGAGTTTCATGCTCCATGAGACTCAGTGGTGAAAGGGTCAAGAGTCTGTTTCAACACAAGTGGCCAGATGATTAGATCAACATCCAAACCCAGGCCTATAATAATGGTTTCCTTTCTTTTCTTTTCTCTTTTTTTTTTCCTCTTCTCTTCCTTTCTTTTTTCTTTTGGATAAACAGGTACATAGACACTATGGGTCAGGCAGTGTTCTAATCATTGTATAAAATATTTAGTTACATGAGGTTAAGAACGACCATCATCCTTCATTCAATACTCACCACACCTTTGCCGAGCATTTTGCAGACGAGGCCAGTGAGTCACAGAAGAGCTAAATGACTTGCCCAGGCCCTATACCTAGTAACAGTGGAGCCGAGATTGGAACCTGGGACTTCTGGCTCTGGAATTTGGGCTCTTAACCACCGTACTAGCCCAACACAGCCCAACACTGGCTGTGCTTTGGCGGAAGTCTGTGTATCCATTCGAAACGTTTTCCGCTGCAGATGAAAGACAACTTGGAGTGACGTAAAGAAGCGGCCATTGTTTCAATAACAGAAAGTCTGGATGTAGACTCCTGTCTTGGGCTGGTGGAACAGCTCAACCGTGCTATCAAAGATCCAGGCTTTTTCTGTCTTATCTGCTCTGGCATTTCATTCTGTTGACTTGTCTCCTCATGCTTGCAAGATGGCTGCTACACCTCCAGGTATCTTACCCTAGATCCAGGCAGGAGAAAAAGATAAGAATGAGCCTCCTTTGTGGGACACTTTGTCTTTTTAGTTGGAAAGTTGCCCACTCCCTAGCACATTTCCTCTCACGAAATTAGACTTGCCCGCCATTTCTATATCTGGTTTATACCAATTTTGATTCATCTCATCCAGCTGGGATTGGAAACCATCTTCCCTGAGGCCCGGGCCCTCTTCCATACCACCTCCACATATCACAGTTCTATGCGGTGGGGAGGCAATGGCTATTGAGGAGAAAACGCATACCATTTGCCACAGTGGGTTTTCCTCTCCCCCTTCCACATGGGCACATGGCAGCTCAAAGTCGCAAAGTCAAGACTACGTGACTAGTGAAATGGTAGACCCAGAATATTAACCTCGATCCGGCAGACTAAGTCACCAGCTCTTAACTATGGTGTAGTATGTTGTTGAGTGGAGTCAAGAACGGATGGGCACACATTTGGCTTTATCACTAATAGTTGTGGAAGCTTGGGAAACTTAGCCAGCCTCCCTAAGCCTCGAACTTCTTATCTCTAAGAAGCCGCCATTGTGGTTAGCAATGGTACCTCACCAGAGGGTGGCTATGAGGGTAAATGAATGAATGTATGTAAAGAACCTGACAACACTAAGCCATCGATAATTCCTGGCTGTTATCCGTGTTGTCCCTTATTATTGCTGTTGCTATCTTAATGCCATGAGACTCTGTAGACACAACGCGCTTGTCCTCGAATGAAATACCACTTGGGGCATCCCTGGCTGACGTGGTGGTACTGACTAGTGGGTGGACTTGAGAGTAAGGAGAAGGTGTTCACTGTAACACTGAGTATGGTTTCAAAGCCCTGATGTTTGCCTTGCTTGAATTTAGTGATCCAGGTCCTGGCCACTCAAAATACGGGTCCACCATCTACAAAGCACAACAGTTGTTCTCAGGACATGCAGAAGTCCAGAGGTCTTCAAAGTTCCTTTCAGCAATACAACCGGAGGATGCTAACCAGAAGGAGAAGCTAATAACTCCCAAACCAGGGGCTATTTAGAGGATTAACTGTGTTAGTGGCATTATAACTACTAAAAGTACTGAATAAATGTGAAAAAATAAAGCTTTGGCAATTTCTTACAAGGCAACAATAGTCTTACCATGGGATGCAGCGATCATGTTCCTGGGATCTACCCAAATGAGTTGAAACTTATGCCCTCTCAAAATCCTGCACACAACAGGACACCTGGGTGGCTCAGTTGGTTAGGTGTCTGACTTCGGCCTACGTCATGATCTCCCCATTCCCGAGTTCAAGCCCCGCGTCGGGCTCTGTGCTGACAGCTCAGAGCCTGGAGCCTGTTTCAGATTCTGTGTCTCCCTCTCTCTCTCTGCCCTGCCTCTCTTTAATAAATAAATAACGTTAAAATAAAATTGAAAAAAGAAGAAAGAGGGGCGCCTGGGTGGCGCAGTCGGTTAAGCGTCCGACTTCAGCCAGGTCACGATCTCGCAGTCCGTGAGTTCGAGCCCCGCGTCAGGCTCTGGGCTGATGGCTCAGAGCCTGGAGCCTGTTTCCGATTCTGTGTCTCCCTCTCTCTCTGCCCCTCCCCCGTTCATGCTCTGTCTCTCTCTGTCCCAAAAATAAATAAACGTTGAAAAAAAAAAAAAAGAAGAAGAAGAACGAAGAAACCTGCACACAAATGTGTATACCAGCTTCACTTCTAATTGCTAAAACTTGGAAGCAACCAAGGTGCCCTTTAGGAGGTAAATAGATACAAAAACTGTGCTACATCCAGACAAAGGAAATTATTCAGCACTAAAAAGAAATGAAGCATCAAGCCACATAAAGACATGGAGGGGACTTAAATGCATATTTACTGAGTGAAAAACGCCTAACAGAAAAGGCTACATACTGTATGAGTGAAACCGTATGATATTCTGGAAAAGGCCAAACTACGGAGGCAGCTAAAGATCAGTGAGGCTGCCAGGGGTTTGGGAGGAAGGAGGGACAGACGGACAGGTGGAGCACAGAGGATTTTTAAGATGGCACAACTCTTCTGCACGACAATGTCATGGTGGGTACGTGACATTTTGCACTGGTCAAAAATCCACAGAACCATGCAACGGAAAGAGTGGACCCTGAATATAAAGTATGGCCTTTCATTCATCATAATGTATTAACATTGGGTCATAAGTTGTAGCGAATGTACCACGTGAACGCAAGATGTTAACAATATGGTGGGGGCAGGGGGCTGGTATATAGGAACGCTCTACTTTCTACTCGATTTTTTATAAACCTAAAATTTCTCTCAAAAATAGTCTATTGGGGGGCGCCTGGGTGGCGCAGTCGGTTAAGCGTCCGACTTCAGCCAGGTCACGATCTCGCGGTCTGTGAGTTCGAGCCCCGCGTCAGGCTCTGGGCTGATGGCTCGGAGCCTGGAGCCTGTTTCCGATTCTGTGTCTCCCTCTCTCTCTGCCCCTCCCCCGTTCATGCTCTGTCTCTCTCTGTCCCAAAAATAAATAAACGTTGAAAAAAAAATAGTCTATTGGGGCGCCTGGGTGGCTTAGTCGGTGGAGCATCTGACTTCAGCTCAGTTCACGACATCATAGTTCATGGGTTCAAGCCCTGGGTCGGGCTCTGCGCGAACAGCTTAGAGCCTGGAGCCTGCTTCGGATTCTGTGTCTTTCTCTCTCTTTCCCTCCCCTGCTTGTGCTCATTCTCTCTCTCTCTCTCTCACAAAAATAAAAAAATAATAATAAACGTTTAAAAAATATAAAAAAAAAATAATAAAGTCTATTGGGGCACCTGGCTGTCTCAGTCAGAAGAGCACACAACTCTTGGTCTTAGGGTGGTGAGTTCGAGCCTAAGGGATTACTTAGTATAGGGATTACTCAAATAAATAAAACTTAGTAAGTTTATTAATGAATAAATGAATGAATGAATTTTTTATTAGTTTTCTTTATTTTTGAGAAGCAGAGAGAGACAGAGCGTGAGTGGCGGAGAGGCAGAGAGAGAGAGGGAGACACAGAATCCGAAGCAGGCTCCAGGCCCCGAGCTGTCAGCACAGAGCCCGATGCGGGGCCCGAACGCAAGAACAGTGAATTCAGGACCTGAGCTGAAGTCCGATGCTCAACGAACTGAGCCACCCAGGCGCTCCAGTAAGTCTATTAATTTAAATATCTGTATCTATATTGCTAGGCAGATAGATAAAGTTTAACAACTTTCATATCTTTTGATCCAAGGATTCCACTTCTGAGATTCTCTTGAGATACAGGACATACTAGAAGGAAAACTTCATTTACAGAAGAGAAGAGAGTAAGCAGCCTGAAGTTGCTCCCCGGCACCCACATGGATAAAAGCAAATTAAAAAAACGGTAGTTGAAAGTGTTCGGAAGTAACACAGACAATGCTTGCAGAAAAATGCCCATGGGGAAAAAAGTAAGAGCTTCCTAAGATAACCATGGGAAAAACTTTGTATAAAACAACACAAATGGTTTCCAGCACCTTGATAATGCAATTGTTCTCACGCTATCTGGGGCCATGAGATTATGGATAGCTTTTTTCCTTCTTTTTCCAATTTCTTCTAATATTTTACATATGTACATTTATTTAAATATATTTAAAGGTCTATGAATCGTTTAGCAAGGGGAGAAATGACAAGAGCTGGTCGGTGTTCTTACTACTTGGATAAATTGTAAGTCATTTGGGTAACTCACTGAAAGTCACATTGCTACACAGCTGGGGTTGCAGACATTTATCCAAAGCACTTGCCATCTGAAGCTGGGGCTTAGTCAAAAAGATACTATTTAGAGACAGTATAGTCACCCTGGGATGCCGAGCACACAAAGATATGTGGGAAACAGAAATTCAGATGCCGAGCATACAAAGATATATGGGAAGCAGAAATTCAGAGACCAAGAGAGAAGGTTAAGAATCTTACTCACTCACTCACCCACACAGCAAGCCTTTATTTACTAACTGTTTACTAGAAGCCAGGCACGGGGTCGGGAGGAGGCACTTCTAAATAAAATCAAACCTCGGACCTTTACTTAAGAACTTCTGGTCCAGTCTCCCCAGAATCCCATATTTCCACACTAAATACGTTTAAATGGTGGAAAAGCCCACTAACTGTATAAAAACCAGCATAAACTGGGACTCAGCATGTGGTTCCCCTAAGCTGTCTCAACACACTGCCTCTCCGGAGGGCAGGAACCAGCCCTACAACCTGCAAGATAACTACCTCCCCATGCTTCTTCACTTACACTGACTTTTATTTTTAATGTTTATTTATTTTGAGGGAGAGAGAGTGAGTGAGTGAGTGAGTGAGAGGAGGGGAAGGGCAGAGAGAGAGAGAGGGAGGGAGGAGAGAAAGAATCCCAAACAGGCTCCACTCTGCCAGCGCATCGCCCGACATGGGGCTCGAACCCACGAACTGTGAGATCATGACCTGAGCCAAGATCAAGAGTCGGATGTTCAACCGTCTGAGCCACCCAGGCACCCCCCACTTAAGCTGACTTTTTAGGGTCAGGAAATTTACTTCTGATTGTACCTCCCACCCCAGCCCCACAACATCAAGCATTTCAGATCAAGTATCTGTGAATCATAGGTCAGGTTGAGTCATTCTTAAAATTTCCAGGCTGTGAATTAAAACTCTATTGATCACTTGGCAGTGGATCAAACAGACAAGAGACAATGTGACTTGCTCTGCAGGTATCTGTAACAATGCAAAGCGGATTTGCAAGTATTGTATTGAAATGGAGGTGGGGGTGGGATGGGCGGACAACTTTGCAGGGAGTGAGGGCTGGTAAATGGATGGGGCCCTCAGTTCCCTTACCCTCTGGTTTCAGATAAGTATCACGCTGATGGTTGTCTCTCCATTCACCGCGCTGCCTTTTTGTTTCATTTTGGTTGATGTGAACTACATTTATGGTAGGCTTTTGGCAACTGCTACAGATTCAGAGCCTATAAAATTGTTTTCCAGGGAAAAGGGAAGGGAGGGCTTGAGCACCTCCTACGGGGTCTCATTACGTCTCTTAGATGGGGCAGGGCTCGGCGGCTGGGTGGCCCCGTCGGCTAAGCGTCCGACTTCGGCTCGGGTCATGATCTTGCGGGCTCGTGGGTTCAAACCCCGCCTCGGGCTCTGTGCTGACAGTTCAGAGTCTGGAGCCTGCTTTGGATGCTGCGTCTCCCTCTCTCTCGGCCCCTCCCCCGCTCATGTTCTCTCTCTTGCTCTCACTCTCTCACTCAAAAATAAATAAACATTAAAAAAAATTAAAAAAAAGACGGAGCAGGGTAGGAAGGGGAGGCTGCTCAAGTTCTCTGCCCAAGAAGCTCTCGGGGGAAGAGTCCCCCAGACGGGTACCAGCCTGCACACAAGGGACAATCAGAAACAGCAGCTCACAGAGGGTGGAAAACAGCAGGAAAGCTGACCCCCACAGAGACCTTGCGGGGCCACAGCACCCACACGGTTTTACACCCTCTTACCACGACCTTTCCCCTGCACTATCACACTGCCTCCAGGCCCGTGTGTAATGCCAAAACAAGGGGCCAGAACCGTCACCCCGTGTGGGAAGGCCTGGCTGGGACCACCAGGGAAACCCACCTGTGTGTGAGTCAGACCCTCGTGTCCTGCGTCTCGAAGCAGGGGTACACGTCAACGCAAGCTTCAGGGCCCAGGCGGGAAACTCTACCTCTGAATCATGACCGCACAGAACCTTCTCTGGGCCTCCCTTGGAACCCACTGAGGGTCTTTACCGGGAGCGAGGGCGGCTGCACAAGTCTCATGTGAAAAGGTGATCTGAGGGGTTTTGGTGGTCTTTTTGGTCAGTTCACAAGATGAACTAGGTGCAGGTGACGCAGCTCAGAAACGCCAGAGAAACACGAGCGAGTGTGGTTTTTAACTTTCTTTTTTGGTGGCTATTCGGCTAATTTGAAGTCATAGTATTAACAGATGGAAACCCAGAGAAGGTTAGTGACTTGTCTAAGAACTAGACAAGCCTGGAGGGACAGCTCAGGGGCCCACAGTCTCCTTCCCCAACCCCACGCTGCCTCGCTTAGAACCAAAAGATCACACAAAGCAAAGGGGACAAGAGTATCCATTTTAATTGGATCATAAAGTAACAGGCAAGAAGAGTAAGATGCAAAGGCAGGACACTATGGACTTTGTGACTTCTACTCAGCTAAAAGCTCTGGGCTAAATCTCTATTTAAAATTCTGTAAATCTATTTCAATTAAAATACAACAAAGTATATTTAATCACTTGAAACTTCAAACGTTAAAGTATTAAAAAAATTTTTTTAATGTTTATTTATTTATGAGGCACAGAGAGAGACAGAGCATGAGCAGGAGAGGGGCAGAGAGACAGGGAGACACAGAGTCCAAAGCAGGCTCCAGGCTCTGAGCCCGACACGGGGCTCAAACTCACAAACCGTGAGATCATGACCTGAGCCGAAGCTGGATGCTTAACTGACTGAGCCACCCAGGAGCCCCTCCAGTGTATTTTAAAATTGCCTCTTCCCCATCTTGACACACAGTGAAGAGTAAGCTAATATGTTCTACATAGGAATCCTGGGGCAGTGTGTGTGTAAGCCCTATAAATCACAGTCTAATAGCTGAGAAAGGCTCACTGAGCCCATTGTGCAGATGAGAAAAAACAGGTCCAAGGAGAGGCAATGACCTGCCCAAGGAAATTCAGTGGGCCACCATCACAGCCAACACTGTATCTCACATCACTCGCTACAGAGACCTGTGCAACTCCCCATGCCCCGTGTACTTCCCTAGCTTCTGCAGACAAAGGAATTCAGGTCCGTCTGGCAATCCTTAGCATTTCACATGATTCCGTCTACTGGTCTGGCATAATCTGCAAGGCAGCTGGCTGATTTTCATGAAATGTGTTGTAGCTACCAAAAGATATAGCAGTGGGCACGGTTAGTTTTTCAACATGTACATAAGGGATCCCAAACTGTAGCGCTCATGAAAGCAGATGACGAATTTATTTATTTGGGGTGCCTGGGTGGCTCAGTCGGTTAGGCATCTGACTTTGGTTCAGGTCATGATCTCGCGGTTTGTGAGTTTGAGCCCCGCGTCAGGCTCTGTGCTGACAGCTCAGAGCCTGGAGCCTGCTTCGGATTCTGTGTCTCCCTCTCTCTCTGCCCCTCCCCCCCCCCCTCTCTCTCTCTCTCTCTTTCTCTCTCTGTCAAAAATAAATAAAACATTTAAAAAAGGAAAAAAAAGAATTTATTTATTTGATGCAAATAAAAGGTATATCCATACGATGTAATAAAACTGGGTGGCAGTTACAAAGAATAAGGCAGCTGCCAGGGATAGCACTCTTGGGTATATTGATGAGTGGGAAAAGGCAAGTGACTGGTTTATCAAGGGCTACAAAAACAGTTATGTGTGTGCACATACACATAAATACATTAGAAATGTCTACAAGCATGTGCCCCAAAGAAATAACCCAAGTGGAGTTGATAAAGAAACAAGGATAGGGACCCAGTGATTAAAAAGAACTTTAGTTTTATTTGAAAAGCTTTTTTTTTTTCAAGGTGATAACATTCATTTACTGTTTGTGTAATAATGACTGATTTTTTACAAAAAGAGAAAAATAGGGCTTTATTCATGTACCTACATACCCGACCTGCTACTTGAGCACCTGCCACTCCCGGGTGAGAGGAAAGATTGCTTGGTTCATGTCATGAGGCAGGTGACATGTGCTGTGGGGACGGAAGGAAACAGTACAGGGATTTCTGTGTTCCAGGGGAGATTCAGAGGCTGAAACAGAGTCCTCGGCAAAATTCTGTCAAGGCCTGCCATCTTGAACACAGTGATGATGACAATGGTTTCCAAATGGGCAAAACTCTGGCAATTTCAAAGGAATTTCAATCGTTTTTGACTTTAGTTAGAGTTCACAACGGAATATGTGACAGCACAAAAGATAGTCTGTGGTTCCCAAAATTTCACCCCCACAGAGGGAGATGGTTTCGGTGCTTTTTAAAGGCACCGACTCTTTGGCTGTTTTTATCGGTACATATGGCTTACTCTGCTAGGCTAGAAATGGCCTCCGCCAAAATTGCTGTTTTGATTTGGATTTCCAAAAATAACTCACGAAAAGCCTATCGTATGAGGAAGATGGTCACACCCAACTCTGGGGAGGAAAAGGAAAAGCATTTGATTTGAATCACTTAAGAGCGGAAACTGAGAGCATGTATCTCCTTGTAGCAACTACTACATAATTATCCATTCTAATGGAATCCTTTCAAAACGAAGGCGGTTCAACAAGAAGTTTAATGGAAAATAAAATTTCAGGACCAACTATTCTGTCAAAGCCACGTTAAATGAAGACAGCTCAGCAGTGACCAAATCCTGCTCACTTATCACGTGTTATGGGTGAGGGGTGGGAGGGGGTGGGTGTTCTCCTACATGGGGGAAACGTGGCAATGTGCTAGGCTCCTCTGTCCACTTCAATGTGTCCTCTAGTCACTGGGCACAGGGATTCAATTCTCTCTGGGTCAGTGTTACTGCTGGGCCTCTCCCCTCTGTCAAGTGTTTTCTGGTCTTCCTAAGAGAAGAAGCCATGGTTAAAAATGCTAGAGATAAAGACAGGGAGAGAAGAGAAGAGGATCCTTACCATCCAACCTGTTCATGAGCACAAAGACAGGTCCCATTCCAGACACAGGCTCGTGGAAGACAGCAGTGATGGAAAATGGTCTTCACCACTTGGGACACTCCTCTGTGTCACTTAGCTGTGTGACCTCTGCTGGGTTACTTAACATCCCCGAGTAGCAGTTCTCTCACCTAAAAAAAAAAAATCATATGTATATAATATATATATATATTATATATACTATATATATTATATATTATATATACTATATATATTATATATTATATATACTATATATATTATATTATATATTATATATATCATACATATTATATTATATATTATATATGTTATACATATATTATATAATATAATGTATATATATACATACACACACGGACACCTGGGTGGCTCAGTCAGTTGAGCGTTTGACTTCGACTCAGGTCATGATCTCACAGTTTGCGAATTCGAGCCCTGCATCGGGCTCACTGCTGTCAGCACAAAGCCCATTTCGGACCCTCTGTCCCCTTCTCTCTGCCCCTCCCCGCTCGTGCTTTCTCTCTCAAAGATAAATAAAACTATGGCATATGTGTGTGGGTCAGCGGTACCAGCAGCACTTGGGAGCTCACCATTAGTGCAGTAGAGCTCCGCCCCACACAGATTAACTTGAAAGAGAATCTGCATTTAACAAGGGTTCCTGGAGATTTGCGTGGGGCTCCAATTTGAGAGACAATGGCTTTGGCCATTCTGCACCAGGTGCCCCAGTCAACAGAACATGATGTAACAGCTGCCCTTGGGAGAGAAGCAGAGTCCCCAGAGGGCCACCTCTGGTGGGCACATTTCTGAAGACCATCCCAGATTGCTGTCCAGTCTTCCTGCTTCCTGCTTGCAGACAGGGGAATCAAGGCAGAGCTGGGAGCCCCCTGAAACTGAAGGATTCTCCACCAACAGGGCCAGACCACCCTGGGGTCCACAGCCATGTCACCACAGATGTCCCCCTATCATCAAATGTGTCCAGAAAAGGCCCTGAGTGCAGAGAGGACAACGTCAGCAACTAACAGTAAGTGGCAAATGAGAACGGCGGCCGAGAAACTCAGAAGAAATGGGTTGGACGACAGACCATCTTCTCTTCCCTGATTCTGGCCTAAATCAAGGTGCTTTTGTGCTAGAAGACACAACCACCTGATACAGTAGGAAAAGAAATGTTAGACACACACAGGGGTTTTGCTGTCTATGCACAGACCATCTCTAGCATCGCAGACGAGACACTTTTGATATTGACTCCCTCCCGGAAGGGAAACCTGTAGGCTGAGGAGCTGGACATTGAGGGAGGGAGAGGAGGAAGAAGAAAAGGAAGGAGGGAAAAAGAGGGAGGGACATTGAAATTAAAAAAGTAAAAATAAAGTTAAAAGATAGTTGAGTCTGTTGTTATGCAGAGTGACGTTTAAAAGTCCTCCTAGAGGATATTCTGGCCATGAAACCATGTTTTTTACCTAAAACCACACTGCTGAGCTTATGATCCTTTGTTCAGACCTCACACCCACCACACTTATGTCTGAAAATGCTCACATGGAGAAATCCGGCAAGGACGTGTCCCGGGGCGGCAGAGAGCGACCTTGTTTATTTGCTCCCAAACCAACAGACACTAGAGCTAACCCAGCCTCTCAAAATCCCAGTGGCTCCGGACTCCAGTCCATTTGGCTTAGTTAGGCAAGGGAGAATCTCTTCCAGAAGGTTCTAAAGCCCGGGTTTCCAGAGACTTCCCGTGACTAAATGGAATTGGGGGACACAATGCTTATACTTTGGGTGTGTGTGTGTATGTGGGAACCCAGGGAAGAGACGAAACAGGCTTGCATTCTGGAATGCGCAGCACTGACTATGCTCAGTTTATAAAGCACTTCCTAAATCCTTGCGGGGAGGAAATATAATAGAAACCTGATTTAACGGGGGCAGACCGAGGCCCGGTAAGGTTTCATGGTAGAACCAGGAGCTAAATGTCCCAGTCTCCCCAGCCACCTTCCAGCAATGACCCCCACATCTACCACCTGCTGGAGGCCTTACACTCTATCTTTACGGTTGGTTTCTTTTCTTTTCCTTCCTTCCTCCCTCCCTCCCTCCCTCCCTCCCTCCCTCCCTCCCTCCTTCCTCTTTTGTTTTTTTTTCAGTCTGTTTCTTTACAAAAAATATCACTGGGTCCTCAGCTGAAAATTTATTCTACTGATAAGGAGAGTAATGGCAGTGTTCCCTCAGGCTATGGAGCTACGACTGATGATGTATAGTTGGATGGATAGAAGGCCAGCGTTGGAGTCAGAATCTCTTAGGTCAAATTGTATCTTTGCTACTCATAGCCATCTGACATTTGGGAAGCTGACCTCTCTGAGCCTCTGGTCTCTTCATTTTTAGAAACGGCAACAGCCACAGCTAATAATATTTATCAAATGGGAACTGTGTGTGTACTCTTAAGCCAGTGTTATTCTAAGTAAGCGCTTTGTATTTCTTAACTCCTTAGCATACTGTTATTATGCCCTGTGTACACATGAGAAAGCTGAGGCACAGAAAGGTGAAGTAACTTGCTCAAGGCCACACAGCTAAGCGATGGCAGCACTGGGATTCTACAGGTGGTCTCCAGGCTGGAGCCTGGGCTTTAACCATAACAGAAATGCTCCCACAGGGCCGGCAGGAGGGCTATGTGAGATCAAAGGAATAAAATGCTTACCGGGCCATCCGACACAGAGCAAGCACTCAATAAATTGTAACTATTAGGTACCATTTAGAAATTAATTTCTTTGGTTAGGCAGACACGCCAGGGTTACTACAGTATGAACGTGTCTAATGAGAAGCTGCTGCCTATGGTGGCACTAGTCCCTGACAGGTGTTCTTTCGCACCTGCCTTCGGCTGGCACTCTGGGCAGGCGATTTTGGTGCTCTGCCCTGGAATCTCCATATTGGCCTCTCACACGGGGCGCCCACAACAGGAACCCAACTCGGGGCAGCTAGGATGGGCACAGGTCTGACGTCCGCCTGGCAAGAACGATGGCAGACTCTGGAATGAGTTGGACGGACCGAATCCCCAAGGCGATGGCCTCGTGCTGGTTGACTCACTGCTTTAGAAATTCTCTGAAGTCGGCTAATTGCACAGAGTCAGGGGGAAGGATTCTTTCCCTAGAAGAGGCAGCACGAGTCAAAAAATGGGCAAAATTAAAGATCTGGTGTGGACGAAGAGCCAACCGGTGGCTGAATAAGCAGCCAGCCACCACTCTCTTCCTCCTTATTCAGCTCTTCCCGGTTCTGTTCGGGTACTTGGAAGAGGCACGTGGTGGCCACGGCAACCCTACTGTCTCTGTCAGGGACTGGTGTAGGGAGGACCCCTGGCCCCATCTGGCCAACCAGGGGAAGTCTCCTGGGGACTTCCGGGGAAATTCTGCTCCCTGATAGAAGATAAGAGAGTTGCGGAAAGGACTTCCTTTTCCGATTGGGCATTCTTCCTGCTGGAAATTCTGGTGTGCTAAGGTGAAGTCTGCGGCAGAAAAGAGCATCTCAAGAGATGCTAATCCAGTGTCCTGACACGCTGGGGCGGTCGGACGCATGCTTATGGATGCATCTGACAACACCAGGTGCTGGGAGGCCATGGGGAGACAGAACCCCCTGAGCATTGCACTGGTGGATGTGTAAACTGGTACAGTCATTCTGGAAAACAATCTGGCAGTACTTGTGAAATTAAATATGAGTATGCCCGATGACTCATCCATCCCAGCCCTGGGTCTGTACCAAAGAAACTCTCCCACACTCCCCATGGGCACAGGTGCGAGGTGTCATTGCAGACTTGGCTGGGCTGCCCTAGTGTCCATCTGCAGGGACAAGAGAAGTGAACAGGGCAGGATCTGCAGCGACGGAAGGGCAGACGCAGCCCTCTTATGAGCTAAGTGTAAACCGTGCACCAAGACTGGATCTCAAAAAGAGAGTATTGAGTGAAAAAAAGACAAGAAGGAGATCCGTAAGAGAACCCCATGCGTCTAAGTTAAAAGGCACCCAATCACAGCCCTACAGTAAGTCCACACGTGCGGCACACGGCAAATACTGGAGTGGGTGCCTATGAGGAGTGAAGGGAACACAGCGGGAAAGAACGCAACAAGGAGGAGAGGGGTCTTTCAGAGGCCAGAGGTAATGTGCCTTGAATGGAGGAAGCTTCCATAACAATTCAAGAGAAAAATATGCCACTGGATTCGGAGTCATTCCCGTGACTGATTCCTACTGGCTGTGGGCCCCTCGGCAGGTAACTTACAGCCTCAGTTTCCCCACTGCGAAAGCAGATGTGAAGAACTGCCCTACGGAGAAGTGGGTGCAGAGCCTGAATCTGGAATGCAGCAACAGGATGGCAACTAAGGACTCAGCTTTCTTGTCTGTAAAATGGGGATTACTACATTACCCATCCGGTACCGTTATGATGGGGTTTAAATGAGATGTGACACGGGCAGGACAAAAAGCACAACGACGACACTGTTTGGCACATTTGGGAGGCAGGGAGCACGTCCTTCCGGGAGCTCGGGCTCGTACCAGGCGCTGTGCCGGGGGCTCGGCAGCACACCCCACCCTCACTGGGTGCAGCACCCGGGGGCATGAGACCTAAAAGCAGCCCCCGCCCCTCGCCGCAAGGTGCCTATGATGTCCTGGGCACCATCCTGAGAGAGAGGGCACTTCAGGCTGCCTTTACGTGCCCCCATCTTGGGCACCTGGGGCCCTACAAATCCACTTGTAGATTTCTTTTTTCTTTTCTTTTGTGCCACAGATCAATTTTTAACTGGCTAAGGCAGGTTACCAGAAAGAGAAGAGACGAGAAGAAGAAACTGTCATAACTCCCCTGCTCTGCCACCAAGTAGGCAAATCTTCATTTTTTCCGACAAAGTGCTACTTTCTTTCTATAACTTTCCGTCATCCAGGAAGGACGCAGCGCTGTATGTGACTGTCACACCACGGATTGCCACTGCTCTCTAACACCTCTTCTCCATCCCTCAGATGCCTAGGAAAGATTCAGTGGCGCTGAAGTACCACGTACTGGGTGGCAACGGGTGCCATCTTGCTCCCAATTTTGCTCCTACAAGTGCCCTGGCTTTGAAACACGCCTTCCTGCAAACCAGCACCCTCCCTCCTGGAGCATGTCTTTGAAACACATTCCCCAAATAGGGACGCGGGTCAAAGCGATGCTTTGGTAGCTCGTGACAAATCGTTTTTCCAAAAGACCAATCTATGCGGCCACATGCAATGGACGCATGTGCCGGGCCGCCCACAAATTCTCAGAACAAATGCCCAAACCCATTACTCTCATGTCTGGCAACCTGCAGGGAGCGGGAGGCCACAGTCACACTCTGAGTCTCGGGGAAGGTGGACTTTTCCCCGAGGCCACTGATGCTCTAACCTTCCATCTCTGTCCACGAGCGCTCACAACTTTAGAAAGAGGTTTTCTGCACATAACGCGGTCTCCTTCACACAGGCCAGCCTGAGGAGTGGGCAAAGGGACAGTGGGAGAGTTGCGGGTGGGAGGTCAGCCTAAGGCCTCCAGGAAAGAAGGGAAAACAGAGGAATAACAAATGGGAATGTTTGCACGAAAACGTGCCATTAAAAACTCCTACTCTGTGGTGCTATTGGTCACCCCTGGAAAAGTCTCCAGCACCCCGGGCTTTATGCGGGCTGGGGCCTCCAGAGAGCACCCCTCTGCTCTGGCTAATGCCTGGTGCGGTTCTTCCAGATGAGCCGAAACCTGATTTCACCCGGGAAGCACACCTCCTAAAGCGGATGGGCTCATCCTGCCCAGACCTCCTGGATTCTCTCATTCCAGAGATGAGCCCAGCAATGGCCTGAGCAACGGACTGCTTCAGTAGCTACGCTTGGACTCAAAGTATAATGCGGACATACACCCAGACGGTGCTAGCCGTGAACGGAAAGTCCAGCCTGGGAGGGGGAGAGGCAGGCTGCAGGCCCGTAAAAGCGAGACAGAGGGCCTAAGTGACTGCGCTTGGGTTTTCCCCTTCCACTCCCTAGCCCCGCACCGCCGATCCAACCGATTCTTTGATAACTTATTTCTCAAATGCCTGTGATCACCTAGTCACTGAGGTGAGGAATTGCAACACCAAGGCCATTCCTTGACGGGAGGACTGACTTAGGGAGTTGAGACTCTAACATGAGGAATGTTAGATACCATGAGGAATGAAGTCAAAGATAACAAAACAAGACAGTCAAAGATTGATCGCATGCGAGCACTGAGTAGTCTGCGATCGGGGGGCAGGTCGCTGTGGGCTGCGAAGGAAGTCCTCTGAGAGCCTGATGACCAGAGCCTGGTGGGGGGAGGGTGTGGGCAGGAGAGGAGGCCTGTGATCCAGGCCGGGAGCCGGGAAGGTGGGCAGCACGCTCAGGCGCCAACGAGGAGCTCCTTGAGGTTAGAACAGAAAGAAAACATCTGGAAATCCGGGGAGGCTGCGTCGGGGCCTGAAGAGTGAGACGCCGGAAGTCAGGGAGAAGAGCCCGCGCTGGGAAAGAGAAAGTGAAGATGGCGTGAAGCGGGACAGCTGCTGGGAGAAGCTGATGAGGAGATGAGTCGGGGGACAGCCCTCAGGATGGCCTGGGAAAGAGCCCGGTTAGCAGAGAGGCACGCGGTGCCAGAGCATCCAGGCCCCGCCTGCCAGCACGGCAGACATCACCCACCCATCAGAGCACACTTTCCTCAAGAGCCCAGATGGGACCTCAGAGTGTGTGGCCGCTTGGGGCTCCAGGAAGACCCCACCCATCGATGCAGGGTGGGATTCCATCTCTGCCTTGCAGGTTGTATCAATCAGGAGCAGCAATATTACGCTGCACTAACATTGCCTCACAGTTCAGTGGCTGAAAACAGCAGAAGTTGGGGTGCCTGGGGAGCTCGGTCGGCTAAGCGTCCGACTTCGGCTCAGGTCACGATCTCGCAGTTCGTGGGTTCGAGCCCCGCCATCAGGCTTTGTGCTGACGGCTCAGAGCCTGGAGCCTGCCTCGGATTCTGTGCCTCCTTCTCTCTCTGCCCCTCACACTCTGCCTGTCTCTGTCTCTTAAAAATGAATAAGCATTTTTAAAAAATGGAAAATACTTAAGAACATTTATTGAGTGCCAAACATCCTAAAAATATTACCATTTCTTTTGGCCCTTTGATCAGCCCTGTGGGGTAGTAGGTACCCTTATTCCCATTTTACCAATGAGCAATTTAGGGCTCAAAGGGGGTTGAGGGCCCCAGACAAGGAAGGAGTGGGCCTGACTCCACTGCACATGCTGTCCTCCAACATCACGACGACATCTTTGCGGCAGGAGAGGAAGGTAGCTATTCCAGAGGCCCGAAGGCACGAAGGCTAAGCGCTAGGGTTCTAGAGGCGAGCTGCCTGGGTGTGTATTCTGGCTCCACGCTCCTGTGCCTCAGTTTCCTCATCCTTGAACCATCATGATACTAACAGTGCCCCCAACCTCACGGCAGTGCCGTGACAACTAAGGGACAAAATGCATGCATAGTCCTTGCGGTGGTTCTAGCACCGAATCCGTGGCCGAAAAATGCAGTTATGATAGTAACATGGCCATCTTACCCCAAGGATGTTGGAGCACGGACAGGCCACAGGCCCCTCAGCCCAAACACCATCTACCTCTCAATAGGACGCTCGGTCTCCTGGGTTAGGTGGCCTGCTGAGTCTGTGTGTGTGCCGGGAGAACAGGCCACACAGCACCAGAGTTAAGGGCCACCCTGCCACAGTCGGACGCCCCAACCGACTGAGCCACCCAGGCGCCCCTTGAAACTAATACATAGTGCCTTTCTGGTCAGACGGGCCTATCTGAGAAGCTTGGTGAAAATGCCACTTCCCAGGCCCCACCCCAGAGCCACTGGGTTAGAAAACCTGGTGGGGGAAGACCAGAGATCTGCATTTTAGCAAGTTTCCCAGGTGGTCATTTGCAAACTGAAGTTCGAAAACCACTGCCAGAAAAAGAAGCCGAGAACAGGGGCTGGGGCAGGCATCCTGGAGCCAGAAGGAGGGTTGCAAAGGTGACCAAAGAAGTGGTGGGGTGGGGGGAACAGAGGACCGCACGTGGCTCCTGTTTTGCATGAGAGCAAATCACTTCTGCCCACGTGTGCCCTGCGTGCTCCACCAGCATAGACATAATTTGCAAAACCCTAACTCACCCTCTGCCAAACCCTTCCCCCAGTCCTGGAAAAACGATACTCGCACTCAACCTGGGACTGCCTTCTCCATCCTGATCTGCAGGAAGAGAACATTTCCAACATACTGGACACACTGCCTGAAGACTCCTATCACCACTGCCAGGAATCGTATTGCAGGAAGGAACATAAGTAGTGCGGTCACCCGGAGGTTTGCTGCAATTAGCTCTCCCTTTGGTTTGTGACAGATCCTAGCTCCTGCAGCGAGCTGTCCTCACTCATCCGCAGGGAAGGAGGTTTCGTTTAATGTCACGCCACACACACAAAAGTGTTGCTGATGTGCATGCGCACACACACAAACGCACCACGCACTGTGTGCAGGTGTATTTAAGCTTCTGCAGTGATTCGAGAAATACAGCCCAACCATCAGGAGTCACCCGGACCATAATGCTGAGTGCTAGTTTCCAAGGTACCAGGAAGGTACCAAGCTAAAAGGGGGCTGGAAAAGGAGAGAACTGATACTTAAGGCCAAGACCTGTGCTGGGGGTTTCTCATGTATGTTTCCCATCAGTCGATCAGGGAGCATATTATCAGCTCCATTCTTCTGATGAGAAAACGAAGACACAGAAAGAACCTGCCCAAGACCCTCTACGATCGAACCCTCACCTGGCTAACCTGAAGATCACGTTCAATACTTACTCAGTGCTGCCTTTAAGTTCGTAAGCTGTAAGCTTGGTGGGGAGGGAGGGGAGAGTTTCTTCCAGAGAGGGGAGCCTATGGAAACTGACCTCTCCAACCAGTGAGAGAGAAGAAATAACTTCTTAACAAACAACTGAACTCACAAGCAATCAACAGTCATTGAGAAGAATAAATCACAGATAAGCAACAGAAAAAAGCAAATCACATTATAATCACATCCTTCCAAAAATAATGGCTGTTACATTCCTAGGCTTTTTCTAGCCAAATACGTATTTTTTCTAACCTACAAATAAAATGATACAATTTTTGCAATTTTATAAAAAATTTTACCCTGCTGGTTTTATGTGAGTAATTAATGATGTTTGTCCGATCCTGATCTTCTGTGAATTTATGTCAATCCATAAATTTCTCTGCAGAGTCTAAGGGGGAAGATGAAACCATTTGCTTCTTTTTGTTTGTTTGTTTGTTTCCTGTAAGGGTCTGTTCAACAGTCACTAGTGCATTTAAGGAAGGGTTATAGAGGGTTCTATCTATACCGGCACTGTGTTTTCATGAATGATGCGGACTTGAAAAACATCCACCCCCACCAAAATTTCAGGTGGGTTTCCTCCTCTCCATAGGCGCAAATGGAGGCTAGGTTTTGCAGCGACTGATAAAATGACCCTTCCCCCGCCCCTCCCCCACTGCAGGGACCAGCCCTCCAAGTGCCCCCCAGGACTCCCTTCCAGCCTTCCCCTAGTTAGGAGAGTGAAAAATAACCTCCTTTCCTCCCTTTTGGTGTTAACGAGGCTCCCTATTGAGACATAGTTAATCACATCAATTAAAAGCCTTTCACATTTGGCCTTGCCTGCCAGGCACAGGCCCTCTGTCCAGGGGAAGGTGGGTAAGATAAGTCATGTCCAGAGATAACTTATATTCTTTCCTTTCTCCCCCCTCCACTGAGGCTTTTTTCATTTGTATGTTTGTTTGTTTTTTAATTCAAGCTTAATCAGCACACAGTGAAATGTCTTTAATGAACACTCTGATGAATTCTGACAAATGCATATACCAAAAACACTAAACCTCCAAAACATAAAACATTTCCCTCACCCAAAAGTTTTCCTGTGCCTTTTCTTTTTTTTTTCTTTTAATGTTTATTTATTTATTTGAGAGAGAGAGAGAGAATGGTGAGGAGCAGAACGAGAGGGTGAGAGAGAGAATCCCAAGCAGACTCCACACTGCCAGTGCACAGCCCAACGCAGGGCTCGATCTCATGAGCCTTAAGATCATGACCTGAGCCGAGATCAAGAGTTGGGATGCTTTACCGACTGAGCCACCCTGGCGCCCCTCTCTGTGCCTTTTCTAATTGTCTCTGCCCTCCTCCCAGAGGAAACCACTGTACTAATTTCTAGCACTATTCATTAATTTCTTGTTCTCAAAGTTACAGAAAGTGGAATCCTGTGAAGACAGGCATCAATGATGAGCAAGAATGCCCAGTTCCTAGCAGGAATGAAAACCAGCGTAGGCCCTTTGGAGAACAGTCTGGAAGTTCCTCGAAAGGTTACATACAGAGTTACCACATGACCCAGCAATTCCACTCCTGGGAATATAGACACAAGGAAATGCAAACACACATCCACTCAAGACCCTGCACATGAACCTTCAGAGAAGCAGTCATCATTCGTAATGGTCCCAAACCGGAAACAACCCAATATCTATCCACTGATGCCAGAACAAATGAAATGCTGTTCATGCATACAATGGAATGTCACTAAGGCACAGAAGAGAATGAAGTACAGACACATGCTGAAAGTGGATGAACCTTGAAAACATCACACTAAGTGAGAGAAGCCAGTCACAGAAGACCACATATTGTATGATTCCATTTGTGTGACACGTCCAGAATAGGCAAATCCATAGCAACAGAAATACTAGGTTGCTCAGGACTTGGGGGTGCAGGGGAAGGCGGGTAGGGAGGTGAGAGCGAAATGGGGACACATCTTCTCTCTGAGGCGGTGAAAATATTCCAAGATTGTATGATATCTAAATTGTATGCTACGTGAACGATATCTCAGCAAAACCGTTGCAAGAAAGCAAACATTCAGAATCAACCAAAGTGGAGCCATGGAAAAGACAGCAGTTTTCCCGTGGGGGGGATTTTAACAGAAGAAGCGTTTGACACTGTAGCCCAAGAACCTGGTGCCACCTGGGGAGCGTAACAACGGCCCAGGAAGGTCTCCTTCCCGTGAGAATGTCCATGGCTTTCCTGATTTTCCCAGGGGTCCTGCCCTACCTCCAGAGTCTAAACTCTGAAGAATCCAAGACCTATTGACCAGATCCATTCATTCATTCCGACATTTATGAGGTCTGTGTTTAGTAGAAAGCACGTAGCCATATCTAGTCTTGTCTTGTCATATTATCTCTCTGCTCTAAAGTGACTGCATTTTTAGGGGCATATTGAATACCTCTGTATGTTTGGTCCTGTGTTTAGCAGGTGACACTAGGAGACTGGGAAGGCGGGGTGGGGGGTGGTGGGCGGTGAAGAGCCCATTATGAGAGAAAGGTCAAAACAAAACTCTGAGGTCCAATGGAAGTGGTTCCCACTCCTGACCTCCTGCCTTCACCTCTCCCTCCCCCATGTCCCTCACCTTCAAAGACCAATAACCTGCCCTATGGTGGAAACATTAAAAGCCCCAGCTCTGGGAACCAAACCCCCACTCTACCACCTACAAGCTGGGTGTGACTGCAAGCAATTTTTTTCTTAAATGTTTATTTATTTTGAGAGTGAGAGAGAGAGAGAGAGAGAGAGAAGAGAGAGAGAGGGAGACATGGGGAGAGGCAGAGAGAAAGAGGGAGAGAGAGAATCCTAAGCAGGCTCCGTGCAAACAGCGCAGAGCCTGACGCGGGGCTTGATCCCACGAACCGTGAGATCATGGCATGAGCCGAGATCAAAAGTCGAATGCTTAACCGACGGAGCCACCCGGGGACCCGGCTTCCAGCAGTTTCTTAACCTCACTTCCCCACATGTGCAGTGAAGATGTTGGCAGTTAACAGCCTGCCCTACGCGGGATTAGATGGGTTCATATGAGACCCAGCAAACTAAAGGGCCACCAGATAGTGAGTACTTTGGGGGCACTGTGGGCCACGCCATATCTCTGTGCTGGCTACTCATGTTCACCATCAGATGTCAAAGGCACCGGAGACAATAAATACGTAAAAGGGAGAACATGCTGTGCTCCGATACAACTTTACTTAAGGACAATGAAATCTGATCTCATGTAATTTTCACGTGTCAGAAAATAGGATACTTCCTTTGATTATTTTTCTCAACCCTTTAGAACCGGAAGAGCCAATCTCAGCTCGTGGGCTACACAAAAATGGATGGTGGGCCAGATGGGGCCCGTGGGCTGCAGTCTGCCACCTCCAGAGGTAAAGCACTTAGAACAGTGCCTGGCTCAGGGGCACCTGGTGGCTCAGTCGGTTAAGAACAGTGCCTGGCACACAGGAAGCACTCACCACCCACGAACCGCACCCCAAGCAACAAGAAGCTGGGCGTTGGCCGCCTGTCACATCTGTGCTGTGCCCTCTAGGTACCGTATCTCACGGAAGTCTCACCTTGACCGTGTGAGGCAGGTAACACGAGAAGTCAGGTAAGAAAGCAAAGCCTTAAGTGAGCAAAGGGGCAAATCCAGGTCTTTCGGTCGTGAGCTCTCGCTTCTGACCATTAGAAAACACCGCGCTGGCCGCCAGGGCATGCCAGGGAGCCAGACCCACTCAGGCTCGGCTCCAAACACCACAAATCATGATTGAATTAACGGGAGACGTTTGTTACAGAAAGCGAGGGCCGGAAGGGGGACGACAATATCAGCCCGCGGTGAGGAAGGTCCTCTGATGCAGGGACACGCAGGCTGGGAACAGTAACCGCGCGTCTGGTGTTACGCCAAGTGTCAGAGAGAAGAGGCCGGAAAAGGCACGTCCACCCTGCTTCCCTGCGGCGGTGGGCTCAGAGACGTGGCGGTGTCCCAGAGGGAGAAGCCGGGCCAAGCCTCCCGAAGGGCACGCAGGGGCCTAAATGGCCTCTTGCACTTTACGGGAATACATCGTCATAAAATAGGAAAATCTAGTCGCGAAGATTTAACTACGAGGGTATTCACGGAAGCACCGCTTGTCACGGGACAAGAGCGGAATTCCTAAGTGCCCCAGACACCCAAGAAGAATTGGAGGGCCCCTGCCACCGCTGTCTGAACAACGGCGAGGCTGCGTGTCCCAGCAGTCGGATGGAGCGAAGGAGCAGGAGTGTGCGTGCAGACGGGGAAGGATATTCATCATGTACTTAGTAACACCGCTACGGGCAAACAAACGCGTGCGCTAAGGTGCTGTTACATGTGCGTGCATATGCATATGCATATACACCCGCCCTGCTAATTAGTCACCTCTGAATGATAACAGCAGCCTTTTTAGCTTCTTCCTTTTGCGTGTGTGGATTTGGAGAGGTTTCTGGAATAGACACGCGGTGCTTTGTAAGAAGAAACAAAGTCCAGCCGGCGGCCCGGCAGGAGTTCGGTGCTCCCCGAGCGGCTCGTCGGTAACGGGACATGCGACGCGTCCCTTCATCCAGAGCCTCCTTAGGGAGTGTCTGCCACAGGCAAGGGACTGGGATACGCGCTGAAGAATGGGGGCAGACGAGGCAGACGGTGTCGTGGGGAGGCCGGTCAGGTAAACACATCGGTGCACTCAGGGCTCAGATGTCCCGCAGTATTTGCAGAGGGACCGCCAGATCATGGGAGGGAGGAGAGGTCTTTTCCCATAACCTGAATGCGGCCTCAATTTGCTTCGTGGCCTCTCAGCTAACGAGCTACTGGACAGAGGAAGGTCCTGGTAGCCATGAGCAGGCTGGTGTTCAGACTCTGGCCTTTATCTTTCTCGTCGGGGAGGCCGACATCCTGTCCGGGCAGCTGTGTGGATCGGCGGAGGTTCGGGAAGCCTTCTGCGGTGGCAAAGCCCTGCACACACAGTGGGCACCGTTTAATGCCAAGATCTGAACTCCTTTCTACAAGGACTGACAACCTGGGATTTAAGTCATGATGGATGCCAAAGTGCGGGGAAGAAAACATGTTTACAAACTGAAAGTCTCAACAGAGGAGGGCAGTGAGTAGCAGCGGGATTCCCCGTCACCGCACCCTGGCCGGGCTCACGTCATATGTGCCTTCCAACTTGGCCAGCTCCTGACTTTCTGGGACATGTTTGTAACCCCAAGGACAGTCGGCACATTTTAAATTGGGGGAAAAAAATTTTCTCTGCAAGATTTTGTGCACATACAAAGAGAAGTATTTAGGACCTACGGCCTTGAAAAGAAATCCTTCATATCTCACCTCCAGTATGGTGAAGAGAAAAAAAAGGCTTTCCAGTTAGGTGGACAAGGGTTTAAATGCTGGTGCCTTTGGTAAATTGCTGATTATCTCTTAGCTTCAGGATAATAATATCTTCCCTGCAGGGTAATAATTAGAGCGATACATGTGCATAGCATAGATGATCAATAAATGATAGCTGGGTTTCTTCCCCCCTAGTGGGAAGGCTCAGGGAACAAAGTGGTGGGGTCACTCTGCCCAGAAGCTGTACCCTGGGGGAAATCAGCTCATTATGAAAGGGAGGGAGAGAGGCCCAGGTGGTCGGGCCACCCAGAGCTAAGCCTGACCTCAGCTCAGCCTGCAAAAGGTGAGCCAAGGATACTAGGTCTTTCTCAGTGATGTGGGCAAGTGAATTAAACCGAAGTTCCAAATACGAAACCAGGCCTGTGCGTGGACCCCTCTGAGATCCCGACCGGGGGAGCAGAAGATGTGGGTGTTTTGGGGGGGACGAAAAAGGAAAGGGACTTCATCAGAGACCGAAGGTGGCACCAGCGAAGGCAGCTGGGAAAGCAGCCACGGACAGAAGCAGCACAGTGTGGTCCCTGTGCAGGTCCCCCCAGAGCAACTAGTTGAGCAGGCCTGGGACGGGGCCGAGGACTGTCCGCATTCTACCAGGACCCACTGACACTGCCACTTCTCGAGGCCCGGCCCAGGGAACTGCTCCTGCAGTGAAGGTGCCAGCTGTTGGCCTGGGGAGAGCTCACTCAGTCCCAATTCCAGCTGGGGACCAACTCCCAGGTCCAATTTTAGTATTTTCTAAAAAAAAAAAAAAAAAAAAAAGCACGACCTGTGTCCCGGGCCAAGGCAAGCTGCAAACATACAAACAGGGAAACAGCTTTAGAGGCAATGTCCTAAATTTCAACCACACACGTGCATGTGCATACATTCGTATGCATAAGCACATGTGTGCACACAAATACAGACATACTTGGCTGCGCACACATATACATGCACATTCACATACACACACACACACATGCATATCTGTATACGTACACCTGCCTATACACATGTGGGCGTATTCTCACACAAGCTCTGCCTTAGTACTAATATTATCCCCACTTTCCTGATGGGGAAACAATAAGAAACTAGCCTAAGGCCACACAGCTAGTCTGTGGCAGAGGCTGGATCTGAAACAAGACAGTCTGGCTCCAGAGTCCCTGCTGGTACTCACTAGATTAGGACAGATAACCCAAGAGGTTAAACGGTAGAGGCTGAGAGTCATACACTCTAAAAGCAACTTAGGCCCTGGGGTTGGCTGCGTCCGGTGAGGCTTGCCAAGAATTCCTCCCGTTTCTGTACACGCATGTTGTTTTTGCCCTCCAAAGTGAGAGTCCGTTTCTCCTGCCCCTGAATCTTGGCTGACCTGTGACCGCTTGACCAGCAGAATGTGATGGAAGTGATGTCGTCTCAGTTCTGAGCCTTGCCCTAGGGAGGCCGGGCAGGTTTTACACCAGGCACTTGGGGGGTCCAGCCGCCACACTGGAAAAGAAGGTCCGGCTGGACTATGACGACAAGGTCTCAGAGTAACCGAGAGGCCTCAGCCGCTGCCCCAGTCATCCCGGCTGAGGCCCCACGTAAAGCCTTCTGGCCACGCGGCCTCGCAGGGCTCCCCCTGTGAACGCAGCCACACTGACTCCAAGTGGAACAGAAGAACCACCCTGCAGGGCTCGAGCACCCCACAAGACCGCGAAAAATAAACAGTCCTGGTGTTAAACCCCTAAGTTCTTGGGTGATTTGTCGGACAGCCAGTAGACTGATTCGTGCACCTACGTGGCTTTTGCAGACAGTATACATCTCACGATAAACAGCGTTATTTGCTGAGCGCTGTTTGTCGGGCCGCACGTGAAGTGCTTTACAGTTACTGTCCTGTTTAGTCTTCATTGCCACCCACGTGGCAGATATTAATATTATTTCCATTTTACCCACAACGACAGTGAGGCCCAATGAGGTCAATTAATAATTTTCTCTACGCAGTGGCAGTTCCTGGATGTGGCCCTAAATCTGGCTTGTTTTAACTGCACAGACTACTCCGATCTCTCCAGAGAAAAGAACCAGGGGCCTGTGTGTGTATGCATATTTATACGTAGACACCATGGCCTAAAGTAACCATCACGCTGCATTTCCCGCACCGCGTGCCCCTCAGCCCTGCAAACCTGGACCCACATTCCTGGCCCCCAGTCATGATTTACCATCATGGGTCACGCAATCAGCAATATGAACGAGGCCTGTAGCCAGAGCCTGTCACGTGAAACCGTGGGATGCCTAAAGTACGTGGTGAGAGGCTACTGGCCATGTTGAAGCCACTGAGGGATTAGCTTAGGGTAGAAGGTCAACTGGCAGGGCTGAAACAGATCGGGGTGCTTCAGGTAACAGGTGTCAGGAACAAAGATGGCGACACGGGATGCCGAAGGAAAAGGAGGGCGGAAACTGAGGTTGGTTCCAGGACCTGGTTTTACTCCCCAGCAGCTGTGTGACCTTGGATCATACGTCACCTCTCTGGGCCTCATGTCCCCAAGCAAGTTTGGTGATGTCCAAAGAACCGTCAAGTTCTTCCCATGATTCTCTGTAGCTTCATCTCCAGCAAAGATCATTACACAGCATCTCCTTTCAACTGTGGGGAAAGCCCTGTGAACTCCACTTGGCCACCATGAAGAAACTGTAGGACAGAACGCGTCACTTGCTTTCTGGTGGTGACACAGTAAGTCACTGATGGAACCTCCAAATCCCAAGAACCCTCAAACCTGGGCTCCTCTCCTAGTACCACACTGTTCCCATTCCGTTCTCACACACTGAATTCTAGCTCCCCTTCTGTGGGAACTCACACCCAACCAACACCTCTGAATGCATCCTGCAGCCAGCTGCAGCCCCTCCATTAACACAGAAGTCTGGCGAGAGGTTATCACTGTCAATGGGTTTTGTTTCCTCTACCTCCTTAGAGTTGGTATCAGGCAGGCCAGGAAGTTTCTTTTTCCCTGCAGTCCATTTATGTGGGAAGAGGAGAAGGACCTGTCAAGTGCAAGGAAAGAATCAGCTGGGCACGTGGAGATATGGGCTGGCCCCGGCCTGGCCTCCCCCAGCCCTCCTGGTCACTCCGCCAGTCCCGTGCTGACTGACAGGGAGGACCACGGGGGACTTGCCATGATCATTAATCAGGAGCATTATCAGCATCTTGAAGAACCTCTGGTCTGCTCCAAAGCCAGTTAGGAAACTGACCTTGTCCCCTTCCTGTCTCATAAGCTTCCAGTCCATCCAGGACCAAGAGATGGAATATTTCCCCATGTCCAGCACAACAAAGCCCGTCTGAGAAGCCCACGTAGATGCCAGATGGGACCACCTCTCATCTCATCTCGCGAATGGGAATGCTAAGGCTGGAAGTCATGCCAATGGGTACAAAGTACCCGGTGCACGTGAAGCCCCGCTCTAAGTGCCCAGTGTGCTGTGGTCTGCAGGGTAACGGCCACCTGCGGACGCCCACACCCCAATCCCTGAATCCTGTGACTAGTTAGGTTGCGTGGCAAAGGCAGATTTAAGTGGCAGAGGAGAAGAAAGTTAATGTGCTGACGTTAAAAGCGAAAGATTATCCTGTGTGATTTCTGTGGGTCCGATATAATCAGAAGCATCCAAAATGGGAAGAGTCAGTCAGAGGAAAAGGTGACCATGGAAGGAAGGCGTGGAGAGGCGTTATGTCGCTGGCTTTGCAGACAGAGGAAGGGGCCACTAGCCGAGGAACGCAAGGGGCTTCTAGAGGCTGGGGATGACAAGAAAACACTTCTCCCCTAGAGCCACCAGAAGGAACCAGCCCTGTGTTCCTTGATTTTAGCGTAGTGAGACCCACGTTGTACCTCTAACCTATGGAATTGTAAGATAATACAGCTTTCGGACACTGAGTGGGTGGCAATTTGTCACAGCAGCGATAGAAATCTAATACATGAATGGACCCACTCAGTTAAAGTTCCTACCATAAACTCTACGAGGCGATGTAGCAGTCTACTATGGCTCCAAGGATGCTATGTAACAAAACATCCCAGCCCAAGGCAAACAACAACAAGCGTCTGTTTCTCACTCGCATGCCTGCCAGTCAGCTCGGGCTCCGGCTGGTACCGGGGGGGGCTTGTCTGAGCTCAGCTCCACTCGAGGCATGAGTTTAGGATCCGCTCCACGTCTCTCATCCTCTGTGGACTGGAGGCCATCAGAGGCCTGCTGCCACGATGAAACGTACGTGAGAAAGGAAGCCCAACCTTGTCCAGTTTCCATCTTCTGCTCCAGTCATGCTGCTAACACCCCACGGGCCAAAACAAGTCGCGAGGCCAAGATGGAAGCCGTGGCGGGGAGGAGTGCGTTTGCCCACCTGGAGGCTGTGGCCAAGGTGTAGTCGTGTTAATTCGATTACGGGGGAGTGAAGAACTGGAGCCCATAGTTCAGTCCACCACAGGTGGATGCTATGTCAGCGTTCCATTTTGCAGATGAGGAAACCAAGGCACAAGAGTTCTTACGAAACTCATCCAGGATCACCATCCTAGTAAATAATGGAGCGAGGATCAGAATCCAGTCTGGCTTCAGGAGGCTGGTCAAGGTACACCTACTAAATGGAGAAGCTAGGGCCCCACGGCTCTGCATGTCACAGTTTCTGGGGCAGAAGGAGCGGCATCCAGGGGCTGTAGTGATCTCCAGAAGTAAGAGGAAGGCGCTGGGAGGGGTCACGGGTGAAAACTGCAGCCAGGCCCTGCTGTCAGGTCCAGGCCTGGGGCCGGAGCACCTTCCAGAGATGAGAAGCATCCAGGCTGAGTCAGATGCCTATGGCGGTTGGTTACAGGACCAAGTGTCCTTCTCCCCCTGCCGTGGGGGGGGGGGGGGGGGGGGTGGGGGGGGGCGCTCGGATCTGATGCCAGGTGGGCAAGTCTCCAAGAAGTCAGCATGTGGGTTCCTTTGAAAGACCAGAGTGAGGTAACGGGGCGGTGAGAGAAGCAGAAAGAAAGCGACACCCACATAATGTGGAAGGACGGGAAGCAGAGTGTAAGGCAGGGCTGCTCACGAGCCCTGGAGAGAGGATCAGGAAGGAGGGAGGATTAGGAGAGAGGAAAAGAACAAAACAACGCTCAGAACTAAGTATTAGGGAGAAGTTTTATTTGAAGGCACTGAGCAGGGATTTCCTGGAAAGGGTCAGAAAGTCAAACCGACGATTCTGGGCATCTGTTTAGAAAGGCCACAGGGTCACGGTGGCGGCCCCTCACCGTCCCGTCCAGAGACTCAGGATGCTCTTAGGGGCCCTTCCGTCTTGTGGCATGGGCAGAGGGTCACCCGAAGCCCCCCCACACTTGACCCTGCAACTGGAAGTCAGCAAAATCGCCACTTCATGGCAAGGGCATGCCAAGGATGTGAGAACACGTGGGGGCCACCCTCCATATCCTACAAGAACTGTGTCTGTCCCTTGTCCTTGTCACCTGGCCCAGGCCATCCCCTGCTGGGGGGATCTCCTCCCTCCCAGCTTGAAAGCTACTTTCACCTGAAAGACAGTGCATGTGAGGCCCTGTCCCCAGAGACGAGAAGCCCCCCAAGAGGGCAAGGGCAGAGGATACTTTGTGGGTACACACTATGAGCCCTCAGCCCACCTCCCAGACGCTCCTGTGCCCCGTGCAAGCACCACTCCCCTCTGAGCTCAGAACATCACGGCTCAGTAGAGGCTTTCTACAATCACCGCTTAGTGAATACAGAGGGACCCTGATTGCATTCCAGGTCCCTTCCTCTTTACCATGCTGCCAGTCCTGGATCCAGCACAGACACCACAGTGAGGACCTCCCCAAGACATGGGACAAGTGGCCCTTTGATTGATGTACCAACCATTCCCTGAGCATCCCTTCTGGGGAAGCACTAGTAAGGCCCTGCCCGGAGGGGTTAAGAGTATGGACCCCTGGAGCACAGTGTGGTTTTGGATTCTGGTTTGACCATCTACTAGATGGGACACTGGGTCACAGGACTTAACCTCTCTGTGCCTCAGTTTCCTCATTTGTAACATGAAGGCAAGAAGAGCATCTACACCCAAGAGGGTCTTAGGAGGCTTATATGGTTGGGTCAGCTTCAAACTTAGAACAGTGCCTGGCACGTGGTCAGTGGGGTCAAAGCACTGGCTTTTATTATTCTTACTGCAGTAGGCGAAATTGACCTCATCTTTGCCCCTTCAGGATCTCAGTCTCATGAAAGCAGATGTGAAACAAACACAGATAAATGTAACAGGACAGATCATGCCAGGAAGGAAAAGCAGAGAGCAGTGGGAGGAAACAACCGGAGAAGCGGAGGGCAAGAAGACACTCACTATGCAAAAAATAGAGGGAATGAGCATTCCAAGCAGGGAAATGGCATGTGCAAAGGACCTGAGGTGGGTGAGAATGGGGTGTATCACTCAGCAGAGGTCAGTGTGGCTAAAGAATAGTGAGTGAGGAGAGACATATGGGCCAATTCATGCAGAGCCCAATGGGGGATTTTGGGTTTTATCCCAAGAACAGAAATGGGAAGGCCCTGGTATGTTTGGCGGGACAGACACAATTTGATTCACATTTTGGAAAGATTGTGCTGGCTGCTGAGCGGAGACAGGACTGCAGGGGGACAAGGATGAATCCAGGGAGCCCAATTTGGAAGCTCTTGCCATGAGCTACGGGGAAGATGAGGATGATTTTGGTTAAGAGTGTTGGCGGTGGAGGAAAAATAAATTCAGCTCCAGGCCCAGATGTTAGAGGCTCACAGGGAAAGAAACCACAAGCCAGCCAGGATGGTCGGCTGGCCGGCTCTCACCCGCTGCCTTGGCTGGGGACGAGCTGGCCTGGCAGGAGTACTCAAGGTACCTTCATGATCGGCCAAGCTGGAACATTCTAGAACACCTCTCTTAGAGGATTTACCTAACAAGGGCTATGCAGGCCCACGATGAGAGGTGCTGCTAACCTGGGAGCTGACCCTCTCGGTGCGAAGGGATGTCATGGCGGGAAGCACGTGCAGATTGGATACTCCACATTTTGACAAGTGGCATCTTGAGGGGGTTCCACAAGCTCTGATCTGAGGGGGTGTGAGGGGAGGCATCCTCTCCTTGGGCACAGAACTCCCCCCACGCCCCCAACCCCTCAGGTTCTGAGCTACCTATGGGGAGGGACCATGTCCCTCCGGATCTGCAGTCCACGCCTGCAACAGACTCTGGGTAGGGCAGCGTCCTCACTGGAGGATGGCCTCCAGAAGGGCGGTCTCCGTTTTGTGCCTCCTTCCAACTCCGTGCCAAGCACAGACCTGCTACACGATGTGCACTCAATCAAACGGGGTCCAATGAAGGAATAAGTGACTGTCCTCCATTCCCCTGGAGCAAACTGCTCAATCACCAAATCAATGGCCAAGCCGAGGACCAGGCATGGTAGCGGTGCCCTAAAGGAATCTGCATCATGCTGGGAAGACAGACGCAGGCATGAAGAGACAAGGTCTAGTCCAGCTGTCCAGACATGAGGCGCTCAGATGGAGTCTTTCCAACGAGGAAGATGACCCCCAGGCAGAAGAGCCCAGCGGGAAAGCAAATGGTGGAACAGAATTCGAGCATGGGCAGGGTTTGGATAATCCGAGGGTCGGTTAGAGAGAGGGGACCCCCTCACTCACTGAACGCCTGTCATTGGCCAAGCCCCAGTAAGAGCCTTCTTCTCAGAAGAACCTCCGTGCTGGAGCTCCCAGTCCCAGTCCCAGCTGAGGACACTGGGGTTCGGACCAGCGAAGTGACCTGCCCGCTGTCAAAGAGCCAGCAGCTGGCGGAGCTGGGGAAGAACCAAGCCCTGTCTGTGGTCCCCTCAAGACAAATGACAGGATCAGGTACACAAGTCAAAGAAAGACAATGGTCAGTTCCAAAGGCAAGAGATGAACCCTGCAAGCAAGGTGTCATCACAGAGGTGACCGGGATGGGATCACAGGGTGGGGTGACGTGGAGGTGGGCTTTAGCGGAGGCTGGGAGAGGGACAGGGTCAGAGCTGGGCTTTCAGAACTTGGACCTGGCTGTCGGGAGGCGAGGTTGAAGGCTCGGCCCCGCCCCACAAGGGGGCGGGACCGAGAGACGGAAGGAAGCAGGACATGGAGGGAACGGGAAGGAAGCAGAGGCAGGACTGCTGGCTGGGAAGGGTCCAGGGGGAGGGAGAAACCACTTCTCCTTCCCTTTCCGATGCCAGCAAGATTATGACTGCAGAGCGGGGCTGCACAGGGCAGAACTTCCCAAAAATCAGGAGGAGCACGTATCCCCAACAGAGGTTGCAGTCCCCAAATCATGCGGTCACCTCCCACCTCCTCTGCCCACACTGGAGCTTCGTCTGCAGTGAGCTCTGGCCTCGGGCCCTTGGGGACCCAGCAGTGCCCCTTCCTCCAGATATCAGGGCAAAAGAGAGGCAGAGAAACCGGAGAGATCCAAAGACAAGTGGCAAGCGACAGCAAGAGATGCGGCGTCACCCTGTGCTATGGATGAAGAAACCAAGGCGCAAGAGGTAAACAACCTAATATCACACAATGGGTACCCGCCAGATTCAGGAATGAGACGCAGGGCAGGGCCTTCTGTGTAGACCTGTCTGTATCAACCAGGGACCCAGCAGGAGGAAGCCAACGAGGACCCTGACCTCACCCCCTTCCTGCCCACCCACCTCACCTCCCAAACAGAAGCCAGAGGGCCCAGGGGCCCCGTGGGGCATCCGTCCTATTGCACCTACACAGGACAGCCTCCTTGTCACAGAACAGGGCAGAGTACAGGGGGCATCTGGAGGGGGGCAAGGAGGTGACCCGGTACCTCGCCACTCCCCCAGCCAAGACCGTGGAGGGTACTAGAGCCTCAACAGCCTCCACTCTGCAGAACCAGGGGGCAGAGGCCCCCCGCCCAGGCTCTGCAGCGGGAGGCCACCTGGCTCTCCCCCCACACGCGCCAGCCACCCCCAAGGGATCTAGCATCTTCACATCCCCTCTTTCCTTCCTCATTCACACCCCCTGCCCGGCCCTGCCTCTATCATCTGCAAACATCTCAAAGGCCGGCAGGCTGTTGGGAGTGGCCAGTTGTCATGTGGAAGGGACGGGGGGGGGGGGGGGGGGGGGGGGCAACCTACGCCCAGTGCAGCGCGAGATGCCCACTCCGCGCCCTGGCCCGCCCCCCACCCTGCCGGCCCAGCCCTGAACATCGAGGCCTGGCTGCCGGTAAAAAGAAAGGGCTCCTATCTCTGATTCCTCAGGGCCTCTGATAAGAAATGTCATCCCTCGCTGGGTAATATTACCCGCCCGATAAGAATCTCTATCAAGCTCAAACATATGGCTGGCTACAGAACACAGAGCCCAGCAGAGCAGGATAATTTATTTGCTTGAGCTGAAAGCCCTGGGCGGCCGAGAGAAGTGCACTGAATATAAGAGGAAGAGGCAAACTCGAACCTCTCTGACTTGCCGTGGGGATTTTCCCCGGGGAAGGCGGGGGCACCTGAGGACATCAGGGGGCCCTCCTCACTTTCTTCCCTACACGATAAGCACTTTGCCCGAGTCCTCCCTCAGAGGACACTTTCACTTAGGGCTACCATGGTCAATCCTCATCACGACCTCCAGAGAGGCCTTTTTCGCTTCCTTTCACAGCTCAGGAGACGGAGATTCGGCAAGGTTAAGGAACATGGCCAAGGTCACACAGGCGGCCACGCCGGAGCTCAGACTCGGATGCCATCAGGTCTGCATCTGGGTCGCCCGGCTCCTACGTCCTACATTCATCAGTCAGGTCAGGCGTGCCCAACTTCGCTGCGCACACGATCGTCTCCAAGGTCCCCCTGAAGCCTCTCCTCAACTCTTGCGTCTCGGCAGCCTGGGGGAAAACCAGGCTTGCCGAGCATAGAGATTCAAGGGAGAGAGGAAGGGAGGCCAGGCCAGTGCGCAGGAGAGGGAGAGGGGATGTCGGGGGCTTGCACCTCATGTGTCGGAAGCACGGTGGGTAGAAGGAAGTTGGGGAAAGAAAACGCACCCCCTCTGTACACCCCTTCGTGTACTCACCGATGGAAAGCTACTATGCCCGGCCCTGGGACTGGCCCAGGCAACAGAGCCAGCCCTGCCCTCATGGAGCAGACTGTCCCCTGAGACTTACAGGTCAGTATAGAGGCAGGATCGACAGGATGTGTTGAGTGTGGACGCCTGAAGTATAGGTGACTGACAGGGAAAGGTGGCAGTTAGAACAGCTCTTTGCAGGCTCTACACCGTTCTCTGCCCTCGTTTCTTACTCAACGTTAAGGCTGACATTGCTTTTTTTTTTTTTTTTGGATGTTTATTTATTTTTGAGAGAGACAGAGACAGAATGCGAGAGGGTGGGGCAGAGAGAGAGGGAGGCACAGAATCCAAAGCAGGCTCCAGGCTCCGAGCTGCAGCCCAGAGCCCAACGCGGGGCTCGAACTCGCAAGCTGCGAGATCATGACCTGAGCTGAAGTCAGACGCTCAACCGACTGAGCCACCCAGGCGCCCCAGGCTGACATTGCTTTACGAAGGTTAATATGGCTTCAAGATTGTTCCACATTACATAAAGCCACTATTTCTTTTTTTTAACAGCCATGTGTTATGCCATTTCGTGGATGCATTGTGATTTCAGCAGCCAATCTGGAACTGGGGTGTTCTCAGATCATGTCTCATTAAAGACACACGAATAGGTGGAACACAGAGGATTTGGTGTGTCGGGCGGTGAAATGACTGCATATGTGACCACGATGGTGGATACATGTCACACATTTGTTGGAGAAGATAGAACGCCAAGAGTGAATCCTAACGTACACTATGCACTCTGGGTGATAATGACGTGTCTGTACAGATTTGTCAGCTGTAACAAGTGTCTCACTCTGGTGCGGGATGCTGACAGTGTGGACATGGGGACAGGGAGTGTATGAGAACTGTCTGTATTTCCCACTCAAGTTTTCCGTGACCCTAAAACTGTCTGAAAAATTAAGTTTTTTGTTAATAAAAATCAATCGATCACGCAAGTGTAAATTTAACCCTGGCTCCGTTCTATTCCATTTTCTGTTGACTATATTTTCTCCTGAGTTTGGGTCATACTCTCCTGTTTCTTTACAATATGCAGTAATCTGATTAAAAATTAGGCACTGGATGTCAATAAATAAACAGTGTCTCATCATTTGACAAGCTGGTGGCTCCATGTGTGCCTGCCTCCCTCAGACCTTGGTGGGGCTCTGGTAAAAGAACCTTACTACTCTTTGGTGAGCAACTCCTGCCGTTCCCACAAAAGCACATGAAGAAACGAACATATTTCACTTCTGGTCACCAAAAATCCACTCCTCCTGCCCCTTCTTCCTCTGGCCCATGGTAGCTTAGTTCTGGAAGCAAGCTGAACACTAAGCAAGACACCAACCTCTCTTCATTCAGGCCATTCCCAGAGCTGGTCAAATTCTTCTGGGCCCTGAGATGTTTAAGAATGCAGATAGCCCAAGGCTGGCGAGAGGCAGATCTCCACAGGAGCTCGGGACTCTGCCAAAATCATAGCCTGACCTAGGAAAACACAGTAAATATCAATTATGCAATTTGGAGCCCGAGGCACCTTGAAGAAAAGCATCCATTACAAACAGAAAATCCTCTGATAGTCAGAAGATAAAGAACACATATCTCCCTGGCTGAAATGAGGTAGAACCCAAGGTAAAGGAGGTTATCCTACCTGGGAGAGGTTGGCATCCACTGGAGGGTCCTGAGAGAAAGGCTGTGACCCATGTGGTCACAGTTGGAGGGACCAAGAGCTTTGGGAACAAAGGGGAAGGCGGCACTAACTCTTGCTGCACGAGTTAGAAAGAGGATATTTGAGCTAGGTATTAAAGAGTCAGGGGGTTACCAGGCAGAGAAAGGAGAGAGGACTTTCAGATGTCTTAACATCATGTGTGACATGGAGTGAGAAAGAGTGGCCTGCCAGTGGTCAGGCTGTAAAGACAGCCCTCCTATGCTGGGCCGATGGTGTGGCTTTCCTCTACAGAAGCCATGGGGAGTCACAGAGGCTCTTGAGAAGCAGAGTGACAGATTACCTCTAGCCCTGTCATCACCATGAAGGGACTCTTGGCCACATGGGACCGATATACCACAGTTCCCAGATCATTCTGCAAAGCAACTGACATGGTGGTTAAACAGTAGTCTCCAGAGCCAGCAATCTGCCTTGAAATCCCAGCCCTGCCCCTACCAGTTTGAGCAGGTTGCTTATCTACTTGAGTCTTCTCATCTGTGGAATGGGGGTAATATCAGCAGAGGCGTCTCAGTGCTAGTGTGTGAACTGTGGCCCAGGTAAGTTAATGTACGGAAGGTGCTCAGGCCAGTGTCTGGCACATGATAGGGGCACAGCACATGACAGCTTTGGGGGCTGTTCCCATTTCACTCATTTCTCCATTTTCCTCTTTCGGCGCTGTCTGTTCTTCTGAGACTCTGGCTCTCCTGAATCTGAGCAAAGGTGAGCAACTTGAAGATTGGCTTCAGATTTAGGAGGGCTGGAGCTATTGTCTGAAACTGCCAGCCTCTCATGAGCTTCCCAACATCCCTGAGGCAGGTGTGATCTAAGACGGTGCTTCTCGGGGTGCCTGGGTGGCTCAGTCGGTTGAGCGTCCGACTTCGGCTCAGGTCATGATCTCGCAGTCTGTGAGTTCGAGCCCCACGTCGGGCTCTGTGCTGACAGCTCGGAGCCTGGAGCCCGCTTCGGATTCTGTGTCTCCCTCTCTCTTTGCCCCTCCCCTGCTCATGCTCTCTCTCTCTCTGTGTCAAAAATAAACACACATGAAGACAGTGCTTCTCAACACCGTTGCACCACAGAACCACACCTGGGGAGATGTTACAACCTCAATGCCCGGGTCCTGTGTGGTGGGGGGACTGGGGATCCCGGCAGCAAGGTTGTTAAGCTCCTCGGGTGACTCCAACATTACACCCAGTTTGAGAACAACTGATCTGAAAGTCGAAGGGAAACACGGCAGAGGGAAAGTGCGCCACCCTCAGTTGGGTAATCTCCAAAAGGCACTTGGCTCCCTCGGTTTCTGTTTCCTCACCCACAGGGCAACGCCTGGGCGCCTTACATCTGCCCAGGGATGTCACACTGAGCTGGCAGCATTGAGATGGCCCTGGATCATTAAGACTGTGACAGAGCCGTCAAATCTCTTCTGGAAATAGGCAAGGACATCGAATACCAACAGATGCAATCACGCAGCGACATGCGGTGGGAAGAGCTGCAGTCAGGCGCGCAGAGCTGGTAATGGGTTAGGCTCTCTCGCTCACCAGCTACCGGCAATCCCATCCCTTCTGTGCTCCGCTTGCTCAGTGGAAGACCGGGGGGGGGGGGGGTAAGAACTGATTTGCTGATCAGACAAGGCGTCTGTGAAGTGCAAGCAGGAAGACACAGGTCACGCTACAAGAGTCAGGCTACTGGAAAACATTTTTATTTAACATTTTCTAGGTCCTCCCTGCAACATGGAAAGTTCCGGAGAGAGAAATGCCCCCTTCTGCAACTGGTGTGACACGGTGGGGAGGGGACAAGGAGCAGTGCCGGCCACATGAAAGCTGAACCTACCAGGGTCCAAGTGGGGATCGGCGATAGGACAGGAGGGCAGGGCGTGTCCGAGGGCGGCCCCAGGGAGACGTTAAGATAGGAAATGTTATCTGGGAACAATGGAACCACCACACCGTTGTCCTGGCCTGGATCTGACAAGCGGGGATAAGACTCCAGGAAACACGTCCCTCGACAACTGGCCAGACTGGGCCCGACACACCGGTGGCCCATTCGTTTGGTTTTGCCTCCATTCATTCATGTCGCCTGCAACAGGCATAAATTCACCACGTACCACGAACTGTGTTAGAAGGTGGGGATGCCAAGATGAATAAGGCCTGGTCTTCACCCTCGGGAGGGACAAAGACAAGGCAAACGAAGAAGTGACATTTAGGTACAGCAGCAACAAAATAGCCACCACTCACTGATGGCCAACTATGCATCAGGCGGCAGTATTTCATATTTAACCTCTCAAATCCTCCGTGTCCCGTCCAAGTATGGGCTCCTTTTTACACATAGGGAACCTGAGGCTCAGAGAAGCTGATTACTGGGCATAGATCACACAGCAGTTGAGAGGCTGGGCTCAGACCTGGACCCAGAACAGTGCTACTCCAACACTTGGGCTCTTTCCTCACGGCTCAACGCTGCAACCAGAGACTTGAAAGGCAAGGAGACAAATATCCTCTCTCGTATACCTCTTACAGGCACAGTCTCCGCATTTAGAGGAAGTGTTAAAAAACGTTAAGGAGCAAACAAGAAACAAAATGAGGCACAGCACCCAGACTATATTTATCGTTCAATAAATGCTTATGAGTCAGGATCCAAATGCTATAGCATCTGAGGAGCAGAGCAGACGTGTGAGGGGGTTGGGACCTGGCAGACCCAGGCCTGAATCTCAGCCTCAGGACTTACACCTCCCTGAACTTCATTTTCCTCATCTTAAAAATGGGAACAGTGGGGCGCCTGGGTGGCGCAGTCGGTTGAGCGTCCGACTTCAGCCAGGTCACGATCTCGCGGTCCGGGAGTTCGAGCCCCGTGTCGGGCTCTGGGCTGATGGCTCAGAGCCTGGAGCCTGTTTCCGATTCTGTGTCTCCCTCTCTCTCTGCCCCTCCCCCGTTCATGCTCTGTCTCTCTCTGTCCCAAAAATAAATAAACGTTGAAAAAAAAAAAAATTAAAAAAAAAAAAAAATGGGAACAGTAAAACCTACCGAAGGCTGACTGGGCTGAGGTCTGGATAATGGGGACAACTTCCTGCCCTCAAGACCCCTGCAGGCCCTCCTGGGGCTTGTAAAAGGGCAACCAGAAGAGCAGCTGGCATGTTCCAGAAGCTTCTGCTGAGTGTGGAAACGGGCTCCACACGAGGAAGGGGCACACTCGTGTTTAATCTGGGCACTGGGACTGCACACAGGCCTGGCCACCACCCCTCCTAGGCCGGCTTTTTCTCTTGGCAAGTTAAGACTCCAAATGCTGGGCTACAACCAAACGGGGGTCCTGGGACAGGCTCGGGGAACCGCTGCCGCCACAGGCAGCTTTTACTTAACCTTTACTGCGTCCGCGCTGTGCTGAAGGCACCAGTTAGTTTTGTTGTCTGTTTGTTTTGCCAGCAGGGAGGCATTAATGGTTTGTTTGTTGTTGTTTTTTTTAATTTATTTACTTATTTTGAGAGAGAGAGCGTGCGTGCACGCCCAAGTGGGGGAGGAGTAGAGAGAGACTGAGACAGAGAGACACGGAGAGAGACAGAACCCCAGGCAGGCTGTGCGCATTCGGCATGGAGCCCGACGTGGGGCTTGAACCCACAAACTGTGAGATCACGACCTGAGCCCAAATCAAGAGTCGGACGCTTAACCAACCGAGCCACCCAGGAAACGGGACTCTGGATCCAGATTCGCCCGCTGCTCGTAGCTGGGTGGTCTTAAGCGAGTTACTTTACCTCTCTGTGCCTGACTCTGGGCTTGGAGGCCGTCTCTAAAATAGGCACTCATCCACGCAAGAGATACTTACTAGGTACCCACCCATGTTCCAGGGAATAAGCATTAAACAAAAGCAACAGAAAGCTTTGCATTTGTGGGGCTCAAGGTGGGGGGGGGGGGGCGGGTGGTGGCAGAGAGTCACCAAACAGATACACAAGTGGGTCACATGGTGCGAAGTGCTCCAGAGATCACTAAAGAGAGACCGGGAACGGTAGATGGGTCATGAGGCGGGTACTATTTACACAGCACGGCCAGGAAAGGCCTCTCTGATAAGGAGACGTTTGAGCCACGTGTGCGTATGGATGATGTTTACTGAGCACTTACTATGTGCCAGGCACGGCTCTGGGTTGGGTGAGGTGTTGTGCGTGGAGTGACAAACTCCAGCCTCTCGGGCAGCCCTAGAAGCACGGCAGTGACCCCCTCCCCCCATGTCGCCCAGGACAAAACTGCTACACGTTCTGCTCAAGGTGACTGAGGGGGGTTCCTGAACCGGACTCGGGAGCCCCAGCTTCAGACCGCCGTGTGCTAATTCTTCCATTCCTAGGGCTCCATGTGCCAGCCAGTGACGCTCTGGGGGTGACCGCTGTGATGGCTGTGGAGACGCCACCAAGAAAGAAGCAGAAAGAGCAGAGGAGGAAAGGAAGAGAAAAGACACTGCTCCTGGCACGAAAGCCACCTACCACACCCATCTGGAAAATAAAGGAACGTGGACTGTGGGCGCTGCTCCCTCTCTGTATCTGTCTCTGACAGACATACTGCCTTCTCTCCTTTTGTACTCATCTTTACCTAATTTCCTCCAGGAGGAAGGCCTGAGGCCCTGTATCCATTTTAGACTGACTTCTGAACTGCAACTCTGTCCCAGGTTCTGCACCCTCCCACGGCAAAGGAAAGAGCCATCCCATCCAGGCCACGACGGCACCTCGACCCGGCCCACGGCCATCGTTCCAGAGCCAACCTTGGTGTTTTTCTGCTCAAGCCACAGCCTTGGGCAACGGTAAAACCCGGAGGGTGGACAGCTAACGACGGTCCTAGAACGTCCCAAAGAAGCAGACATGGTAACATTGATCAGCTGCTGCCTCAGGCTCTCACACCCCAAAAGGCCAGAAAGAGCTTCTTGAAAAAGACTGCTGAAGAACGTGCTTCCAGGGACCCACCACAATGTGCTTCTTCACTGCCTTGGCTTTGAACTGGAGCTCCTGAAGGCACGGCCTCAGGAATCTGCCCCTACGCTTAGCATCTGTAGGGCCACCATGTTTGATGAAGGGATCCACAGGTGGATGGATACAAGGGAAGGAGAAGAGGAAGAAGGGAGCGAGGGAGGTGTGAAGTCGGGTGACTAAAAAACACGTATATGACACGAAATCATGGGAAGTACAGATAAAAGAGGAAGACGAATAAAAGCAAAATGCCACGGAAGGGCTTTAGAAAAGAACCACGGAGTACTACGCGGTAGTTAAAAAAGAATGAGGTGTGTGCGTGCATGCGTGTGCGCGGACACACGTGCGCGGAAGAGCAGTAAGAGACGGCTGTTGGGGGAAACACGGATGCGTTGAAAGAGTCGATTCTTTCCAGCTCCAAATGCTATTGAGTCCGTGCAGCCAGACTCAGGGCTGCTGGCTGAACCTGGCGATAAATCCCAAGGAGATCAGCTGACCCAGTCCACCGCCTCAGGCTGACATTTCCACCCACGATGAAAGGAAGGCCGTGCCCTCTCTCCAGGGCTCTAGGCCACAGCAGTCTTGTGAGCCGGCTTCCCAGTCTCTCTCTCTGCCCCTCCGGTTCCTCGAAGATACTTGCACTGATTTCAAGACAAAATAACTCGGACGAACTTCCCTCGCCTCGCAGCCCCCAGCCTGTGATGACCCATGAAGGGACAGTCGCATTGAGCTGTACGCTAAAGACCCGTGGGCTCCTTCTGGCTCTGTGTTGTGAATATTTCTGAATTCACTGTGTTCATCTAAAATCCAGGAGATTTCGGGGCGCCTGGGTGGTGCAGTCGGTTAAGGGTCCGACTTCAGCCAGGTCACGATCTCCCGGTCCGTGAGTTCGAGCCCCGCATCGGGCTCTGTGCTGACCGCTCAGAGCCTGGAGCCTGTTTCCGATTCTGTGTCTCCCTCTCTCTCTGCCCCTCCCCCGTTCATGCTCTGTCTCTCTCTGTCCCAAAAAAAATAAATAAACGTTGAAAAAAAAAAATTAAAAAAATAAATAAATAAATAAAATCCAGGAGATTTCATGATGGTACAGGGTCCCACGATTAATTCGGCAGCACTGGTCACACCCAACACAATAGCTGGCTGGGTGCTGAGGGAAGGGAGGAGGGAGACCTTTTATTCAGGTATGAACTCCTCTCCCACTGGCTACCATGTCATCCCTCGGAGACCACCCAGCCCAAACACATCACAGACGAAGACACTGCCGCTCAGAGAGGTGAGGACACCCGCCCACCGCCACATAGCACGCCAGGGGCAGCCTGGAAACTGGAACTCAGGATTCCTCACACAAAGACCTGTGTCTCTTCTACCTGCCAGGCTGCACCTCTTCTCAGTCTGCACCAATCACAGCCTCACAAAGTGAGATGGTCCATTTGACGCTTGGCCGGAACAAGGCTTTTAAGGTCACCCTGAGTCCACGTCAAAACCCAACTCAGGCAGAAGAGATGCTTGTATGACACGGTGGCCCAAACACGTGGGACCACAATCAGCCTAGGCCCGGTCATCGGGACGACTCTTGCTCAATGTTACTCTTTGCTTCCTGCTTTCCACATCCAGAGGAACGATACTTCCCTAAAACTCTACTGTCCCCGGCAACCCACCTACACAGTTCTTGGAAAATATGGGTTAAACGTTTTGCCTCACAAAGAAAAACAAGGAACAAAGAGGGTGAGGAAAATTCATCACCATGGTCCTGCACTTTTCATTATTCACACCAAACGTTTCTCAAGTCACCAAGTTCAAATGACCCTGACCTTGGGGCTGCAGAACTATTTTTACCCACACTCGCCAGTAAGGACGCTCCACGTTTTAATAAACGGAATTACTCAGTATCAGGAGACATGAAATAACTTCAAGAGGCTGGAGGTCAGGGGAACTGAAAATGTCCTGGAGGGAAGATGCAGAAATGATCCATTTCCGACCCAGGAGAGGGAACGGCCGGACGCCATGCTGCCTGCTGCCCAGAACACTGGAGAGGCTGAGACATGGGAATTGTAACCCATGAGTCAAACAAATAGGTGGCCCCATCAGGATCATTTCCCAAACTTATAGAAGAAATGAGGAGATAGGTGGCAGCATCCAGTCCTGGGGGAGCCGACGCATCGTAAGTGCTCAGTAAATATTACTTACGCACACACGCACACACACACACACACACACACACACACACACGGTTTCTCAATCTCCTGACTTGTGGCAGATAGCCCAGTGGACGGCTCCTCTCTGTTCACACTTGCTCTCTTGGGGATCATACCATTCTCGAGGCTTAAACAAGATGACTCCAGAACACGTATCCAAATACTGATCCTTTTACTCCAAGCCTTAGTCAGCGTTGTCCAGAGAAATAGAAATATATACAAGGAATTGGCTCCCACAGTTATAGAGGCTGGTAAGCCCCGAATCCGCAGGGTAGGTAAAAGAGCAAGCCAATTGGAGACCCAGGAAAGAGCACACGTTGCGGAATGAGTCTGAAGGCCGTCTGGAGGCAGAACTGCTGCTTCCTCGGGGCTTCAGTCGTTTTTCTTCAGGCCTTCAACTGATTGGGTGAGGCCCACCCACGTTGAGGAGAGCAAGGTGTTCTATTCAAAATCTAGTGACGTAAATGTTAATGTCATCCACAAAACAATACCTTCGCAGCCACATCTCAACTGCCGTTTGACCAAATGTCTGGATCCCGTGGCCTAGCCAACCTGACACACACCATTATTCTTCCCATTTCCGATTCATACACCCAGCTACTTCCTGAATCTCTCTCTTTGGATGTCTGGTGAACATCTCAAACGTGAGTGGAAGGCTACCCGCAGCACAAACAAACAACATAAAACAAACACCTCCACTCCCCTCACTGATCCCCGTGTGTGAATAAATGGAAGCTTCACTCTCTACTTGCTCAAGGTAATACCTCAGGATCACCCTTTACCTGAAACCCACACGAGCCATCAGCAAATGCTACCTTCACGGTACATTCATATCTGATGGCTTCTTGTGATCTCCTCTGCTACCACCAGACACACCACTGTCATCCCTTTCCTGGATGTCTGCCAAAACCCCGGATTTCTGTCAGAGCCTCCTAACCCATCTACCTGTGCCACCTTCGGTCAATGTTCAGCAGAGCAGTGGAGAATGAACCAGTTAAAATGCACGTCACGTCTGCTCAGAAGCCGACAGTAGCCCCAACTCAACAGAGAAGGGCAAACATCCCTGCTACAACCCCCTCTGAACCATCTCTGAGGCTTTTCCGCTCTTCATGCCCAGACTGCCTGTCCCCCGGGGGGATGCCTGCCCATCACGCGATGCCCAGATGGGGCATTTCCCAAAGCCTAGCCAGCACCACTGGGCCTTATAAGCCAAGTGGTGACCAGGAAGGCATTAGGGCATTAATCAGAGGACAATGTGGGGTGGGTGGATGCCTCGTGTTCACTAGAGGAGGAGGGTGGGTACCTTTGGGGATTTGTAACTTTGAAGGATGTCCAAAGGCAGCTGGTGTGGATTGTTGTCCGAACTGTACTTTAAAAGAAGAATCAGGTGGCGGCCAGGTAAGGAGAGGTGGGTGGAGGGAGCAAGGGGGGCGGGGAGGAGGAAGCGAGATGACAGCCTGTGCAGGTGCATGACAACCCCTGAGGGCTTGCTGGCATGCCACCTCCGTTTCACAGGCCCTCGGCCGGAGGGGTGCAGGCAAGCAAGACAGAGAGAAGACACTGTTTGACTGTGGCCGGGAGGAAGAAAACCTCCCAGTGGCCAAGACGACGGGCAAACATGTGGTGCCAAGCGGGATGGCTTGGCAAGAGAGCGCACGGTCCCTCCCCATCCTTCCGGGTCCCTTCTGCTCCCTCTGATACGATCTGAGCACAGGGTTCAAATGTTACAAGGCCCCTTCTGTGTTCTGAGGCACTGGCTGAAAACTTTCAGGGAGGGAGAGAGGAACCGACATCTTTCATCCTGCAGAGCATCGTGTCGCCTTCAGAGCACCTGCCCGGCTATTCAGCAGGACACTTTGTCCACCAGGAGAGGTTCAAGGTCTCCGCAGCCAAGTCGGACCGACCCTCACCATTTCTCGGAAACGTCTCTCCGTTAGCAGGGCACTGTCTGCTCCAGAGCGTGTTCTTCTAAGCCATAAAGGCACCTGTCCCTAGAGAGGCCGCTGATGGGAACTGGGCTCTGTACGGAATGATCCTGAGGGGGATCAAGACAGGGTTAGTGAGAGGGTGACCCGATTATTTAAAGGGTCCCGCAGTTACGGGGACGACCACTCTCGAGCCTGGCCACGGGCTGCATCTGTGTCTAAGCCCTTAGCACTGCCGGAAGTCCACCTGTTTCTTTCTCAGCCTTCGGATCATCATCATGTGTCCTGTTAGTGCCGTGGTCCCATGTGTTCCTCACCGCAGGACCCTCACACCTGATGAAGGACCAGACACGTGGCCATTGCTGAATAAATATGCACAGGATAATAATGCCGCTCAGGGGAATGGGGGGGGTGGGGGTGGGGCGACAGGATGGAGACTCGTGGAGAAATGTGGAGTTCCAAGGGACCTCCCACACACATTAGATCCAAGACGTGATTTCAGACAGCGAATGGAAGTTTATACCAGTGAGTCCTCAATGGGGGTATTTGGACTATTTCTCAACTGGTCAAAAAATTCTAGAAACTGCACCTTCCTCCTCAATAAAGCCACAGATGGCCCCTAAAACATCAAGCTTCTTTGCTTGATACTGGCCAGAATGCTATCAACTCTGTCTGGTGACAAGGATCAGAAACCCCCACAGGTGGATATTTTTAGGTAAGAAGATGGGCTGTCGGTAAGTAAGTGGGGAAACAACTACCTAACATATGAAGTTTGTTTATTTGAAACAATGCCCTTGCAAGAAGGCAGAACTGATAAAAGGGATTTCTGGAGCTGCAAATGTTGGGCTAAAACGGTGATTCTTCATGGGGCGCCTGGGGGGCTCAGTCGGTTAAGTGTCTAACTTCCACTCAGGTCACGATCTCGAGGTTTGTGGGTTCGAGCCCTGCGTCGGGCTCTGTGCTAACAGCTCAGAGCCTGGAGCCTGCTTCAGATTCTGTGTCTCCCTCTCTCTCTGCCCCTCCCCCACTCACACTCTATCTCTCTCTCATTTTTTAAAAAATATTAAACATTAAAAATAATAAAATAAATCTGTGATTCTTCAGGGAGGATGTTAATACCGCCCCCCCTCCCCCCCGGAGAATATCTGAAGGAATTTTTGATGGTCATGACTGCTGCTCAAAATTTTCAGACTGAAAAAGAAAGGTAGAGTTTCTGGCAGGCTTTTTTTTTTCTTTAATGTTTATTTACTTATTTTGAGAAAGAGAGAGAGAGAGAGAGAGAGAGAGGGAATGAACAGGGGAGGGGCAGAGAGAAAGAGCGAGACAGAGAATCCCAAGCAGGCTCCACACCATCAGCACAGAGCCTGGTGTGGGGCTCGAACTCACAAACTGTGAGTTCATGACCTGAGCCAAAACCAAGAGTCGGATGCTTAACTGACGAAGCCAGACAGGTGCCCTCTGGCAGAATTTTTGACCAACTGAAAATCCCTGGCCTTTTTCTACTCTTGTATTCCAGAACCAGACACAGGCTTGGGCTCACAGGAGGCGGCCAAAAATTATATTTTGCATTCCTGAATGAATGCATGACAAGGCTGCTGTAGAATCAGAAGGGATACTGAAGAGGAAGGGCCTCGTCCAGGTCCCATATGAAAAATACGTCATCCATGTACATACATGCTAAGCAGTGGTCCCTAGGGGAGAGTACTGGTGGTCCGGAGCAAAAGGAATTGCTTTTGCTTTGGGGTCTGTCATGGATTGAATTGTATCCCCTGAAAAGATATGTTGAAATCCCAACTCAAGCACCTATGAATGTGATCTTTTTTGAAATAAGGTCTTTGCAGATGCAATTAACTTACGATGAGGTCATACTGGATTAGAGGGGCCCCAAACCCAATGATTGGTGCTCTTTTATGAAGAGAGAGGTGCAGAGATGGACAGACACACACAGAGAAGTCCAGGACGGAGGCCACAAGCCAAGGGCCCTAAGCTACAGGATCCTTAGCTACACCAGAAATGGGGAAAAGGCAAGGAAGGATCCTCCCTTCGAGCCTTCAGAGGGATCATGGGGTGTCACTAACACCTTGATTTTGGGCTTCTGGCCTCTAGAACTGTGAGGGAGTAAAATTTCTGTTGTATAAGCCGTCTAGTTTGTGGTACTTTGTTATGGCAACCCTGGGAAACTCATACAGGCTTTAACACCTTGACGGGATCCTGGGAAGAAAGGAGAGGGGACAGTCAGCCAGGATTCCTCCACTAAAAATGGTTTTTGTAAGGTCACGAGCCTGGCCATTCTCTGGCTGAAATGCCTTCATCCTCCCTCATGGCCCTAAGGACCAGATGTCCACACACTCCAGGGCCACTCAAAAACCCAGAGTCTGGGCAGGGTGGCCAGTTACCAAGGGGTAATGCACACACAGCCCAAATGTAGTAAGCGCCGTGGGATGACTGACGGACCCGTCAATTAGTGAAATGGACGAGCACGGAGGAAGTTCTCGGAGTTAATTAGTCGTCACCTTCCCGTTTACCATCCGTGGGGATTTGCAGGTGGACACCTAAGAAAACCCTGACTGCGCTGTGGGCTCAGTGGACCTGCTCGCTGGCTCCCTATCGGGGCTGGGGGGGACATTGGGGCAAGCTGCAGGGCTCCTCCGAGTACCAGGGGGTCGAGCGTCATGGTGGAGGGCCAGCTCAGGAACATTTTGCAGCGCGCTCTCACATCTGTGATCCACTCATTACTGCATTTAATTACAGAAATGCAGAAGGCAGGTACCACGACCACATTTTCAAGCTGAAGGAAGCACACTCTGAGAGGTTCAGAGATGGCTCAGCGTCCCCCAGGTACTCAGGAGGGTGAGGACTTCAAAACCAAGTCTTCCCACTGAGGCCGTGTTCCTTTCCTCCTGCTCTGCCCAGAGCGAGCGGACATGTGGTGCCGTTACAACCTCATGACCAGGACACGAGGGAAATAACAGCAGGGAAACAAATCTCACCCCTATTTCCCACCACGCTAGCATAAAAACGCGACATTCCCGAGGCTGCCTTCTGGAAGGTGTCTGTGTGCACACGTAGTTTCACGTTATGCTCACAGGAGATTATGTGCTTTCCTTGCATCCCTCAACGTGTTATTTCAAGGATCGCAAAATGCATTTATTCAACCAATTTTATTTAACACCTATCTGCCAGCCACCTTCCTGGGAAGCCAACAGAATGGTGAGCAAGAAGGACACTGCCCCCACCAAATAAGTAGGGGAAATAGACATTAATCAAATAATCAAAGAATTAAGTTATTAGAGACTATGCTAAGTCATATAAAAAGACAAAGCATGGAGCTCTAAGAACGTTCCTAACAGGAACTTCAACATGATCATTTTAAGGGTCTCATAACATTGGACCAGGTGGATAATCATAGTTGATTTAACCATTCTCCATTGAATCCAGTTTTTTAGTGATCATAACTAAAGCTACTCTGAAATGTCTGGAAATGAAATGTCTGTAACCTGCCTGAAAATATTTTAGAAACATTTGAAAGATGAAGTAAATAAAGCAAATGTTTACAACTGTTAAAACTAGACAAGGGGTGTACATAGGTGTTCATCATACCCTTCTCTCTACTTTCCTAGCTGTTTGAAATTCTCCATAATCAAAAGTAAAAAAAAAAAATATCATGATTTAATAGACATTTGTAGAAAATAGGTTTTTTTTTTTCTTTCTTTGAATTATCCCCTTAGGATACAACAGAGAAATGAGGTAACGGAGTGAAAATACAGTGAAAATACGCAGACACCATCAAGCTATTTTTGCATACTATGCTAACAAAACCCATTCCAAACATCCTACCAATTGCCACAGGCAGCACATACGTGCACCTGCTGTCCTCTGGCCTCATTACAGCAATGGATGGCAATGTTTAAATTGTTTCCTCATTTAATTAGTGTAAATAGGCAAGGTCCATTGTATTTTACATTTCTTCCATTTTCCGGTAAGCATCTGAACTGCCTTTTATAACATCAGTGAGCTGCTTACACAAGGTGGAAGGGTGCAAAAAGGAGGGGTCCAAGGAATCAGGAACCCTAGCTCCTCTGCCCTTTAGTCGGGTAAATGTCCCGGCAAATATGTAAGGTTCCAGGCTTGGGGTCGCTTCACCTGAGAAACGGGTGTAAAGTCTGCCCAAGATGGGGAGGGGGCATAGTGGGACAGCCTATGGGGAAGCCCCCGGATAGGCTCTGGACAGAGTGGATGTGACCTGAACCACCTGGTGCCTTCTCTGCCCTTGAGCAGACTCGCCCTCTTCCACCGGCCAAGAGAACTTCACCGCAACCCCAGATCTCACGCTCCGAGGTGAACACAGATACAGCCCATCGTCACCTCTCGGGAGCATCGTGTGAGTCACGTGATGAAGGATCTGGGTTTCTCCGACAGGACCGAGAATGTGGGATGGCCAGGGGCTCCCTCTCTTCATGCGCCCTTTAACCCAGCTGATACTATGCCAAAAACATCAAGGTCTACCCTCTGGATGAACTCATCTTATGCCATCGATGCGTCCAGGCTGCCCACTCATTTTCCAACCCTTCCGCTGACATGGCTTCAAGAAATGCAAACAGACTGTGACACCAACACAGTAACAAAGGCAAACGGATTTCCAGTGTTGGGGAGGGGGGATACCCTACCAGCAAATCAGAGCGAACCCTTCTTGTCTCCCCAGAACCTACTATGAAACAAGAGTGTAAATTCCAGAATCCCATCTGGGATCACATCTTACACAGAAGAGTGTGCCCACAGGCAGGTCGGCCTCTCTGCTCCTCAGTGTTCCCACGTGCAAGCAGCGAGAACGACCACTCGCCCCTGAACGTCTGTGCGGGACTAAAGGAGAGAGTAGTGTCACCCAGTCACAGCCCTACAGACAGATGGGAGTAGAATCTGTAACCTGGGCACGAGGGCTCCAACTTCTCAGGACTGTGGCCGCCACAGGGCCCCCGGAAGTGCTTGGTTCTGAGCGGCCTTAGCCCCTCCCCCGGAAGTGCTTGGTTCTGAGCAGCCTTAGTCCCTCCCCCGGAAGTGCTTGGTTCTGAGCAGCCTCAGCCCCTCCAGCCGCACCCCTGGTAACGGCAGGGCTGACTCAGATGTGAGAAAAGGGGTCCAGGCAGCCTCTTGTCAAGTGAGAATCCCAGTAGAGGGTCTGCCACCAACAAAGCGGAGCAGCATCAAAGCCAGGTGTCCCAGGGATAGAGCGCGAACCCAGGACGCCGGGATGGCCTACGGCGGCTCCACACACTGTGCTCTCGCCCTGTGATGACTGGCGTGTGGTCTCTGGAGGATCAGGGGCCAGTGACCAGTCGTAGAAAATACGCAACTACTGCAGGTCCTAATGTCCCCTATCAAAAGGCGCAGCCCCGAAGCCTCTCCGGCCGTGGCCCTGCACTTGGGCGGCCCGAGGGCCTCTCCGGCATCCGGTGTCCTGCTGACGAAGGAGGAGGCGCGTGGCAGGGACAAGAAGCTTGGAAACGCGATGTGCCGAAAGGTCCCTCAACCAATAAAAGGTGGAAACTGCCTTGAACCAGGACACTGGGACCCTAGGGATTTTGCCCTGAACCACAGAGGCACGTGGGCTCCTTCATCACCATAGAAGAGCAGCGTTAACCCTCATCACACAATTCGGCAATGACCTGTTGTATTAGTTTCCTGTTGCTGCTGTAACAAATTACAACCACTCCGTGGCTTAAAACAACACAAATTCATTCTCTTATAGTTCTGAGGGCCAGGAGATCAAAATAAGTTATAAGGTGCCAAAATCCGGATGTCAGCAAAGCTGGTTCCTTCTGGAGGCTCCGAGGGAAAGAAATGTTCCTTTCTTCTTCCATTTCTAGAGGCTGCGGGCATTCCTCGGCTCCTGGATGCATCACTTCATCCTGTTTCCATGGTCATGGGGTCAAATCTCCCTCTACCTCCCTCTCCTATAAGAACACTTAAGACTACATTAGGTCCTCCTGATACAGCAGGATAATCTCATCCCAAGACGCCTAACTTAATCACATCTGCAAAGTCCCTTCTGCCATGCAAGGTGACAGCCACAGGTTCAGGTGATTAGGACGTGGAGATCTTTGTGGGGGGGAAGGGCTGCCATCGATCCAACCGCGAGGGGTGACTTGTCTTTCCCTGGACCACGTCACTCTTCCTCATATCCCCAGCACACAGCACGGTGCCCACCAGACAGTGAGTGCCCAGCAAATACAAGAGAAGGGAACGCCGGGAAGAAAAGGGGAGGGGTCCAGGGTGGGAACACAATCCTAAAAGTCATACATCATCCCTGAGCCCCCCACAAGTGCGAGAGTGAGAGAAGGCTTCACTGGCAGGTATGTGTCTACTGGGAACACATAAACTGCAAGGTGTCAGCACCTTACTGGCTCGAGGATGGAATCCCCGGTGCGCGATGTGTTTGTTTTCCTGTCCCCGTGTGTTCCCACAGCTACTGCCGCCTGCACAGCCGGCCAGCAGGCAGCAGGCAGCTCCTTTCCTGCGGATTTCCTGGGAATCCAGGCAGGGCTAGAGGAGCCAGCTGGCGCACTGCTGTGTTGTGACGAAGGCACTTTTACTGCGAGGGAGTAAACAGCACCGGCGAAGCCTCCAGGTGACTGCACCCTCGCCACAAAAGCTCTGGCGGCCCCCTCGCCAAGAGACTGCAAGAATGGTTCCTTCTCAGAGAAAAGACCATCACAGTAACAGCTACTGCTCTCGCCGGGGCTTTGCAAACATCGTCTCCGATCATCTTAGCAAATCAGGCACAGGAAACTGTGTCTGTGTGCATTTTACAGGTGGGGAAATAGAGGCACGAGGCAAAAGTCATCAGCTCGGAAAAGGCAGAGAGAGGACTGAAACCTGAGTCTGTCAAATTCTAAGGTTGGGTTCCTTCCACTTGGGCACACATTTGTCAGGCATGCAGGTCAGAATGTGTACACAGAGCCACAGGCTTTGTCTAGATGATGCGACATAGGGCTTTCCAGTTTCCAGCCCACAGCTGAGGGATGCGGAGCCCCAGCCCTCTGCTGGACGGAGGGTATCCCGATTACGGTCACGTTCACGTAGCCACTCTGAGTGCCAAGTTTACTTCCGCACGTGCTGGGCACTGCGGCAGGCACTGGGGACGCAGAGATGAACACGGGAGCCACAGTCACTGCCTTCAGAGGGCTTGGTGGACACGCACACACGGAGAAACCCGGACAGTGTCGCAAGTGCCATCTGGACTGGAAAGAGCCCCTGGTGATGCCGTGGCCCTGACTGGAGGTCGGCAACTCCAGCTGCAGGGGTGAAGACAGTCTTATGGAAGAGCGGGCTCTGCTGCGAGGTGCAGAAGGATGAAGGGGAGTTTTCCAGGAGGAAGAACACACGAGTTCTTGCACAGAGAAGGCATCCTCTTTATAAGCCTTTAGCTCACTGGCAAAAAGAAATACCTGAGTTGAGGTTTGGCACAGACTATGTACGGAGTGGAGAGAAGGAGGGGGAGAAAGAGAAGGAGGAAGAGGAGGAGGAGGGTCTCCTGTTTCTGTCTTCCCCGCTCAAGACCGTGCACTTGGCCTTCATGAGGCCGGAGGTCAGGGCCAAAGGTCAGGTGCAGATGGTACGACTTCCCGGTGCCGGGGAGACGAGCCGGCAAAGCGGGTGGCTGCCAGCCTTGCAATCCTGCTTCCAGCAACCACCCTCAGTCGTGCCTTGTTGGTCTGCGAAAGCAGGCAAAGCATGGCGAGGGGTCCAAGGCGGTGAGTGGAGAACAGTGCCCTTTAGGGAAGAGCCTCGGAGACAGAGGTCAAAGACCGCATCCGGCATCTTTACCCCTTGGGGCTCTGCCACGGGCGAAGGGGGTGCAGAGGAGGAGGAGAAGGAGCTCTGACCTTACAACGAAGGATTCGTGACCTCAAGGCCATTTTCAAAATCGGAGCTCTGACTTGGTTTCAATCCCCAAGGTTGGAAATGTAACCGGCGAGGCCTCAGCCTGGCGCTGCGGCTAATTCACAGCTGAAGGGCCTCGCTTCTCCTCGACGCTGGCATTGGAGAAGGCCCAGTGAAGTCTGAAGACGCTGGGGTCACAAGAGGAATCATCCACCACAGCGGAGCCTCGGGAGTGGCCGCCCACAGGGAGGCTGGTGGGAAGCAGGAGGCTCTCTCCACCCCCCGAAGGAAGGGGCCACTGGTTTTCCGTCCTATCGCTTCTTTTTCTCCCAGTTACCAGCCTCCCAGAAACACTGTGTCTGAGAACTGGCTGTGTTTCTCCTAAGTCAGACCAGGGCACGGCTTTGGGCTTTCACGCACACATACACGCACGCACGCACGCATGCACGTGGGGAACGGGCTGAGGACATTCCAACCATGGCCGAGCCACTTCTTGGCGGTATAACCTTGAGAAGGTGCCCCAGCTCCAAGAAGCCTCGGGAATCACAACACTGACCCCCTTAAGTGAAGTCCTAGCATTCAGAAGGACCTTCCCGGGCTAGTCTGCCAGGCCCGGGACATGACAGACACACACAGAGTACAGCTGAGACACATGGACACCCCAGAAAAACTAGACCGGCCAAGCGCAGCTCAGCCCCAATGCGGCGGGGGGGGAGCCCAGCCGAGATCAGCAGAGCCGCCTGGCCAACCAGCCCAGACGCGCAAACAGCAAACGCTTACCGTCGGAAGGCACGGAGATGCTGCTGTTGTTTGTTACTCGGCATCCCTGGGGCCACACATCTTAAGTGCGATCTGTACAGACAGTGATACTACGACCTCCTAGGACCACGGTGGAGGTTACCTGAGACACGCAAAGGTTCGCTCTCAACGCATGGGAGCTGTGGTCCCAGCACCTTCATGAGACTGTCTCCGATCACCACTGGATTGACCGCAGAGTCTCAGTCTACCCTCCTGAGGGAGCAGGCCAACGTCCAGGGAGGTGGGGTGGGTGGAGGTGACCTCTCCACCCTCCCCACGCTGTAGCCCCGGATCTCTGACCCTGCCAGGCCCCGGCAGGGTGAGGCGGAGGCTCCCGCGGCTCTGTGCCCAAGCCCTGAAGTTCAGTTCGGGAGCCACGAGCCTGCCCCCATCCCTGCTCCCCAGCTCCAGGCCTTGGACAGGCCACCTGTGCTCTTCGTGGCCACTTGGTAAGGCTCTGTCTCCTCAGATCTCAGAATTCCTCCCCTTCCCGGGACGCTCTGAGGATTGCATATGCAAATGAGCTTGAAATTCCGGCAAGAAGCGGGGTCACTACACAAAACGGCCCTCCGTCATCATCACTGACCCCTCCACCGCCACCACAGCCACCACCATCCTGGTGGTTGTCATCAGCATCCTAAGCCACAGGGAACCGGAATCCTCAAGAGTAGAAGGAAAAAACGTGCAGGGAGGTGGTGATACGCACGTGCTCCACAGCCAGAGGGCCTGGTTGGAATTTCAGACGGGCTTCTCAGTAGCTGTGTGACCTTAGGAAAGTTACTTAGCGTCTCGGAGCTTCGGTTTTCTCATCTTGTAAAATGGAGACGGTAGTCCTCCCTAGCTCACGGGGTCGCTATGATGATTACATGAGTTAATACCCACAGAGCAATCAGAACAGCGTCCGGCACGTGGGAGAGGCTCGGTACGTGTCAGCTGCCCCTCTTGGGGCTCCCGCCGTTACTCTGGTTAGACCACCACACGCAGGCCCTTTAAGTGCCCAAATTCATCTCATCCTCACAAGGGCTCTGAGTTTGGTCCCCGTGAAAGCAATTTTACGTATGAGAAAGCTGGAACTTGGATAAAAGGACCTGCCTCGCACTGAGGGCAGTGCCGTGTCCACTCCCCCGGGGGACGCGTGCAACGTGCAGGCCATCACAAGGCCAGAATGCTCCCTCCGCCTTCCCAACCCTGGACCGACAAGCAGGAAGCAGGCCGATAAGCTCTCTCTGCCAGTTCCCCGGTCGTTTCCATGTTATTTGTGCTTCTGTCTGCAGCGTTGGTCTTCCACAACGTGCCCGGCTGGGCAGGCTCCCCTGACACATCCAAGCCCTTCCTGAAGGCTGACACAGCGAGCGTCAGTGCCAGGGCCCCCCCATCCCCACCCACTAAGCAGCCCGGGAGATTCACAGATGGGGTGTCTGGCCTCATAACCACTCCAGGTGTCACTTAAGCCTCAGCCAGGAGGTCCGTTCTGGAACAGCCCGGGTGTGCCAACCCCAGGTATGCCGGGCAGGGGCTGATGTCCAGCTTGCTCCTGGACCAACAGCGGCAGGCAGATCGCTGGCCACCGGATGGGGCCGGGGAACCTAACCTCTGTAGGTGATGAGAGAGTTCAGAAAGGCTTTGTGGCGAGGGCGCTGCCTCGAATCCAGAGCGCAGAGATGCCAGCATCTGCAATTCTGCATTCATTCACTGAGCACCTGCTCCGGGCCAGGTCTCGCGCATGGGCCAGGGGACACACAGCTAATCCGACGCGGTCCTGGCCTGAGGGCACACAAGCTATGAGGGCCCCCACGGGGAGACACGCCGAATGCTAGGATGGGGAATGGGATCAGAACGGAAGTGGACTTACCGTGGGCCATTCACTCAATGACTACTGACGGGGCACCCACACGGCAGGTACCGGGGCGACCCTGGTGAGGCAGGCAGACACGCCCCTGTCCTCACGGAAGGCACCTTCTTGCTAAGTTGGCCTCGGGAACCACAAAGCCCTTCACGGGCAAGTGTCGGGGTGTCCGCTGTCCCCCAAGAACCTGGGTGATCCTGGCGGGGAGGGGGAGGTGGCAGCGGGCTCCCGATGGTGCAAGGGACCAGGCCAGGCCTCTGGAGACCGCACTGGACTCCTGCATCGCCTCCCGCTCTCCCTGGTGCTCACAGGCTCTCAGCAAGTGCAGGAAGGACAACCGCTCGGGCAGCGGTTTACCGAATGCGTGTCACGTGCTAACACAGTACCCCGTTCCCCTTCACCGGCCACGTGCGACCCACGTGTTCTGTTCTCCCGTTTACAGATGGGGAAAGTGAGGCACGGAGCAGGTAAGTCCCACAGCTAGAGACGGCAGAGTGAGGCGCTCAACACGTGTCTGCAGCCAAGGCCTGTGCTTCTCCTCCTACCCTGTCCTGCCTCTCCTTGGAGAGGCTCAGGACCCCGCCAGGCTGTTCCTGCTGAACGCTCTCCTCTGTGGCCAAACTGAGGGCGTCACTACGGGACAGGCCTGAGAAAGGACTCTGGGCCGTGAGAACAGTCCAGCCAGCAGCTCCAGATCAAGGTCCGTGCCACTCAAGGCAAACATCCGGGCATTGCCGTCCCTGAGCACGGGCCCGTGGAGCCAGCAAGGTGGGAAGTGGCTGCCAGGGCTCTGGCACCAGCCCCGGACCGTGTGTGCCCGGGCCAGCTCCCCTGGCTGACTGCCAAGCCTTCAAAGGGGTGTGCAAAGCACACTGGGGGCGGGGGGGGGGGGCGGGGCTGGCCTGGCTCGCCTGAATCAGAGATGGGAGAACAAAAGGAGGCTGCGTGGGCTGGGCTGGCGGGAGCCCGTGGCGGGACAGAGGGCGGGAAAGGGGAGACGGCCGAGGGAGGGCCGCGGTGAGCCATGCCAGGTGAAGTCGGCGCTGCACGGCCAGCGGGAGGTCCCAGGCGTGGCCCCTGTACCACGAGGAAGCTGGGCCTCGGCAGGGGGCGGCCGGCTTAGAGCAAGCCCCTGGTGCCTATTAGGGACCCACAGGACTCCGGCATCTGTGCATTTCAGAGAACTGGTTCACTCATTGCTCCGCTTACCTACCGTGGACCAACACCCACGACGGGCCAGACGCTCAGGAGCGCCGGGGACCAGCCATGAGCCAGAGCAACCGGGGTCCCGCCTCGGTGAGCCTGCACGCCCGCAGCTCCCACAGGCCTGGGTGGGCGGGGTCCCAGGGTCTCTCGGGGATGAAGACAGGACAGCGCCTCGTTGCACAGCACAGCAGTTGGGTGCCCACGGGGGACCTAAGGACAGAACGCCTGGGATCTCTTCCTAACTCCGTCACTGACTGTGACCTTGGGCATGTGATTCAGCCCCTGAACCTCAGTGCCTGGTACACGGTAGGTGTTCACCAAGTGTCACTGGCACCCAAGCACAGCCGCACGCTGGCAGGTGGGGGTCAACCCATGATGTAGCGTAGGACTCCCGTCCCCGGCGAGATGCTCCTCTAACTGCACCTTGCTGGCTCCAGGGGCGTCACCACCATGTGGAGTGAGACAGGCTGGCATATTCTAAGCACCCAAACACCTTGGAGCCATTGTATCTGTCGCAAGGGAACACAGTGGGGCAAGGAAGTGGTGGCTTGACTGGGGGAGACAGTACACAGCTTGCCCTCAGCCGCACAGGCTGGGAGCTGGGATCCCACCCATCGGGAGCCCCGACTTCCAGCTGGTTCCAAAGACGCAGTCACAGCTGGCCACTGTTCTTCCCGGTGTTCTTCCCAGAGAGGACAGCCACACGTAAATGGAACCAGGGGTACTATGCATACATCGCAGCCTGTGACCAAGGATCACAGCAGGTGACCCGCAGGAGACCTCAGGGTGATGACGGGAAACAGGGAGGGACCAGGAGTGGCAGGACAGGACAAGAGCCTCAGAGCACAGGCCTGGGAGCCAGGGATGCCCCCCCTGGGAAGTGGGAGGGGCCGTCGCATCCCCCTGGACTGTCTCCTCGGTTGGTAGGTGAAGGTCCTGGAGCAGGGGACCACGAGGTCTCTCCTTCCAAACCACAGACCCCCGGTTCTGGACTGGGGGCGGCTGAGAGGCTGGAGGGAGAAGGCTAATGTTTGAGCTTCTCCCACGAAAGGACCAGCAGAGCGTGAGCAGCTCCGGGAGCCGCTCAGCCCTCCCAGGACATGCACCTGCTTCCTCATGTCCCCCGTCCCCCCCAGCCAGCCCTGGCCTTCCAAGGAAGCACACTGAGAGGAAGGGCCAGCCTCTGGGGATAGAGAAGCCTGCCTCCGCCTTCTGCCTCTACTTACTGTGCGGCTTGGGGAAAGACAATTCACCTCTGGGAGCCCCAGCTGCCTTGGGTGTGACATGGGAGCAAATAAAACCTGCCTCAGAAGATTCAAGGAGACGTCACACAGCGGAGCCTAGAGCAGAAGCAGCTCAGGGAAATACTGATTCCTTCCTTCCTACCCTGACCTTATTTGAGTGCAACCCCTCAGCCTCGGATAGGGAACCCATGCCTTTTTACATTTTTTTAAAGTTTATGTATTTGAGGAAGACAGAGCACAAGTGGGGAAGGGGCAGAGAGAGAGTGGAAGAGAGGGAGAATCCCACGCAGGCTCCACACTGTCTGCACAGAACCCGATGTGGGGCTCAAACTCATGACCGGGAGATCGTGACCTGAGCAGAAACAAAGAGTCGGATGCTTGACCGACGGAGCCACCCGGGCCCCAACCCAAGTCTTTTTTAAAGTACCCAAACGCCAAAGAGTGACTCAGAAGGACGTGTGGGTCTCTAGGGGGCAGACCTGGCTTCCAGCCACCTTCTACCTGTAAGGACTCCACGAGGCGCCCGTGCTCTCCTGGCCTCAGGCACTTCACCTGTAAAATGGGGCTGGGAGTGCTTCGTTCCCAGGGTGTGGGAGACTGGACGTGCGCGGACATACACGAGGCTCTGCAGACCATAAAGCTCCCAATGTGCTGGTTACTGCAACGCTCTGTGTAACAAATGGCCTCGGAACCGGTTTCTCACACGGTTCTGACGGGAAGGGAGCCGTCCTGAACCTCGGGGTGCATTTCAATCACTGCTAATGTCTAATCAAAGGCAGTGTGTCACCGGAGGCCCCTGCCCTGCCAGAACTCCAGCGGACACTTTCTGACGTGGCAGAAGGGCTGGGATGGCGCGAGGCAGGACTGTGGAGGCGCTGGGATGCTGCCAGAGGGGGCCTCGCTCCCTCCGGGGGCCGAAGGTGCTCGATGCAGAGCTTCTGGGCGCCTCGCCAGTGTTTGTTCCGTGCACACCAGCCGGGCCTCTTGCCTTCTCCCGGGCTCACGTTAGGTTGTGCCGGGATTATTACCTGCCTGGCAGGTAGTTGAGAAGAGGGAGGTACAGAGAGGGCAAGAGACAGGTCCTCAGAGAAGCTGCCAGCTCCAGCAGCTGGCCCCCGCGGCCCGGAACGCCCAGGGCCCAACGGAAAGCATCCTGCTTCCTCTCTCCACTCGCTGAGCAAACACGGGAGGATAGCAGGTGCCCGGGGCGGCTGGCCAAGCAGTGTTTCTGCCCACCGCTCCCTCCTCCTGCTGCCCAGCCAGCGCAAACCCGAGCCTGGGGCCTCTCACTCCCCGAGCAGGCCGGCAGGAGGGTGGGCAAGTGGGGCCCGGAGCAGGGGCTCCCCTCTGCAGCCTCTCGGTGGGGCGAAAGCAGCACATGCCCAGTGGCTCTGGCCGTCTGTGCATCTTACTGTGTATTTCAAGGAGCTGATGTGGACACCTGGAAATGCTACTGCCTTCACTGGAAACCTATTGAGGCATTTCAGTGACGCCACTGACCCGTGAGGTCCCATCCAGGCACGCCACGGGCCCTAGAAGGTGTGTCAGATAACCTGTTCACAGTATGAAAGCTTGGGCAAACAGGTGCCTGCTCTGGGGGGATTTCCTCATGGATACAGCGAGGGGTTCAGCCCGCGTGCCTGCTAAGATCTCTGCAGACATGTGGTTGAAAAAAGGTGGTCCTTGGGGCACCTGGGTGGCTCAGTAGTCTAAGTGTCCCATTCTGGTTCACGTGGTAATCTCCCGGCTCGTGGGTTCCAGCCACACAGAGCCTGGAGCCTGCTTCGGATCCTGTGTCTCCTTCTCTCTGCCCCTCTTCAACTTGTGCGCTCTCTCTCTCTCTCTCTCTCGCTGTCAAAAACAAATAAACATTAAAAAAAAAAAAAAAAAGGTTATCCTTGCTGTCAGGCAGTGCTGGACATTCAAGTCTGTGCCACTACCTTCTTTGCGGTGTGGCCTTGGGAATTCATTCGATGTCTCTGAGCTGTTTCTTCATCTTTCAGATGGGCAGGGCAATTCCTCCCTGAGAGTCCTACAGTGAGAATCCAGCGAGAATGGCCGAAAAGTGCCGACTGTGGGCACAGGTGCCCAAAACAGGGGGGCTGCTATCCCCCTTCTCGACCACGGAAAGTTCTTAAACTGATACCTGTGTTAAATGGATTTCCTTCTGAGGAACGGAACAGGCTCCCTTTGGGTTTGGGACCCGAAGTACTCAGCGGATCAACAGAGACTTACTTACCCCTCATCCTCTTACGTAAAACTAGGGCTTGAGCTACTCCACTCCCTAACACGCACACGCACGCTCTCTCTCTGATTCACTGTCTCCCTCTATGCATGTCTGGCACCTCTGCTCCATACCAACGAGGGAATGGTAGCGATTGCAGCCGATCAGAGGTTCTGAGCGGAGAGAGCCGGCAGAATGCTGATTCACGGCAGGGTTTCCGAATGGCTTCTCCCTATCAGGTCATTCAACTACTGGACACGAATTAGATGTGCCAGGGAACACAAGCAATGCCACAGGCAGCCCCTGCCCTGGCAGGATTCAAGTCACCTAATAGCTAGTATTGATATTCCCATCGTATCTACCACCAAAACCATGCCGTGTGACAACCAAAGCTCAGTGGCATAGACACCAAGTGTCTTGAGTGTCCGGGTGGCCAGGTAGGTGGCTCTGATGATCTTGGCGGGGCGCACTCGGGGGTCTGGGAGTTGGCTGGCTGTCCCCTGGACCAGGCTGGTGTCAACTAGGAAGACGAGAGCATCTTGGGTATGCTCTGGGTGTCTCTCATTCTTCGGCTGGAGCCAGAAGGCCAGCCCGGAAGTGTCCTTCTCTTGGTGCCAATGGAGGTCCAACGGCATAAACAGAAACGCTGCTCCGGCGCTCTCTTTGCAGCGTTATCCGTATCTGCTCGCGCTGGGCAAAGCCAGTCACGTAATCGAGCCCGGCCTCAGAGATCCAGGGGACGGATGAAGGCCTGGCGGGCTATTTGTGTCAAAGCACCGGACACACACGCACGCACAACTGGTGACACCCAGAGACTGAATCTGATGCCAGAGCTGGGACCTGCCAGGGGACACTTCAGCGCATCTTGGGTATGGGTGGCCTCAGTGAGTGTACAGAAATACCTGCTTCGCCCAAGAATGGGCTTGCAGGCTGAGAACTAGCACAGGGCTCGGGACCAAACCCTCTTCTTCACCTGACACACAACGAGGGCCCGTAGGAAGGAGCTAAACAGCTGGAATCAAACGGCAGCCCCGTTTGGGGGAAAGAGTGTGTGAATGAACGCAGTTCCTCCAGAAAGAATGGGAGCTTCCCAGCTCCAGAAATCCAGGACAAAGGTCAAGCAAAGGCTCCCCGTGAATCGTCCCCACCCCCACCCCAAAATGTCCTCATTTTGCTGGGGATTAGGGACCGCCCTGCCCGGGGTCCGCGGCTCTGCTGTCTCTGCGGGGTTGAGACCAGAAAGAGAAGGCCAAACAGGAATCCCAGCCGATACCCAACATCAGAGTCGGCGGTTCTGGGCTGGGGCTCGGGGCCCGATGTTGTTCAATCAACGCACCCAGGCGACTCTGATGCAGGCGCTCCCCGGACCATACTTTGAGGGTTTTGGTTTTTGGTTGGTTTTAAGATTTCCGCATCTCCGCCTCTCAATCATTTGAGCCAGGGGATGCTCTTATCACTTATATTTCTCAGGTGAGAAAACCAAGGCAGAGGGAAGTTCAGGTGTCCAAAGTCCCAGAGCAGGTAAGCTGTGGAGTCCAGGTGTGTCGGCAGACGTTGTGACCCCGGGACCCACGTTGTCCCCTTCTGGCTGCGGAGACGCAGAAGCATCCGTCCCGCTTCTGCCGGCCACCAGACGCTCAGCCGCCCCTGTTAAGTGTCCTTTAAAGATGGGAGGAAAGTTCTTCGACTTGCCTTGTGGCCCCAGGACCAGAGCCAAACTGTCAACATCATGAAGTCCTTTCTCTGATGCTTTTTCAATGGGAAATGGCTTACACACGTTACCTCTCGTTTTTCCTGCCCACCTCCTCACGCCAGCTGCCACGACCCTTTCTGCCAAGTTGCCATCTAAGAGGGGGTGCCGTGAGGAAGGCGGCTACCCTGGGGGCCCGCTCTGTGCACCTCCTTTCCTTCAGTCTCCACAGCTTTGCTAGGGCTATGCGTCCTCCCCTCGACCCCAGCCTGCTTTCACAGACCAGGAACGGACGGTGCCTCAGAGAGGTTAAGCAACTCGCTCACGGCCACACAGCCAGTCCAAGGGCCAGCCCCGTATTTGAACTGCAGTCTTGTCTAATCTAGAGCTTGATCTCTCGCCTTCTCTAAAGTGTGATTCATGCGCCTGTGTCAAAGCCCTTGGGGACTCAAAAGAAAACGTCAACACCCAGTCTGAAAAATGCGATGGCCATCTTTACTGGAGGGAAAGGAACTTCCTGTGTAGTTATTAACAGTAATGGGGGGCGGGGGTGTTGGGGGGGAGCGGTGTGTGTCAAACTGGGAATAGGAAATATCCTGCTTCCCAGCAGAGGGGCGTTCTGGAGCCAAAGGGATGCTATGTTCTCGAAGGCACATTCCGGGGAGGGGTCAGCTGCCTGCAGTCAATGCCCAGGGCTGCTAGGGAGGCCCCTGGGCTGCGCCCCGCCGGCTCTGGCTCCTCAGAACGTTCTCTGCGGACGTGGCTTTTGAGGATGGGGACGGGCGTCCAGCCAGGAGCGGACAGGACACACGCTTTGGCAAGCTTCCTTAGGATGGGATAAGGAAAGGGTTTTGTTTTGTTTCTTTTTTTTTTTTTTTCCCTTCCTACTCCATGTTTCCCCAGCTTGGGGAAAAAAGAGAAGAAAGAAAAAAACAGGCCTCCCTATCCTGACAGAGGATAACAACTCACAAATGGAAAATCGACAGACCGAAAATGAGATTCTACAGAAAATATCAGCACTCACAACTGGGGCCTGCTCAGGTACCGCAAGTGGCCTAGGACTACCGTCCGCGGGTGCGGTGACAGCAAGTGGAGGGAGTCCTCCTTGCGCAAGAAAGGAAACCGGACTGAGGATGGGGAGTCCTGGGGAGTCTGCACCCAGGGGACTCTGGGGTTCCGGGAGGTTACGACCGCACACACGGCCATTTCACTTGGGACTTCTCTACGAATGGGGATCATTCTTGCCACAGCCACCAGCCCCACATCCCTGTGGTTATCCAATGTGAGAATGGGGAGGAAACCCTTTAAAACGGTAAAGCCTTAGGGAGGCCGGGTGGCTCAGCTGGTTTGGTGTCCGACTCTTGATTTTGGCTCAGGTCGTGATCTCTTGGTTCGTGAGTTCGAGCCCCGCATCTGGCTGCGGACTGTCAGCATGGAGCCTGCTTGGGGTTCTCTCTCTCTGCCCCTCCCCCACTCGTGCTTGTTTTTTTTTTTCCTCTCTCTCTCTCTCTCAAAAATGAACACACTTGAAAAAATGGCTAAGTCCTGCTGCACACGTGAGGTGATAAAATGGTACGGTGAACTCCAGCGACAATGCCAACGACATTCACCCAGGGACAAAGGGTCGTTCTCTGATGAATGGAACAAAATGGTAGCTGTAGAGACAGGTGGCACAGCCTAGGGGGTCACTGCTGTAGGCTCTAGAGCCAAACTGGTTCTAGAGCCAACTGGGAAATTGGTCTCTGCCACTAACCAGCTGCGTGCCCTGGGGTAAATTGCTTTACCTCTCTGTGCCCATTTGTTCATCCACAGAACGTGACTACTACTAGTCCAACTCAGAGCAGTGTCGTAGGTAGTAAATAATCTAATTTATGGCAATCAATACACAACATGTGTTAGCTGTTACGAAACTGGTGACAGTGATACTATGTTGGAAATAGTAAAGTATGATTTACCAATGTTTGGGCTATCTTCAAACTCACTGTTAAGTAGCTCCTATAAACACAGATGCTGCTGTGGAAAGAGTGTGGTAAAAATACTTCGGAGATGTTTTAGGGTCTTAGAGGCACTGACTGTAAAATAGCGCGAAATGAGTCCACTCGTGTGGGAGGTATTTTAACGAGCAGCGGCGGGCACTATGCCTAATACGGCGGGCAGGCCCTCAGGTCCTACCGGCCCCCGCCTTCATTCTGGAAACCCACAGCTGGGTGGCGAGCACGGGTGATGGGTGTCACGTCCACAGGGGAAAGGCCCGACTACAGCATTCACCGTCCGGCGGGGACCGGCCTCGTGCATCACAGGGCTCAGAGGCGGTGCCTCTGGGGATGCCATCAAGGCTGCAGGGATGTGCTGGCACACAAGCCAGGCCCTACAGGCCTGGGACAGCGGGGGCATGCACGCGGTGAGAGTCGGAGGTAGGTGCGCAGAAGGGGTCCTGAGGCAGGCTGAGAGGTGTGAGAGGAGGGTTTGCATTTGGTTTAGTGCGAACAAGACGCCCAGCGAGGCCTGCGTCCAGGGAGCAAAGGATGCAAACAAAGCCATGCCCCAGAAGGCGCATCGGGCAGCAGTGTGGAGGACGGGTGAGCAGAGGCAAGCCTAGAGTTGGGGAGACCCCCTAGGAGGCTTAGGAAGCAGCATCAGGGGGTCTGACGTGGGGAGCTGAACTCCACGGTGTGGCGGGTGGGAAATCCACCAAGGGGCCACTCTTGGTGGTGGGAGAGATGAATGGCGTGTCAAGTGGTGGAAACGCTTCACTCAGGAGAGCCTGGCTGGGGCCTGGACAAAGACACACATCAGGGACTTGAGGGTCTCCCGGGGAGAAGCCCACATTCTGGACGTCGGAACAGAAGGCCCTGGAACCCGGGCTCCCAAGCGCTGTGACTCTGCATGAGTTTTCTGCAGCTGCTTTAACAAACAGCCACAGACATGGTGGTTTCCAACGGCACATACGCGGTCTTGGTCTGTAGGTCAGATGCGCGGGTTGGCTCAGTGGGGTCCTCTGGCCCTGCGTTTGTGGTGTCAGCTCTAACTAGGCTGGGATCTAATTGGGGGGGGGCGTGGGGAGGACCCTCTTCCAAGCTCACTCATCCATGCCCTTGGCCAAATTTGATCCCCTATGGGTTAGGAGGGAGGACCCGTCCCCTTGCTGGCAGTCAGCAGGGGTTGCCCCTCTGCCTCCGGTCAGAAGGAGCGGCACACAAAACCGTCCTCACACTGGGAGTCTCTCTGACTCCTCCTCGGGGGCATCTCTCTGATCCCAATCAAAGTTCTCTGCATCATCCAGAATAACCTCCACATGGGCCCACTCATTAGCCACCTGAATTCCATCTGCAAAGTCCCTTCCGCCAGGTAAAGTAACATATTCCCAGGCATCGCCCCAGAGATCAGGGCGTGGACATTTCTGGAGGGCTCTTCTGCCTAGCAGAGCATCTCTGCTTCCCTACAGGAAATCCGTGGACATCACCCAGGAAATAATAAGGTGTGGCGACCGCCATCATAGATGGGAGCCGTCCTGGGTTCTGAGGAACCATGAAGAGGCACTTTGACCAACCTCAGAGACCAGGCGTGGGGAAGAGAGGAGTATCAGGAAAGGCTCCCTAGAAGAAAAACAAATTACCCAATGGAACCTGAAGACGAGCGAGAGTGAAGTGTGAGCAGCAGAGGTGGTTAGTCTACAGATTATTAGAATAACATGTTTAGAAGAGGCCAGAGGCTAGAATAAACTCCAAGGAAGTGATCCGAGACTTGGAAGCATTGCAGGAGCCAAGCTCCCCAAACGCTAAGAACCACTGCCACCTTCTCCTGTCCTGGTGGGATGATTCTGCTCTTCCAAGAACCTTCCAGAAGCAACATAGTGTGCCTTCACAGAAACCCCACCATGCAAGGGAAATGAGCTAAGTGAATCTGCATGTGCTGGTCTAGGAAGAGGTAATGTGACACAGGAAATGAAAATGACACGCAGACCACGATGCGTAATGGGTTTCCAATTTCCTCCCCTTGCCCCCCAAAAAAGAAAGTGATCGCTTGTGAGCATATTCGGGTTTACAAAAGCCAACTGTTAAATATTCAAGAATTGTGCTCACTGGATTCTAAACCTTTAGTAGCCTGAAATTGGCCAGGATGGGATTTCACCATAGAAATCAGCAAACCCACAATTCAGGGCATTTTTGTTCCTTGTTGAGAGATTGAACACACCCCTGGGTTTGCATAAATGACCACAGTGATCATAGGAATTATCTCAGGAAGAGATGGGATGCGATTCACAGTGATGTCGGTCACTTTTCCTTCCTTATATTATGATTTTTTTAATTGGTGCAATCACAGCGATGTTTCATTTTTTTCATTATTCTCCAGATCTGTGAAATGAACATAAAACATAACCCAGCTTGCTGTGATCCCCGTTTTCAGGACTTTGCTGCCACAGAGGCGCCCGCAGCATCCTCCCAGGCACAGTGGACTCTGACGTCCACCGGAGGATGGGAACCACCGCCCCACGAGCTGCTGGGAACCGGGAGGCCCCGGCCAGCCAGACGGCTGAGGCCCTCTGGGAGGCTGGGTGCACTTCCTTGGGAACAGGCTTCCATCAGCTGCCGTCGGAGCCACGGACCTCATGCCTCATCTGCTACAATCATTATGAATCACACTCGGATGGTCGGGGAACTAGGAGAGCTTCTCCAGGGCCCGCCAGCCCCACTTCCCCCGGCCAGCCCTTCCCCCTGCACCGTCACGGCCAGAGAATGCACAGCGGGTGGAGGGCCGGAGGCGGGGGCCAGAGCTGCAGACAGCAACACCAGCAACTCTCCCAGCCGGTGCGAAGCTTTCTCATTTGCGGTGCCCTGGGGAGCACAAGGCGCAGACGTGAGAAGGGGGGCTTCTGCCCAGGAGGGTGGATGGAGGTCTGCTCCTACACTAGCCGAGGCTCCCTGAGGCAGACGCTCCCTGGGTTAGCCTTGATTCCGTGGCTGTCGCCACCTGGAGCAGAGATTTTTCTTCCACCTGGAACTTTCTGGCCTTTTCCCCGGGGGGTATTGCTCCAGAACTCTCTTTCTCTCTGTGTTCTCTCAGCACAGTGAACATGCAGAATATCACTCCACGCAGAGGTGAAGACACCATCACATGCGGCAGTGAAACTGCCATCCCGTGTGGTGGACATGCCATCACGCAGGGCAGTGATGTCCCAAAGAGCCAGACTGGGGCGGGAGGGAGGGGGCTTCCAGGGGCTTCCAGGAGTCTAATGGTGGACACAGAGGCACAGGTGGTCGACTGCTCCTTTCCATGGGAACCTCTGCCCACCCCCAGCCCAGGTGCCTGTCACAGAGCAGTGCATCGTGGGCCATTTTATCTGAATCTTTTAAAACATTTTTTATTAAGTGTTTATTTTTGAGAGAGGGAGAGTATGCAAGCAGGGGAGGGGCAAAGAAAGAAGGAGAGAGAGGATCCAAAACAGGTAGCAGAGAGCCCGACGCAGGGCTCGAACTCCCAAGGCCGCGAGATCATGACTTGAGCCAAAGTCAGATGCTTAACTCACTGAGCCACACAGGTGTCCCCTATCTGAATTTTTACAGAATTTTTGTCTCTCCTTATATCATCACACCATGTAAAAGATTTGCATCCTGCCCTTCTGTCCCATAAGGTGGCCCATCTTAATCATCACTGTGGTGTTTAAGTGACGGGATAACGAATTCTCTGCAGGTGCTACAGCTCCTTCAGCTGCTCCCATATTCCGTGACATTAAAGCCATTTCTGATTTTCACTGTTATAAATACCACTACAGCCAACATCTTTGTGCATAAGCACAACAGGGTTTGGAATAGCGACTGAAAAAATATCTACCTATTTTTGATTGTTAGAAACGCCGAGAGTACCTGCAGCTTGGGTCAGGTGCGGTATGGTCCCTCACTAGGGGAAATGAGAACACCAGTGACCCAGCTCCTCTCTGGCAGGTGACGGGCTGAGGATAGCCACCAGCATAAATGAGGGGGTTGGTGTCCCGAGTTATCAGCTCAGGCTAAAAAGGAGGAGGCAGCTAACACATTCTTCCTCTATCATGAACTAGACGACTGCAATTTTGGGGTCTCATGAACCCACCGACCACCTCCCCTACCATCACCAGAACCCTGGAACTAAGAAGGTCCCTTTGACATAGGGGTGCCTGGGTGGCTCAGTCGGGTAAGCATCCGACTCTTGGTTTCGGCTCAGGTCGTCATCTCATGGTTCACAAGTTTGAGCCCAGCATTGGGCTCTGCACTGACAGTGCGGAACCTGCTTGGGACTCTCTCTCTCTCTCCCCCTCTTTCTTTGCCTCTCTCTCTCTCTCTCTCTCTCTCCCCCCCTCTTTCTTTGCCTCTCTCTCTCTCTCAAAGTAAATAAATAAACAAACTTAAAAAACAAAAACAAGAGGGTCTCTTTGACATGGCCCAGGAGAGATCCATGCACCAAGTTTGGAAAAACAGCACTCTGAGAGCTTGAAATAGGGTCAAGAGGCCTTAACTCAGGACAGGGACTCCTGGATTTGAGGTCAGCTACGTGTGTTTCTGACTCTCCACAATTCCTTCGACCTGAGTCTCTGTTTTTCCTCCTGTAGGCAGTGGGGTGACCCCTAGAAGATCTCTGAGGTCCCCTTTCTAATGCAGTCTCAGGCTCTGGAGCCCAAGTAGAAGGGAGCTGCCAACCTAGGAAAGGCTGGAGTCTGGTCTCCTCACCTGGACCGGGAAGTCAGACCCTTTGCACTTCAAGCCCCCACAACACTGGAACTGATTCTGGAAACCACCACTGTCCGGCCAGGATAATGCTTTGTGTCATGTCTGTGGCTTGCTGAATTATGGGCGTCCCGAGGGCAGGGTATGGGTAGGACTCATCTTTGTCTCCCTTACAACACCAGCTGTATGGTGAGTAGGTAGCAGAATTCATTCTGTATCCTTTGTAACAGCAAACAAACAAACAAGAAATAACGTGACCTAAAAGACACCAGCAAAGGACAAGTTACTGTAAATCATGATCCAGCTATGGAAACTGACGCTGAGCCATGACGCTTCTGATGGAGATGTGTCCTGACTGACAGAGAGAGCTGTCCAACCGCAGGGTCTCCTGGGGTAAATGAATTACAGGACCACACAAATGGAGGTTTGTAGTCATGTGTGCCTATGAGGGATATTTATGTGCTGTTTGTGGAAATCCCTGGGTCTTGGGATTTTAGGTAAACTTTTACAATTTCTCCTCTGTCCTTTTCTGACTTATTTAGCATTTTTCATAATTAATAAGCATTCCTACCCAGGGTATCTAAGGCAGGAAATGGCAAGCTATGGCCTCTGGGCCAAATCTGATGGCCACCTGTATGTGTTTGGCCCACAAGCTACGAATGGTTTGGAGATTGTTTTTAATGGTTGGGGAGGGGGGAGTCAGAAAAAGAATGGCATTTTGTGACACGATGATTATCTGAAATTCAAATTTCGGTGCGCAAAACTAAAGCTTTATCGGGGCACAGCCACGACCGGTCACAATGCGTTGTCCAGGACTGCTGTTGTGCTACAATGGCACAAAGCAGCCGCCACAGAGACCACACAGCCCGAAACATCTGCTCTCTGGCCCTTTGCACAGGAAGTCTGCAGACCCTGGTCTCACGCATCACCCACTCGGGAAGCCTCTACAAGAACCCTGCCCAGAACGGCCCCTCACCGGGGTTCTAGGGCTCACACCTGATCACTCGCCACCGTCGATCCTCGCCACTCTCTGGATCCTGGATTGTGAATTGGCCGACTCGCTAAAATTCATCTGTAATCCCCAGTACGTGGCACTTTCACAGCCTTTTTCAGATACTCCCAGGGTGGCCAAAAAAAAAAATTTTAAGTTGTCCGGCTTCATGTTCCCCGCTGAGGTTGGACAAGGTGACATTCTGCTCTGTTCTCAGCGTTCAAGCTGCAAAGAAGTGCCTTTTCTGAGGTCTATGTGGTGCCACATTTTCCTTATTTTTGTGCTTTTTTTTTCCTCTTGGTGGTGTCTCCGTTTAAGAGGGCCTGTAGGCACAGTGCCTTAGTGCTGTCTAGTGTTCCTAAGCACAGAAGCTACGGTGTGCCTTCTGGAGAAAAGACGTGTGTGAGATGAGCTTCACTCAGACCATGAGTTCCAGTGCTGTTGGCCATGAGTTTAACGCTAATGAATCAACAATATATATTAAAGAAGGTGACTTTCAACAGAAACACACATGAAACAAGGTTATGTATCGATGGATCGATGAAAATGTTGTGGCCAGAGGTCCCCAGACCCTAGCCCTGTCTTTCTCCCCGGGGCCATGATGCAGTGTTCACTCATTCAGTGTCTGCCTCCACTTTATACAACGTAACCATGGCAACTAACGAGACTCAACTATATTTGCTTTCACGATCCGCACTCTCACCTTAGTTCTCCACCAGAGTGTAAGTTGCTTGGGGCCAGGGGCTGTGGCTTGCCCATATCTCTGTCTGGGACACCACAACAGAATCTGCCATGTCCCCCTTCACCTACCTCCTGGTGAGGAGTGCAGAGTAGGAAGGGCCCTTATAAGCCCTCATCTCCGTGCTCCCTTCCACCAGGTGACAGCACAGGGTGGCCGCTGAACCTCACCATCCTGTTACAGAGATTGGCCATCATCCCCGCACCTGCCTTGGGTTGTGGAGGGGTTTCAGCGAGCCGACGCAAGTAAGCACTCGGCTCCTGGCCACCAGCGAGCGCCGAGTGAGCTCTTATTATCTGGGAAACTTCCAAGGAAGATGCCCCTTTTCTTTCTCAGGAAACTGTCACTACGCTTGACCACACTCTACCAAAAACCCCCTTTCCATACATTGAAATCCAAACCCTCCTGTAGATTCTGCTGAGTTCTCGGTGGAAACATCTAGAAAGGACAGGCAAGTAGAGCCACACGGCCCATAGGAACTTGTCGATCCATCAACAGTTTTTGGCAAAATACTGTGACACACACAGAAAGAGACTGACCTCTCCCTAATCTCATCCCCACATGTCAAACGTGCCACCAACTTAGTTTACAAATTAGCCTGTGAAGAAAAATACACAGAAAAAATCCATTACCCTGTAAGGTCACGCTACAACAGAAAAGAGGAGGGGGAAATATTGCACATGATAAAGGGCAGAGTTTGTAATACACATAACACGAGGGTGCATTCATAAACCCAAGCTTAGCCGTATGCAACACTAAAGGGAGGTATTTATTTTAAGTTTATTGATTTATTTTGAGAGAGAGAGAGAGAAAGTGAATGGGAGAGGGGCAGAGAGAAGGGGAGAGAGAATCCCAAGCAGGCTCCACGCTCTCATCACAGAGCCTGCTGTGTGGCTTGATCTCACAAACCAAGAGATCGTGACCTGAGCCGAAATGAAGAGTTGGACGCTTAAACAACTGAGCCACCCAGGCGCCCCTAAAGGAAGGGATTTATAGCAGAAGTGCTCTCCAGAAGTTTAGGGTCCCCCTTCTAGAGCTCAGTTACCTCTACACAGTCATCACCGAGGCAGGGATTACATTTCTCAGCCCCTCGCTTCAGGGTAAGGACCATGTGCCCAGTTCTCACCGACAGAATGCAAGGGAAGGATTGTATGCCACTTTCGGGACATGTGTGTAAGAAGTGGGTGTCCTTCTCTATTGCCCCTTCCCTCTGCTAGCTGGGTAGATTTCAAGTTGTTGAAGGGATGGACAGACTTGAATCTTCCAATCATTGCAGTAGGAACACTGCACTCTGACCAGGAACATCCCCCGGGGGGCTGTTCTGTAAGAAATAGGCATCTTCTGTGCTGAGCTACTAAAACATGGAGGTTTGTTTGTTACAGCATCCAGAATTACCCGCATGAACAGTCCCACTTTTTTTGGTCTTTGTCGGATGAGAAAACTGGGGCTCAAAGTGGTAGATTAAACACATTGAGACAAGGTCGCACTGCTAGTAAGGTGTTGATTTCCATCAGTTGCTTAGAAAGTTTCTGAAGTCTACGACCTTTCTGTAAGACTTGACGGCTCACATGCTAAGAGTTCTCTGAATGCCCTGAGAGTCCAGATAAAGAAGGGTGCAGGGAAAATACTTGGGAGGCACGAAGCACGTTAGAAATAACCAAGGTGCATCATCATCAGTTTCCTTGTCCGTCCACATTCCCGTCGGTTAGCCAGGTTCAGTCCATCCAGAATTTCATTTCCGCTGGAGGCAGAGGAAGGAAGCACATGTGGTCGCAGACGTCCCTAACTATAGCCAAAGCCTTCTTATTACTTTGAAATGGGCTAAAAAAAAAAAAAAAAAAAAAAAAAGCCCATCCTTTCCACCCACCGGGTCCCCCCCACCTCAGAACCGCAGTCTGTGCTCTGGGTTCTGAGCACTGCCCACGGCCAGACATGGCCAGGATGCCTCACAAGGGCCAAAGAAGTTATCAGAAATGAGTACTGGATGTGACAGGGAAGCAAGAGGTGCAGACAGGGGCATTTCGAGGCCCTCGCGCCCCTGCTCACAATTAGTCAACTTCTTGCAGTGATGAGAATCTGAGGATGTCACAGAATAGTGACCTTGTCTGGCAGCTCCCATGAGGAAGGGCTGTTTCAGCAGCATCATGAGACTCTACAGGTGTGCATGGATTCAAAACATTAACTAACCTCTGTTCGCAGATAAGGATTCCCGGGGAAAAGATGCTGAATCTGTCCATGCATTCGACGTGTACCTAGTGTGTGTCAGGCAGTGACCTAAACCAAAGTGGGACACAGCCCCTCACCTTGAAAATCCAGGCTTGCCGAGAGAGACACATACTTCCAGCCCACACATTTCGAGGGCTGCCTATCCCGTGGGTTCCCATTTTTCAGAGCATCCATGATGGTCCAAACCTTTATGCACTTGCCCATCCGTCCTTCCCGGAAGACTGTGAGGCCTTCCATAAAGGTCTTTGCACCTGTGTGACCCTAACATTTAGCCCAGGTTCTCTGGATGTGCTGCTCGAACTGAACCAAGTGAAGGAAGGAAGGAAGGAAGGAAGGAAGGAAGGAAGGAAGGAAGGAAAGAAAGAAAGAAGTAAAGAAGGAAGGATGGACGGACACTGGGAATACAAAAATCAACAAAATGTATCTCCTAAGCCCAAGGCATGATTGTAGATTAATACTGAGGGTGGTCGGATAAGCAATTACAGTGAGTCCAAGGACATCACACGTGTAAAGTAGAAAAAGAAAGGCGAATCAATTAGCTCTGGCAGGCGCAGTCTCCCCGCAACAAGTAGGCATGAATTAGAACCATTTGTTACACATCCCATATCCTGACTTGTCTCACCACAGCACCCCCTGCACGTTATTATAACCTTTGTTCATCATCTGTCCCCTTCAAAGACAAAATTCTCCAAGGAGCAGAGACTGCTTCTCTCTTGCCCATTTCCCAGCACCCGGAAGTGCTCGATAAACATTTGTGGAGCGGATATATTGGTTAGGGGAAAAAAACGTGTCATAACTCCATAATATATACATAATTATATAGCTATGTGGTGACATGCTTACACACAGGAAAAAGAGTCTAACTGTGTCATGAAAGAAACGGGAACGTTATACACACACACACACGCACACACACACACACAACTCGTGGCTACTACAATGATCTCACGGAACCCAAGCTATTCACCAGTCGTGGTCCCCAGGGTGAATCCTCACAAAAGCCTCATGAGGAAGTTAGCATCATTATTTGACAGAGGAGGAGGAGGAGACAGGTAGAGGCACAGGGGATGTGAAGGTGGCTGGCCCAAGGTCACAAAGCCTGGTACAGACAAACGCTGTGTGACTTCACACGGGATCCCACCTCAAGTCAGGAGAGTCGGAGGGAAGGAGAAAGGAAATCACTTCCGTAAAGCAGACAGCCACCATCACGGGGCCAGGCAGACCCCGGGAACAGGGCAGACCCCAGCCTCAGCAGACTAACCGGTGAAGCTGCAAACACGAATATGCAGTTTGGTGATTCTCAGTCATCTGAAGAAACTTAAAAACACTGAAGCTCAGGGGCACCTGGGTGGCTCAGGTGGTTGAGTGTCCGACTCTCGGTTTCAGCTCAGGTCACGATCTCACGTTTCGTGAGTTTGAGTCCCACATCAGGCCCTAAGCTGACAGCACGGAGCCTGCTTGGGTTTCTCTCTCTCTCTCTCTCTCTCTCTCTCTCTCTCTCTCTCTCTCTCTGCCCCTCCCCCACCTGTGCTGTCTCTGTCTCTCTCAAAATAAGTAAATAAATTTTAAAAAAATTTATAAACAAAAAACAAAAAAAACCCCACCGAAGCCCAGATCCCTGCCAAGACCAATTAAATCCTAGTTTAGAAGGTATGGGGTGGGGAGCACAGGAACTGGATACTGATATTTCTTGCAAGCTCCTGGGTGACACTGGTGTGCAGACAGGGCTGAGGACTCCTGGGTGAGAGGTCTGCACACCTTCCCAGAGCTCTGGCAGGAGGAACTGGGAATCAGGCGTGAGTACAAGAAAGAATGACTTGACTACTTGACCGGTTTCCCTAGCTGAGCCTTCCACGCATCTGCAACTGTATCCCGAAACAGGGTCTCTGTCAACTGTGCCCGTGGCCACGAGCTGCATGCCCGGCAGTGCCAACGGGGCAGGCTCACAGGCGCTTGGAGAGAATGACCACCACCTGCAAACCTAATCTCTCCCCAGTAGCGGCTGGAGACCTTGCAAAAGTCACTCGACACTCTGAGCGTGTTTTCTCACCTGCAAAATGAGAATCATCATGAAGCAAGGACGAAAGGGGATGTGGATGCTGAGAATTCACTAAGATGGAAAACAACAAAACCAGAAGAAGACACCACTTAAAGACAGTGTTATCACTGCCAACCTGGAGTAGTTGGCTAGAATGGTGGGTACAGCAGGGATGTGGGTTCAAGCCTGGCTTGACCTTCACTATGGAGTCGAGAAAGCACTCGGCACACATGTCCTTGTTCTGCTGTCCACAGCACAGCAATGGCTCGTGTGCTCATTCCCTCATTCATCAAGCTTGTACTGGGCATCACCCACAAGGCTGTTAGATAAATCCAATGACATAATACATATGAACATGCTCTGGAATACTGCAACCTGCTCTACAAATGAGAGGCTATGTTCCTGTGTGCAATGATTAATCATGGACCCAGAGGCTCTCAGGGTCTACAGGGACCTCCCATCCCATCCCCTCTCAGTCCAGTGTGGTCTCTACATGGATCTCTCCAACGATGAGCCCCTGACTGCTGTTTGAGACCACTCAGTTCATCCATTAAGGCTCCGTTTCCTTTGCTCCGTTGATACGTCTGCCTGTTCTCCCCACTGCTCTCAATCTTAGTTCTGACCTTTGAAGCCACATAAGACATAACTGACTTACTGTCATCCTTCCTGCATTCCTGATTGGAGATGACCATCATGAAAGTCCACCTCAATCTCCCAACTCCTGTCCAGTCTTCTCCGCATGAAGCTAAGGCAAACATTGAGTCCCCTGTCTCCGTCAGCTTGAGCTGCCACAACAAAATACTACAGACTGGGTGGCTTAACCAACAGAAATTCATTTTCTCATAGTTCTGGAAGCTGAAGTCCAAGATCAAAGTGTTGACAGGCTTAGGTTCTTCTGAGGCCTCTCTTTTTGGGTTGCACATGGCTACCATCCTGCCATGTCCTCCTATTAGGGGAGGAAATAGATTTCAAGCTCTCTAACATCTCTCCTTACACAGGGCACTAATCCTATCATGGGGCCCACTGTCATGACCCATCTAAACCTAATCACCACCCAGGGAGTTCATCTCCATAAACCATCACCTCGAAGGTTAGGGCTTCACCATATGAATTTGGGCGGGGGGAGCAGGGACACAATTCAGTCCATAATACTTCCCCCCCGTAAGGTTTTCTTGCTAAGCATTAGCAAATCTTATTCAGACACTGCATACCCACAATGCCTACAAAGCATTTGTTATACGTGTGGAGAAAACAAATATGAATAACCTGCCCCCAAGACACTCTGGTCTAAAGAGGGTCACTACCTACATGTAAGAGGTTCCTGCACCCTAAGAAAGAATGGGTCATAAGCCAGGGATAGGAAGTTCACAGGAGAGTCAAAGAGGTCACAGCAAGAGGAAAACATAGCCCTGCCCTTTGATCAGCTTTTATTACAGAGGTGGTGACTCTGGAGCTGAAATCAGGAGATTCTTGTTCATTCACTACAGTGCCTTCTCTTGCTTACAAGGCTCCGAGCTCCGAGTGGCAGATGTAGCCATGAGCACGGCAAAAAGCCAGTAGCCTCTACAGAACTGGATTTTGTTTTCTGCTACAGGAGTGCGATCTTTAGAAGTGGGAGGGGTCACGCCAGACTTCTCTGCACCCTTCATCCCCAGCATAGTACCTCACCCTGAGTAGATGCTTAACGACAGGATCTCATAAAACAACAAGTGAACACTGAGACCTCTCCAAAGACAGCCTTTATCACCAGATGTAATTTGCTAAAGGGTGGCCACGTGTCTTCCTAAATGCCAGAGGCCCACCCACTGATTATTAAGGAGAGCCAAGGGCTGCAGGAGAGAGCTGAGCCGTCAAAGCCACTATAACACTGTTCTTGTGCAGACAGGGGACAACCAGGACTGGCCTGGCTTTTTTTTTTTTTAATTTTTTTTTTTTTACTGTTTATTTATCTTTGAGACAGAGAAAGAGCACAAGCAGGGGAGGGGCAGAGAGAGACACAGACACAGAATCTGAAACAGGCTCCAGGCTCCAAGCTGTCAGCACAGAGCCCGACGTGGGGCTCGAACCCACGGACCGCGAGATCATGACCTGAGCCGAAGTCGGATGTTCAACCGACTGAGCCACCCAAGGTGCCCCTGGACTGGCCTTTTGAAGACGACTCACCACCCAAAGTCCAGGTCTTGATGACAGGTTAAATCCTATAAAAATTGAAATTTGGTGGAAAAGCTGGGCGCTGTGTTGCCGCCCACTGAGCTACGGGTCTTGGGAGAGGGCTGGCGACCGGGCCCTGGTATTTCCTGGAAGTGCCTGGAGCATTTCCCAGCTTGCTAGATGAAAGCAACGGTGTGGAGGTCACTGAAACACCTGTTGCATCCTGTGAAACTGGGCTGCCCTGAGACCTTTCAAGTGGAAAGTGAGACAGAATACAGCTTAAGGTACGGATCGGCACTGTGGATCCTTGAGGAGCAGGATGTCCAAGGAAGCGTGCACTGCAGTCCTGAAAAGCAGATGTACAGGCACCAGGCTTGAACAAAGTGTAACTCATATTTGGGTTCCTGTCAATCTCCTCCAACACTGAGTGAGAGATTCTCGCTGTTCAGCCTTGGAAACACTTTTACCTTTCTTTATCAGGTGACTTTCCTGAAATCAAGCCTTACTGAGCTACGATTCTTACTCAAATGTATTTCCTATGCCAGGATCTTATTGACAAGAAACTTAAAAGGACTGCGTGCCAAAATCACCAGCACAACAGTTTATTTTCAGCATCTTTTTATACTAATATTTTTGCGAACGGTAATTTAATGTTAAAATAGTTTGCACTAAAATACCACATATTTTTAGTTCACATAGAACTGGGATGCTACAGTGTGGTTTCCCCTTGGTCATTTCAAACACTAAAGGGGCACCCGGATGGCTCAGTTGGTTAAGCGTCCGACTCTTGATTTTGGCTCAGGTCATGATCTCATGGTTCGTGGGTTCAAGCCCCACATCTGGCTGTGTAATGGCAGCACAGAGCTTGCTTGGGATTCTCTGTCTCCCTCACTCTCTGCCACTCTGCTGCTCTCTCGCATTCTCTCCTCTCTCTCAACAATAAATAAATACTAAAAATAAAAAAAAACAACACTGAAGACAGGGCGTCTATAGCCATTTGCCTGTACATCTATCTATGTTTACACTGCTCAGATCCACATACAATACATAAGGATTGGCACAACCATTACCAATGTCAGATTTGCCAAGCATTAGACTTTTTTAAATGTTTCTCAAAATCTCATACACACACACACACACACACACACAGTCCCCAACTTCCAATGGGTTGACTTATAATTTGTTTCATTTACAATGGTGTGAAAGCGATATGCATACACGAGGAAAGCGTACTTGGAATTTTGCGTGTGGATCTTTTTCCCATGCTAGGGACAGACGGCATGATCCTCTCTCATGGTGCCGGGCGGCAGCTGTGGTTCCCAGCCAGACAGGGTCACGAGTGTCAGCAACTGATACACTGCCAACCATTCTGTTTGTCACTTTCAGTACAGTATTCAAGAAATTACGTGAGATATTCACTACTTTAATATATATAAAAAAAAAGCTTTCCATTGGATGATTTTGCCCAACTATAGGCTAATGTAAGTGTTCTGAGGACGTTTAAGGCAGGCTATGCTAGCTATGATTTTTGGTAGTAGGTGAATTACGTGCATTTTTTACTTAAAATATTTTCAACTTAACAATTGTTTTATCAGAATATAACTGATATCCGTAAGTCGAGAAAGAGCTGTAGACACACACACACACGCACGCGCGCACACACACACACACACACACACACACATCTATTTGCAAAACATCACAGAGTTTTTTCTTAACGTCTTTAGACAAAAAAGTCTCACAGTTCTATTCATGCTTGCCCTTTGGGTACAATGTGACAGGGAGGACCTGGAAAAAAAAAAAAAAACAGTGAAAGGGGACTAGTAAGAATTTCTAGGGAATTATTAAGAATTTCAGTATAATGGTACCTGTGTCTTACCCGGGACATAGAATGGGCCCTTCAATGTAGTACATGTTTTAAAAGACTGAGATACTTTCTTATGTGATGGTCTTTTTAGTTATTTTCAATGTTTATTTTTGAGAGAGAGAGCACAAGCAGGGGAGGGCAGAGAGAGAGAGGGAGACACAATATCCAAAGCAGGCTCCAGGCTCTGAGCTGTCAGCACAGAGCCCAACGTGGGGCTCGAACTCATGGACCGTGAAATCATGACCTGAGCCGAAGTCAGACGCTCAACCAACTGAGAGCCACCCAGGGGCCCCTGTTACATGATGGTTTTATTGTAGCGAAAACAATTTCTGATCACAGACTTTCTGAAAATCTTGTCATTTCTTTTACCATACTTACTGGAAGATGATCTTTTTGTTGAAATACTGAACTTTTTCGTTTCTTTTCCATAGCCTTTGATTGAAAAAAATTGTTTCTACTAATGAAGTAAGCAGACATCTAATATTTTATATGCTTTTCAGCTGTGTAATTTAATTTTGGGGTACTTCATTATTAGCTTATGTCATTGAAAGAGTGGTGATGTGTATGAATATTGGTTCAACCATATATTTATAATGTCTGGGAATATGTGGCTATAATGCTGTGGGAGAAAGAATTTGGCCGAGTTTACTTGCTTGCAAAAAAAAAAAAAAACCTAGTGCAAGAGCTTAACTAAGTGAATACTGAAATTAAGAGAACATCCTAGAATGTACATAGCTTCTGGTTCCTAGACGAACCTGGCTGTGGCTTTCAGGCTGCCATCCCACACTGAGCCCCTAAACCTCACTGGGTAGCTGGAAGGATCAACAGCATAAAGCTTGGGAGAGCTCAGCATTTTGCCCAGCATAGCGACGGTTGGATAAAGACATGTATATATTCTATTTTTACTGTTATCACCATCATTATAATGAGCACCGAGAGAAGCATCCACGGAAACACCATGCCAGAACAAGGCAAAGAATCCAGAATGCAGAAGTGGGACCAGCCTGTAGGAGCTACCAGAGCTCATGGGGCAGCCCAGTGAGCAGAAGGAAGCAAACAGAAACTGTTCTGGAGAATGAATCCAAAAGGAGGCAAGAGGCAGGGACCAGTTCTTGCAGGAGCTCATCCACTGAACACACCAGAGGCTACAGGGCACTTTTTTGTATCCGTTTCCTTCACTGATAAGTTGGAACAGTGTTACCTAGTAGTGCGGACATCACAGTAGTCAACTTGGAACGGCTCTCAGCACACAATGGACCTTCAAGAGGTATTAACTTTTGTTCGTGTTTCTCCCTTCTTGAATCAAGGAGCATTGGCTCTAAAACGAGAAAACTAACCTATATGCAAACATAAATCCAAGTAAATGAAATTTTACATAAACTACTAAAGCCTAGTGATCATTAAAAAAAAAATTCCTGGGAGGAGCCGATCACGGTTCACTCACGAACTGGGTTTCGAGACATCAAGAACCACTTAACTAATCACTGTTCCTTAGAGGAGCAAATAGGATGACTGTCGCGTGTAATTTACATTCCCCTGGGGAGCCTAGAAGAATGTGCGCTCAGGAATAAAGTTCTCCCTAAAGTTTTCAAGGATGAACAATGGCCGGCTTCCTCGGATAAAGGGAAGATGAGTCAGCTGGTTTCACCGTTAACCGGCGTGGACTGCAGGTCCCCCTGTGCCCCTCCAACCAACAGATTTATTAAGGATCGGATGAGGAAAGCAGACGGTGGATTCAACACCGGGCGAGTGTTCGCTGGGTAAGACTTTTTGTGCGGCACTGCCTGGGTGCAGGAGTATGCAACAGGGATGGGGCTGGATGGAGGTCATCAAGACTAAACACACACATGCACAAGCCACTTTTCCATGCTAATATCCAAACAGGCTCTTTGTTTAAAAAACAAGAGTCAAAGTAGCAGCTCCTACTTTCTCACACCTTCCAATTGCATTTCCCAGAAATATCTGTTCACAAGAAGTACGAACCCTTCTCAGAATTTCTCCATGTGTCGATAAAAACACATTTGCACATTTTGCTCCGTCTCGTTTTACAAAAGTGGGCTGGTTCTATACAAAAAGTACGACTCGTCTTCAGTTAATTGATTATGGACACCTCTCTAAATTCATATATATCGATTTATGTGATTTGTATTTAAATTCTTATTTTTTTTTTAATTTTTCACTTCCGAGTGCCAAAAAGTATTGGCACACTGCCAAAAAGCGTTTACAGATTCAATGAATTCCCATAGTCTTGCCATTTCTCAGTATTGATGTCTTGTGTAACCACAGCACAATTACCAAGTTGTACCAGGAAATTAAGATTAATATAATACGACTGCTTAGTCTAGAGATTCACTGAGATTTTACCAAAGGTGTCTTTTCCAATTCAGAATCCAATCCGGGGTCCCCTAATGCACTCACCTGCCCCATCCCTTAGTCTCCTTTAATCTGGAACCGTTCCTCAGTCTTGCTTTGTCTTCCATTTTTTAAAAGTACTGACCAGTTATTTTGTTGAATGTCCCTCAATTTGGTTTTCTCTCACTATTCCTCATTGTTAATTTCAGCGTTTGTGATTCTGGCAAGAATTCCACAGAACCAGTGGCTGACTCAACAGATGGGGTAGGGATGGCACAAGAGGGGACTAGCATATCCTGTAGTGCCAGAAAGCAAGGCAGTCCTCAAAACATGTGGAGGAAATGTCGACAGAACACAGCGCTCAACCTGAAAGGCCCCCCGTGGCTAGATCTAGAAAAATTTGAGCAAAAAATAACTGCATTTATCAATAATACCCATATAGTAAAAATGCATGGGCTCATACCAGTACAAATCATTAAATTTCTTTGAGTGGAAAAGTAAGCTCTTCCTTACGTTAGAATCCCAACTGATAAGTATAGAAATAATGACGAAATGGACAACCACTGTTTGGCAAGTACGAACAGTTGAATAGTTTCAAGCAGATAATCAATGATGGGTGCTAAAATTAGGTAGGTACAAGCAAGATAAGAAACCCAATGTTTACATAGTTTCAAAGTATCTCCTGACAAGATACTTAAAAATAGTAACTTTATAGTGGAGAAAACTGGCCAACACCGCCTTCATCCAGGGATCAAGGTCAATATAATCAGTAAATGGACAAGCCAACAGACAAGTGCTTCCTGATCTGATGCACTGAGGAGGGCACATCTCACTCTTCTTAGTGACTGTTGAGTAGGACATTGTCAATCATTGTCAATCAGTCTTCCAGGGTCTGCTATTTTATCAATGCTGTAAAATGAGTATCTTTTGCAACTTGTCTTACTATTTCTAGAAGACAGACTGACTCATCAGAAGCGCACACACTCTAAACCTTAAAAGGCCCCTTAAGGGCCTGCCAAAGCTTCCTTCAACAAACTCGGTCTGATTCATCACCGCCTTGGCCCCCCAGCGGTGCATGAGAGTACCCACTTTCCCTTGCCAACATCCATCGCTACAGTCCGCCAGAATGTCCAATGGAGCAAAGGAAACCAGCTATGGCTGTGCCAGCACCAGGGCAGATGCTGTGAGCAGGAGCCACAAGAACAAGGAACGTGGGTCCATCTGTTCGTTGGAGACCTTTTCAGAAGTTTCAGAAGGTCAGGGCTCCAGCCAAACAGCAGTCAACAGCATGCACGTGTGCTACAAAAGACTCCCGGGAAAAAGACTCCCACAAATGTGCAGGGTGCCATATTCACTTGCTATTTGGGAAGGACTCAACAATTTGCATGTGTACCAGTCATCACTGGGCCTCGGCTCCAGATGTCAAGGTAACAAATCTCAGACGGTACCAATGCAGGAATGAAGTTTCCCAATCACACTTGCTAATAATGACTACTAACCTTTGTGTTGTGTTTTACAACCCGCTTCATGTCACCTTATGTAACGTTTCATAACAACTTCAAGAAAAGCATTACTACCTGTACAAAGAGCAGAAACTCAGTGAGGGGAAGTAACTCACTCTGGAAGCCTCGTGCAGAGTTCATCTGGAGAGCAGTGGCTCTGCTGGCCTGGGTCTCTCCCTCAGGCCTGGACGTTCCTGGTCCGAAGGGCACACACACGTTGTCTCATTTCCTCTCCACTGCCACCTGACGAGGTAGGCACCATTATTAATAAGCTTCATTTTGCAAAAAGGAAAAACTGGGCTTTTGCCCAAGTCCTTGCTAGCAGTAAGGGACAGGCTAAGGGCTCCCACTGTGTTATGTGACCTCCAGGCCCATGGTCCGGTGACGGCACTGCTGGGGCTCTTGTCTAGGATCACGGAGACCTTGCTTCCTGCCGACTGTGTCCGAGGCAGTGGGCAGTGAGGGCAGAAGGAGAGCTTTTCACTGTGTCCGAGGCAGTGGGCAGTGAGGGCAGAAAGGAGTGCTTCTCATCCTGCCCCCCCCCCCAACCTCCTTGAGATGGAGAGAGGGAGAGGAAGGGGAAGAAGCTCTGGCAGCTGGGCCAAAGCCCTCCCTTCTCCACTACCCGATAAACCCAATAAATTCTCAGTCACTGATCACCTGCTACATACAAGCTGGCTGGATGCCACGGACCTGCTTTACGAGCTGGCCTAGAGCAAGACACTCCACGCATAAAGAAACAAAACGGCGGTTCAATACCGACAATGGCATCATGAGGGGGAGACGAGACCCACGACTGGATGACACATAAAGGGGCTGAGAAAGGCAGGGTCCAGCAAGGCCTCGGAGCAGGTGGTGCCTACAGTGACCACCAGAAGCCAGAACGAAGTATCTGCCCCTCACGACTCTCCCACCCTGCTGGGGCAGGCCCAAAGGAGCCACGGCTGCAGGGCAGCAGGGAGGGAGCGGTGGTCAGAAGGGGAAACTGTCGGCAGCTGCTAACAACTCCCCGGGCAGGCATCATCCCCATGTCCCAGATGTGGAAAGTGAGGCTCAGAGAGGGTAATGAACTTGCCTAAGGCACCCGGCTACTGATGATAAAACGAAATGAAATAAAAAGTGATGAAAAACACCAAGATAAAAGCCAGGTGGAGCTGGAACTGAAGTCAGGGTCTATCTGCCCTGCTGGGATTCAGGTTTCTTCTGTAATTCACAAGAGCCAAGGGCATCGGATTGTGTAATAAAATCCAGAAGATGGGCCCTGCTATGGACTGAATTGTGTCTCCCCAAAAATGCTTATGTTGAAGTGCCATTCACCAATGTGACTGCATTTGGAGAAAAGGCCTTCGCGGAGGTAATGAGGAATAAATGATGTCATAAAGGTGGAGCCTGGCTCCAAAAGAATGAATGTACTTATAAGAGACACCATACAGCCTGCATTCTCTCTCTCCCTCTCTCTCTCTCTCTTGCTCGCTTTCTCTACGAGGACACAGCAGGAAGGTACCCATCCACCTGCCAGGAACAGATACTTCACCAGAAATTGAATCAGTCACACCTTGATGTCGGGATCCCTAGTCTCAGAACTCTGTGAAAATTAGTTCCCTATTTAAGCCACCCAGTCTACATACAGTATTTTGTTAAGGCAGCCCAAGTTGACTGTGACTGGGCCAATCTATAAGTCAGACCAGTGGCCTGATGAGTGCGTGTGTGTGTGTGTGTGTGTGTGTGTGTGTGTGTGTTTTGAGTATGTTCTCAACACTTGTGTTTGAGCACAGCCCCCAAATTCTGCATAAGTATTTTTTTTTCATTTATACACATAAATGTCTGGATACTATGGAGCTTACAAAAATGAAGACGTTTTCGGGGCGCCTGGGTGGCTCAGTCGGTTAAGCATCCGACTTCAGCTCAGGCCATGATCTCACGGTTCGTGGGTTCAAGCCCTGCATCGGGCTCTGTGCTGACAGCTCAGAGCCTGGAGCCTGCTTTGGATTCACGCTCAGAGACTCATGCTCTGTCTCAGTCTCTCAGAAATGAACAAACGTTAAAAAGAAATTAAGATATTTTCTAAAAAAGGAATAAAACAAACAAAAATAGAAGCTATAACGTTTTCTTCGTATACCCTGTTTGGGGCTGAACTGTGTCCCCAGAAAGATATATTGGAGTCCTACCTCCCGGTACCTGTGAATGTGACCTCATTTGGAAATAGGGTCTTTGCAGAAGTAATCAGGTTAAGGTGAGGTCATCTGCGATTAGGATGGACCTGATCCTTTTAAGAAAAGGGAAATTTGAGCACAGACACACCAGAGAGAAGCCCAAATGAGGACAGAGGCAGAGGCAAGGGGAGGTGCAGCTACAAACCAACGATGGCCAATGACTGGCAGACATCACCACACGCTAGGGGGAGAGGAAGGATTCTTCCCTAGAACCTTCAGAGGGAACACGGTCCTGCCACCATCTTGCCTCCTGGCTTCTGATGTGCACAACTGTCTGAGAACACGTTTCTCCTGTTTTGAGCCCCCTTGTTGGTGGTACTTTGTTACAGCCGCCCTGGCAAACTGATACGCACCCCCGATAAATCCACACAGCCCATTCGGGAAGGTCCTGAATGAGGAAGGTAACGTGCAAAGCAACGCCAGGAAAATGGAATGCATGTACGAAGAAGGCCGGTTTTGGACACAGGTGACCGTCATAATGATCGCTATCGATCAGAAAGACCGAGGAATATCGTGATTTATCATCCACCACACTGCACCCCGAGGAACGTACGGGTTCGGCGGTGGAGTGACGAAAGGGTTGTCGCCATGCCCTGTAAGGAGGGCGAGTTCAGGCGATGGTGCTGGGGCAGCGGGCAAGGGGAAAATCCTGGGAGGAGGGCTGTTCTGGCACACAGGCGACACCCTTCAGTGAGTGGCCGTGGGGGCGGGGGGTGCAGGGTTGCAGGAAGCGTGCCAGAAGCGGCCTCCTGTGGGGTGTCGGCAGGGAGGAAACCCCCTGGCAAGCACCGGCCCATGTGCCCTCCCCACGCTGGCCTCACTTTCCCGTCAGCGCTGCCCTGGTTCATTTTGACAAGGCTGTTTCCACCCCGCAGGGGGGACACGCCTCTGCGGACACAGAGGAGCCCGGCCCACCCCGGGGACCAGGGCTCATTGTGGAAAACCCAGAGCATCGCCGCCCGCCCTGCTCAGCGGGCTGTGAACCAGGGGCTGCCGGCGGGCCCCCCCCCCCCTGCCGCCCCAGGAGTGCCGGTGGTCGTGGGAGGCAGCAGGAGGTGAGGACGGCCAGCAGTGAGTGGAAGCTGCAGGCCAGCAGGCCTTCCAGGAAGGGCTTGCAGGTGGGCGGTGGGGCCCCCGGGTCACAAGTTTGGACACCCGCTTCGAGCTCAGCTGAGCGAAGGAGACAGGGGTGGGAAATACGGACAGGCGCCCTGCGTGTTAATCAGGGTCCCATCTGGGACGAGGAAGCACACCAGTCGCCTCAACAGGCACAATTTCAGACAAAGAGCCGTTTACTGAACAGGCAGGAGGAGGACCCCAAGGCAGCCCGCCCCCTCAGGGATGGGGCGCGAGAGTGGGGTTCTGAGAAGTCTGGCGGGGCCTGTGGGGGTCCTGGCTGGGGTGTCATCTCCTACAACAGCCAGTGAGGCTGGTGCCCAGAGTGCGGGACCAAAAAAACATGCTTGCAAACTGGAAGCCACTGTTGGCACGGGACCACATGCTGCTGCCAAGGGGAGGAAGAGTTGCCGCGGTGACCATGTCAGGAACAGGGGGCAGACGGCACCCTCCTCCCTCCCAGGCCTGCAGTCCCCTCGGAGCCATCAGATCTGGCCACACTGGGCCAGCAGTCCTCCCGGGCTGGAACCAGAAACCGCGGGCTGGCCACCACTCCCTTTATGCTGGGCATGCACGAGGGCAAGAGCCAAAAAGTTTACAAACAACTAGTCAGGCACAGACCCGAGCTGGGCAGCCCAGCCCGTACGTCACACTAGGTGTCCCAGTTCCTCATGGGCCCTGTGTGCCTCCCAGTTCCCCACCAATCCCTGCCGCCTGCCCACCAGGCCCACATCACTCCCTCACGCTGCCTGCCTGGCCCTGGAGATAAATGAGTTCGAGACACCTGGCAGAAAAGGAAACCAGGGGGGGCATCCCACAGTGTATGTGAATGCCTTCATGCCCATTTGGCAAGCATCAAGTTCCAAGAAGTCAGGGGCATGTGTTTGTCCACGGCTTTATTTTCCCACCAAACTCAGGAGCTGAATGGATGAAGCCTCTCCTTCCCTCGAAGGTTTGGTCTACTTGGAAGATGTGGAAAAGAAAGGAAGAAAGGAAGGAGGGAAGGAAGGAGGAAAGGAAAGGAAAAAGGAAAGGAAAGGAAAGGAAAGGAAAGGAAAGGAAAGGAAAGGAAAGGAGGAGGGAAAGGGAGGGAGGGAGGGAGGAAGGAAAAAAGAAGAAAGGGAGGGAGGGAGGGAGAAAGCGAGAGGAAGGCAGAGAGAGACAGGAAGGAAGGAAGGAAGGAAGGAAGGAAGGAAGGAAGGAAGGAAGGAAGGAAAGAAAAAAGGAAAGGAAGGGGAGGGGAGGGGAGGGGAGGGGAGGGGAGGGAAAGGAAAGGAAAGGAAAGGAAAGGAAGGGAGGGAGGAAGGAAAAAAGAAGAAAGAGAGGGAGGAAGGGAGAGAGAGGAAAGCAGAGAGAGACAGGAAGGAAGGAAGGAAGGAAGGAAGGAAGGAAGGAAGGAAGGAAGGAAGGGAGAGAGGGAGGGGCACATTCTAATGGGGTAAGCCAGGGGGCTCAGGAGTGTGGAAAGAGAGGCCAAGCAGTAGGGGTGACATGGAAAAAAGCTTCCTGCAGGACAGGAAGGCCAAGAGACCACGAAAGGCACACAGGCCCAGAAAGAGCTATGCAAAGGCCAGTGTGCCTGTGATAGCTTCCTGGTCTACAAGCATTCTGGGCAGTACACATTTCTGAGCCTCTGTCCCACTGTGTCTGGCTCACCTTCACTTCTGCTCATGAGACCACACTGCTCACAGGGAAAAGTCCAGTGTTCTCAGCCACGGCTTTCTGCCCGCGTGGACTTTTGGACCTCACCATTCATCGCCACCCCCTGCCAACCAATGTGGCTGAAAAAAAAAACAAGTCTGTTCAACAGTGCGTGAGTTAGAGCTGGGACATCAGTATGAATTCAGTTAGCTTCATATAGATCCAGAAGGATACTCATGCAAATATTTATGCACATGTGGGTATATGTAAGTTAGTACACACACACACACACACACACACACACACACACACACAATTTTTTTTTTCTAATTTTATTTCTTTATTTTGAGAGAGAGAGCATGAGCAGAGGAGGGGCAGAGAGAGAGAGAGGGAAGGAGGGAAGGAGGGAGGGAGAGAGGGAGAGGGAGAGAGAGGGAGAGAGAGGGAGAGAGAGGGAGAGAGAGGGAGAGAGAAAATCCAAACCCGGTTCAATGCCATCAGCACAGAGCTCGACGTGGGGTTTAAACTCACGAACCATGAGATCAGGACCTGAGCCGAAATCAAGAGTGGGACACTTAATGGACTGAACCACCCAGGTGCCCCTACACACATATATTTCATCGCTATCCCTGAGAAGGCCTAGGAGCAGTGACACCCCAGTAGCAATGAGCACATCTAGTACCTGCGCCTTGGTTTCTAATCTCATTCTCTGACAAAAGAAACCAGGGGAAATTTCCTCGGGGAAATGGCTGATTCTATGTCTGGGGCAGGAAATCCAGAGGTAGTGCCAGAAAGTAAGGAAATGCTCAAAAACAAGCAAACAAACAAAAACTGCCCCAATAATGGGAGGTGTGTGAAACTAATGGCGGAGGGGGTATGTCAAAAGGACAAGGCAGCCAACCGGAAGGGCTCCCAGGGGCCAAGGCTGGAAAAACATGAGCAACGCAACAAATGAAGTCCTACTGGACTCTAATCCAAAGTATATAATAAATATAATACACATCTGTGATGCCACACTGATGTATGTAGACACATACACACACATAGACACAGACATAGACATGGGGGCTGGGAGACAAATCTCCTGCGGAGAAGGATTCCAAGTAGTCGCCGTAGATACTCCACCACCAAGAGGTAGAATAATCTCCCACTCCCTAAGTGTGGGCTATATACAGTGACATCTGTCCGCTTGGGGGTGGGGGGGACGGTGGGAGAGGGAGAATATTTTACAATGGAGAAATCTGACAAATGGTGGTCAAGGTTAACATTGACGGTGATTACTCAGGTGGTAGCATACAGCCTTGAAACGATGTGATGAAAATAGCACTCTGCCCCCGGGGTCTTCCTTCCCAAAGCCATTATCCCAGTCTACTGCTGAGAAAAACATCAGGCGAATCCTAACTGAGGGACAATCTACAAAGTACCTGGCCAGTACGCTTCAAAACTGTCAAGGTCATCAAAAATAAGGGAAGTCTGAGAAACTGTCACAGCCAAGAGGAACCTAAAGAAACATAGCAACTAGATGTAATATAGTATACCGGATGGGATCCTGAGAAGTAAAAGGACATCAGGTAAAAACTGAGGCGATCTAAAAAGTATAAATGATAGTTAACTATAATGCATTGATACTGGTCATTAATTGTAACAAATGGGCCACAGTAACGTAAAAGGTTCATACCAAGGAAAACTGACTGTGGGGTATATGAGACCATTCAGAAAGGCTGTCACAATTTTCTGGTAAAACGTGCAACTGTTCTAAAAATAAAGTCTGTTAAAAAAATGTGTGTGAAGGATAGGCACGGGGGAGTGGACGCACAGGGGGTATAGGTAAAAAATTACGACATCTGGAATACTTCCCTGCGTTTCTGCTCCTGTGATGACCGTCTTGCAGTGCTCCCATTCAACTCTGGAAAACGTTATCAGCCTGGAAGGGAACTGGTGTGAACGTGGACTGTGTAAGCTGGGAGGAACTCTGGCAGCCAGCCAGTCGCTGCTTTCACTTATCACTGGAGACCATCGGGTTCCGAGGGCCCGTAGCAAATGGCCAGTGAACCCTTCAGCTCAGTGGCCAGGGGCGGAGCATCTCCGGTGTCTTTGAGGAGCCAGGCAACAATGTCATTTGGTCCTCAGAACAGCTCACTCTGCACAGGAGGAAACTGAGGCTCAGAAGCATCCAAGAGCCTTCTTCCCAGTGGTGAAGCAGAGACCAGGGCTCGCGTCTCCTGCCTGGGACGCTTCCCATACCCCTCCCCCACATGGCCAGTTACGGTCTCAAGTGCCCCCCAGTCCACCAGGGAAGAAGCAAGATCAGAGAGGATGGCGTTTAAATTATCTTTTTTCCTCTTATTATTACTTTTTTTTTTTTTTTAACATTTATTCATTTTTGAGAGAGCGGGCGGGGGAGGGACAGAGAGAGGGGCGGAACACAGAATCCAAAGCAGGCTCCAGGCTCCAAGCTGTCAGCACAGAGCCTGACACGGGGCTCAAACTCAAGGACCGTGAGATCATGACCTGAGGCCGAAGTTGGCCGTTCAACCGACTGAGCCACCCGGGCACCCCTTCGTATTTTTATTTGTATGAAACTTCTCCTTAATGCATCTCACTTCCCACAGGCTTGAAGCCAGGGTGCCTCAGCTCTGCAACAGCAGAAAAATGGCCATATGAGTCCTTGAGGCTGAACGCTGTCCGAAGCTAGAGCAGATCAATTCTCTACTTTAATAAAGGTTTCATCTTTGCAGGAGGATAAAAGGAACCCCGCAGGCCAGCTTGCATCTATCCCATGGATGGGTGTTTTCTTCCCAAAGGCACCTGCTACAACCGATTCTGCAAGAGTGACACAACTGGAGGAAAAACGGCTGGAGCAGAAGAATGAGAATTCCCAGTAGGCTGGTCATTACTCAGTGACAACAGGGACCCAGAATGCAGCAGCACAGGGCTTCTGGAACCACCCGCATCTCAGAGGAGCCAGGCCACAAGACAGCTGTGTGCCATGTGGGGCTCTGTCACTTATTTCATTACAAACCGAGGAGAAAACCCACTGGAGCCAGTCCCCGGGACAAACCCGGATCCCAGAGGAGCAGGGCAGGAGGTTTCTCACTGGAGAGAATCTGGCGCCCAAGCTGGGAAGCATCCGGGAGGGAACAGGGGCCGTCTGGGGTAAGAGGCACCAAGAGACCCACTGGGATGGACCGACCCAGGATGTGGAGCCCTTACTTCGATTCAGCTAACGGTTCTCTCGTTAGTAAAAGCTCCTGGATATCAGCCCCAAGTTAGAAAATAAAAAGAGCGTGAAATGATGCAAAAGCACATAGTACTAATCTGTGCGTCACACACATTCCATGGGAAGATGCCTTCATTTGCCGTCCAGGGTGTGTTACTGAACCTCCACCCCCTCACACGTTCTGAAAAATGAGATAATACATGGAAAGTGTTGGGAACGCTATGAATAATACATGCGCGTTACTACTGTATTATTGGTGTTCGTGCCCCACCCAACACCACTACTACTCCCCTGAAGGCAGCACCCTGTTAGTGGTGCCGAATCGCAACTAGTAGGACCCCCAGTGCTCAGCCGCGTCGGGAGGAAGCAGATGGGCGGGCTGCGAGAAGGCACACGCAACTGACGTGAGCAGCTCCTGCGACACGGGGAGCAGATCTGAGACGGGAGGCAGCCCCGTGGGTCACAAAGAGCAAGACCGGGACTCCAGGGCTGCCTCGAGTCCCAGGCACCTGATGCCATGACCACGGGAGTGTTCGGTAAAGAGCGGATCTTGTGCGAGCAAGAAAGACACAAAGTGAGAACTGTCAGCGGGGCGGGGCTGAGGGAAACCCTGCGCCAGGACAGACAGAACAGAGAATAGCTCTTATGGTCGCTCCACTGGGCACCTCATTTAAATATTTTTTTATGTTTACTTATTTTTGAGAGAGACAGAGACAGAGACAGAGCACAAGCAGGGGAGGGGCGGAGGGAGAGGGAGACACGGAATCCCAAGCGGGCTCCAGGCTCCAAGCTATCAGCACAGAGCCCGACGCGGGGCTCGAACTCATGAACCATGAGATCATGACCTGAGCTGAAGTCGGACGCTTAACGGACTGAGCCACCCAGGCACACCAACCGGACACCTTACTTTAAAGATGGGACTGTGAAGGTTCAAAATTGTCGGCCAGGACCCGACACGTAAAGAGGAGCTTTGGGGCCAAGGCAATCAAACCTCCCTGCAGCCTGTGGCCTGTGGCCCAAGACGTGCGTCCGCCATGCATCTTAGACTGCTCGGGCTGTGTAACTAAACTCCAGAGGCCACGTGGCTTGCACAGCAGACATTTATTTTCTCGCAGCTCTGGAGGCAAGAAGTCTGAGGCCAAGGTTCTGGCCCCTTCGGTCTCTGGTGAGAGATCTCTTCTCCGCGGACAGACAGCCACCTTCTTGCTACGTCCTCACACGAGAGACGAGGTGCAGCTCTCCCACGAGCTCTGCCGCCTCTCTTCTTAGAAAGACACTAAGCCGATCAGATCAGGGCCTCACCCTCGAGTAAGCTTCCGTACTCCCTGCGCTCAAATACAGTCACACTGGGGGTGGGGTAGAGAGCGTACATTTAGTCCATAACACTACACAAATACAGTTGTTTGAATGCTGTCTCCCCCAGTGTGTTTATCCACTGTTGTCTCCGCAGAGCTGGGGCACCACCCGGCTCACGGTGGGGATGCGGACCAGGGTAGGAGGACCGGGAGGAGGGGCTGTATCCTGCCAGGGCCACCACAGCAGGTGCTGGGGAGGGGGACTCGGAGAGGGAGACCTCCACCCGGGCAGCAGCCACAGAGCAGCCCCGTGATCCCCTCATCCCTTTCCCCCAAGAGGCACTGGGGAGAGAAAGACCCTCATCTTCCGAAGAAAAATCTGGGAGACGGGGAAAGGAAGACGGCAGAGAAAAATCATGGGAGAGGGGCACACGGACACACAGATGCAGAGGTGAGGGGCCGCAAAGAGACAGTCCAGACAGGCTGCAGATCAGATTCGGATTCAGAAGATGCACGTTCGAACTTGAGATGCAGCAGGCAGCAGGGAGGCCTCACCAACACCACCTCTCTGAGTCTGCAGTCCACTCATCTGTGAAATACGGCGTCCCGGTCTGCTCAGCCTGCTCTCACAGGATGCCACTCACAGCGGGTGGCTTAGATGACAGACATTCATCTCTCCCGGTCCTGGCGGCTGGACATCCAAGACATGCTGGCAGATTTCAGGTCCTGGTGTGCAAAAGATAGTCTTCCGGTTTGTGGCCTTACACTGCAGAGAGTGGAGAGAAGCTTCTCTCTCTCTCTCTCTCTCTCTCTCTCTGGTCCTTTTATAAGAACACTAATCGCATCGTGAGGGCTCCACCCTCATGACCTCATCACCTCCCAGAGGCCCCACCTCCTGAGGCCATTGCATTTGGGATTAGGGTTTCATCGTACGGATTTGGGGTGGCACTGGTAAGCGGCCCACGACCACAGGGACCCAGACGGCCAGTCTCCGCTTCCAGATGTCTTTCAGAGCAAGAAATAAAGGTGGCTTTTCCCTCCTTTACACTTGAGCACCCTGCACACTGGGATGCTGCAGGTTCTGAGTAAATAGTCGTGGACGAAAAGACAGGAGAACAGACGAGGGAGAACTTTACAAACTGAAAGTCCTTAAGTGCATGGCAGTGCTTATCATGTTTCCCAAAGCAGACCGGGGGGCCCTCGAAAGAGGAGTACTTTCCAGCCATCGAAAGAATGAAATCCTGCCATTTGCAACAATGTGGGTGGAACTGGAAGGTATTATGCTAAGTGAAAAAAGTCGGAGAAAGACTTTTCATATGACTTCACTCGTATGTGGAATTTAAGATACAAGACAGATGAACATAAGGGAAGGGAAGCAAAGATAATATAAAAGCAGGGAGGGGGACAAACCATAAGAGACTCTTAAATACAGAGAACAAACTGAGGGTTGCTGGCAGGGTGTTGGGTGGAGGGAAGGGCTAAATGGGCAAGGGGCCCGAAGGAGGGCACTTGTTGGGATGAGCACTGGGTGTTATACGTAACTGATGAATCACGAAATTCTATTCCTGCAAACATTATTATATTATATTACATGTTAACTAACTTGGATTTAAATTTTAAAAAATAATTAAAAAAATATTTTTTAAAAGATGGTCAAATCTAAAAAAAAAGCAAAAACAAAAGAAAGAAAGAGGAGTACTTTCTACATTGTTTCCGACTTTCTGGCCCAAACTCCAAGCACCTCAAATTCAGTCAGCCCGAGAAAACACTGCCCATGCACGTCCTGCACTCCTGTCCCGATGCCAAGAGCTGGGACTAGACACAGAGGGCAAGACCCGTAGCCTCCTCAGAAAATATTTCCAGTGCAGGGGAAAGAGCTGATATTCAAGAAAGTTGTGGGGCGCCTGGGTGGCGCAGTCGGTTAAGCGTCCGACTTCAGCCAGGTCACGATCTCGCGGTCCGGGAGTTCGAGCCCCGCGTCAGGCTCTGGGCTGATGGCTCAGAGCCTGGAGCCTGTTTCCGATTCTGTGTCTCCCTCTCTCTCTGCCCCTCCCCCGTTCATGCTGTCTCTCTCTGTCCCAAAAATAAATAAACGTTGAAAAAAAAATTTAAAAAAAAAAAAAAGAAAGTTGTACGCTGCTTCTGGCGACAATGAAGCCCACGGGGGAGATAATAAGAGCCGAAGTTACAAAGCCTGGCCTTTAATAATAATCACAATAATTATCACACATAACGGTAACTGTAGTGGTTGTCCATCTGTGTGGCCAGCTGCTGGACTGGTGGGACTGAGAGAGTCCCAGAAGCACTTTTGTGTTCAGGGGATAGCCCGGACACCAGGCACTGCCTCGGCATAAGCCCACGGTAGAACCACTGGGGAAGCTCAGCGTCTGCTGGTGTGGCAGATATTACCAGAAAAAAACAAAATTAGGTGCGTTTTCCCCTAGACTTACAAATCCCTCTTCTGCATTTGCCCTCACATTTTGACATTAACTGAACTCTGTCTTCACTACTAAAAATAAACTCCAGGTCAAATGCAATGAGCCAAAAACCTCAATATGAAACCACAAGAAACAGAGTAATAGTAAAATGGGCTAATAGCAGAGGTGTTCTGAAAAAACGTTTCTGTTTCAAGCCCAGAGTCCCGAGTGGGCCAGGAGTTCCTGCGGTGCTGCAGGCAGTGAACACAGGAAGCAGCCTGTGGCTAGAGAAGACCAGGGTGGGCTCGTGCCCACGGTCAGGCAGGCAGGCAGGCAGGCATGAGCTCTCAGATGCCCTCTCCCCAAAAGTCAGGGTCGGGGGGCAGCTTGAGAATACCAATCAGGCAGGAGCCGGGAGGTGCTCCCAGGGGGCGCTGGTGCCAGGGGAGGAGTCCAGAAGAGCAAGGTGAGGGTCAGAGGGAAGAAGTCAAGCCTGTGTGCATGTCCAAGGAAGGGCTGGGATGAGAGGATAACCTGTCAGAAGCAGACAGGTAAGGAAGGAAGTGGAGGAGAAGCCAGTAATAAGGGCTCCCTTTTTGCTGAGCATTTTCTCAGGCCAGCTTTGGGATCCTCAAGACCAACCCAAGGTGGGGCTGGTCCATTCTGCGGCTGAGAAACGAGAACTTGGAGAACGGGAAAGGACCTGTCCAGGGTCACGGGGGCGTGGCGGGGGGGAGCGGCGAGAATGCAGGTGTACTGTGGGATCTCTGTTCCACGGCAGGCTCACGGAAGGCAGGGGTGCAGGTGGGAGGGCCCCCAGTGGAACAGCAGTGCCTTCAGGATGGGCAGACCACATGCACAAGCACGGTGCCGACGCCTTTCTCAGAGCCCCCGGCACAGAGCAGCCCTGCCCGGACCCGTTCAGGACGGTGCACCTCCGAGCCCCAGCACGGCCTCCTGCTCCCTCCAAGTGCTCCCAACAGCTGAGTTCTGGGGAAACTCCTTTCCCATCATCCCAGACAGATCGGTCCAGCCTCTCCTCTGTCCACAGAATGCAGGCGACGCTGCTCACTTCTGCCATGGCTACGGCCGTAAGAGACGGCTCAATGCGTCTCCCAGCTCCCCCTACCCAGCGACTGGAGACCCGTCATCCCCCGTCCTTCGAATGGAACAGCTGGAACAGCTGGAACACCAGCCCTAATTCCAGGTGCCATGGGAAAAACAGTGACCACAGAAGAGGCACCTGCACTAGTCCTGCTTCCAAAGTGGGCCGCCCGGATCAGGAGCGGGGGGGGGGGCTCTGGAAGCAAAACGCAAGGACTGGCTGAGTGCACGAGGACCAAGGAGCACACGACAGCTTCCACAGGAGGCCTGTCAGCTGCACTCGGTGCAGACGAGTTCCGTCCCCAAAGTGGGAAATCGGATCCTGACGTGGAAATGCGGGATAGGAGGGCACTGGGGTGCTGAGCACAGGATGCGGGGGCTTCCCAACCGTAAAGCAGCTCGGCTCCTACTGACATGCGCCTTCCAAGAGCCTCAGGCTGCAGCACCCTCTCTGCAAAGCCTCCCCAGTGGACAAGAGCCCCTCCGCAGCCCTCCATGCCCGTGGGGAGTCTGGAGAACCCAGATGTGTGTCGGTTCCCCCACCCTGAGTGAAGAGCGGGGTCTCCCGCTCACCATCATGTATGTCACGGGACTGCCGGGGACACAGGAGATCAGAGATACAAATGCACCCGGGACACAGTTAAGACACAAGAGAAAAGACACCAGGAGCACATGAACACCATCCCCTGCTATCCTGTCACCCTGACTTCCTACCTGTCTTCTCACAAGCCCCCACTTGGATCAGGTTTCCTTTTTTCTATGTGACTTATTCTTTTCAACATCTTGCGGGTTTTTTTGTTTTGTTTTTATTTCAACTGACCTCTTTCTTTGCTGTCAGTCTTTAGAAACTTTCTTCTTTTGGTTCTCTCTCTCTTTCTCTTACTCTCTGCTTCCTCCTTTTCAATTATTCATTCCTTTTGTCCTTTCAACATCCACAAGAGTGTCAGGGGGGGTGTCGGGATGGGTAAGACGGTCTTTTGCTCTCACCAGTGACTGGGGGCACAGGCTCGGGTGGGGAAGAGAATGACGTGGTATGAGGGAAGCACGCCCTAGAGCGCTGGCAACAGTCTGGAAGAGGAAGTAATCAACTCTGCGGGGGTAAGGGGTTGTCTGTGTAGCATGCACAAGCCGTTGCCCAGACAGACCTGGCGGTAGGTGAAAGGCAGAGACAAGAGCAGACCACGGACTTCAAAATAGCCTGCTGCCTGGAAGGAACCGTACACGGTATAGTTAATGAATTAAAAAAACAACACCCTAGCGCTCCTGGGGGGCTCAGTCCATTAAGCATGTGACTCTTGGTTTCTGCTCAGTTCATGATCTCACAGTTTGTGAGTTCAAGCCCCACACTGGGCTCTGCGCTGACTGTGTGGAGCCTGCTTGGGATTCTCTCTCTCTGCGCCTCCCCTGCGCATGTGCTTGCTCTCTCTCTCTCTCTCTCTCTCAAAATAAATAAATAAACTTAAAAAAAAAACAAAACAAAATACCCTCCTGTTTTGGAGCATTTCCTCCTCCATGCCAGGCAGCCGGCTGAACTATCTCCACTATCTCATTCAATACCCACGACATCCTCTTGAGGCAAGAGCTAATACGATCCCTATCTTACAAATGAGGAAACCGAGGCTGGGAGCAGCTGAGAAATTCACCCAAGACGAGGCAAGTGGCAAAACCAGGAAAACTGGGGTCTGCCTGAATCCCAGGCTTTCAGCTCTTCCTTCCCCCAAGGGAGCCTCTGGCTTGGTGTGACTGAGCATTCAATGTACGGAGGCGGGAAGCAGGCAGCCCCAAAAGGAGCTTTGCTCCCCACGCACTTCCTCACGCTCCTCCGGTGCCGTCCCCACACGTCTCAGCAGGACAGCCAGAGCACCCGTCACCTTCTGCCAGGAGGAAAGGCTTGGGGTAGCCCCCCTAGGAGGTGGTGGGCTCCATCCTCGGCCAGGGCCAGAGGGAGAGCTCCGAAAGCACAGCACTGAGGCCCCTGAACACCGAGAACCAGGTCCTGTGTGTCAAGGTGAGATTACGGGAAGCCAGCTTCTCAAACCAGCACAGGAAGCGAGGCCAAGAAGTCAAGAACCACACCCCAACTTGTGTTGCAGGAGATCGCCGATTCCCAAGGCCTTTTTTTTTTTTTTTTTTTTTTTGCTCCACAAAGTTCAAGAGAAGAAATCTCTTACCTTTAGTCTCCAAATCCCACAATGGTCTGGCTTTAGTTCAGAGAAGGACTGTTCTCAAGTTCCTCTAGAGTACCAGAGGGATACATATTTTTTTCAGATTGAAGGCACCAAAATCTCAGGTAGGACAGGATTCTGTAAACATGCAAGAAAAGGACCGAGAATTATTAGTATTAATGCTTATACAAAATGGATGAGATGTTTCAATCCTGTGAAAAACTACCAAGGGCATATTAATACATGCTAAATGAGAAACTTCAGAAAAGCAGACATTTACTGAGCAACCACCATGTGCCAAGCGCCGTGTTAGACATTCCACTGCATTAAGCCATTTAATCCTATAAGACCAGTTTCGATGGCTCCATATTTCAGAAGTCACCTAAGAGGCCAGGCCAGAACTGAAAGTCAGGTCTTCCTGACTCCAAAGCCCTGGCTGATCGATCACGTTTTCCTCCCCCGCTAAAGCTTTTCCATTCACCTGAGTCCAGGAAGTCTGGGTAAAGGGAAATGAGAAACACACCCAGTAACTCCATTCTGAGAATGTCCTGTCCCCGGATGCCCAGCCCATTGCACAGATGATGGGGGTAATATGAACCCTGGAAGCTGCGTCAGATTAACTTCGATGTAAGTTTTATCTGAGCTCAACACTGTCATCGGGTAACATGTGATCGGTAGACATCATGCATTACTCAGGGAACAAAAAATGTAGCTTCACCAGGGATTCTTATCCTAACTGATAATCGGCCCAAAGGGCTGGGGGGAAAAGGGCGAGGGGGCCGCTGCTGGTCTTACCAGCTCTGGAGGGGCCTAAGGCACCTGAAGCAGAGCCAAATCACATTTACAACGGGGTGATTCTCCCCCATTCCAGACCTCCCTCCTGTACACCAAAGACCCCTGGCACCCTGGCCGCCAAATCACCAAGAAGATGGGGCGAGTGAACACGGGCTCAGAATAAGACTGACAAATTGTGCAAGGGCATTTACCCTCAAGTGGGGGAACAGCTGGAGAAACACGCTCACCCCACAGCCACAGCAGAGGCCAGGTGGCTTGGATTCCCCACCGTCCACTCCTTCTCTCTCCTCCAGGAAAAATTTGGTCACAGGTTGCTTCTCTGAGGCCCCCTGGTTGTCACACTCCTCCCCTGGACGTGTTAGTATCGCAGACGGACCCACAGCAGTTCTGCAAGCCCAGGAGTGCCTGTCTCCTCCCACCAGGTGCTGGGCTCGCCCGTCCGTCCAGCCCCAGCACCCAGCACCCACCAAAAGGGGCTCAACCCCCAGCACTCAGGGAAGTCCCTTGACTGGCAACCCGCTCAGAAGGAAGCCCTCCTGGGCACATCTACGCTCCAGCTACTGGCGCCTCCCTATTTTTAAGGCACTTTTGTGCCTTACTGTCAAAATGCATTCGCCTTATTCCCTGGAGAGGGCAAGAGCCCAGCTCCCTGGTTGTTAGACGACCTAGATTGGCATCCCAGGTCTACCAGAGTCTAATTCTTAGGGGCTGGAGCAAGTGACCCTCTGAGCCTCAGTTTCTCATCTTAACGTTTATTCATTTTTGAGAGACAGAGAGACACCGAATGCAAGCGGGGGAGGAACAGAGAGAAAGGGAGGGGAAGCAGGCTGCAGGCTCTGAGCTGGGGCTCGAACATTCGGGGCTCTAACTCACGGAGTGTGAGATCACGACCTGAGCTGAAGTTGGACGCTTCACCGACTGGGCCACCGAGGCGCCCCTTAAAGGTTTGTTAGTGTCAAGTGAGAGCCTCTGCAGAGCTTAGCATGGGGCCGGACCTGTTGTGAATACTCAGAAATGCCCAGAACATCATTTAAGCAAATGCTTGGGCCTTAACTTCGTAGTCTCCTCCCAGTCAGGAGGAAAAGGTCTCCCCTCCTCCTGTCTCAGCACGATGACTTGGTGTAGGGGCTCGGTCCTCGGGGCCAAGGGAACAAGCAAAGCCCTGGGAATCCATGCAGTGGGTTAACACTCAGCCATCCTCCGGCTGTGCCTCCAGCAGTAAACGGCGGTACGCACGAGAGGTGCTCTACGGACAGGAAAGCAGGAGAGAACCGTACCGGATCAAGCTAACGGCGTCATTTACAAGCACCATCGGTACAGGGCACCCTGCCGAGGCATATCCCCACAGGACCATCCCGAGCACTCACCATGACCCCAGGACGGCAGGGCACAGCATGAGCCCCATCTCCATCTTACAGACCTGGAAACTAACGGTCGGAGGGGCTACGGGGGCTGCCCGACACCCAGTCGTGACTCCGCAGCCGAATCACTGCTTTGCAAGCTCACTGCTTCCTCCTGGAGAGAACAGCGGCGGTAATACGCATCGGCTCCTGCGGAACAAGAACCTCTTTCCAAGGCAACCAATTGATGAATGTTTTTAATTACCGTTTTAAACCACACGCACAGAGCAATGTTCCGTGGAAAATGAGGAACCAGAACTTCCAAGTTTCTCCCAGGGGCCAGTCCAGCCAGGTGCTGGCTGCCAGAGCCGGGGGTGGGGAGTCGTGCGCCGGCCAGGGCGGTCAAGGTGGGGACGGTCACAGCCCTGCCTCAAGGCACTGAGCCTGACGGCCGGTGTGGTCACTTCCCACCCACAGAGACAAGCCAGGGCCAAAGGGGACCGGTCCAGCACAGGGTGACAGGAGTCTCTTGGCTACTCCTCAGGAATCCATCAGTGGCAGCAGAGGAGAGAGCTGGGTGCTTAGGGAAGTCTGACACGTCGCTTGTGCTGGGGCCTGGGTGAGGCGGCTGCTACTCCCAGAACGAACGTCCTGCCTGACACTCTGTCTCAAGGACAGGACATTTCACCTGCTCTGCAGGTGACAGAGATACCCTGCATCTGAACCAGGGGGCCTTGGGCCTTCTCAGGATGCTGATAACGCTTCCCTGATGTGGCCTGGGATCACTGCTGGGGCCCAATGCTGTGTCCAAATGAATAAGGAATCAGAGTGCCCACGACCCCAAGGTCCCGAGGAAGTGAGAGGCAGACTGGGGCACAGAGACGGGCCCTCTCCTGTTGTGCTCAGGGCCCTCACTGGCTCTGCCAGTGGAATTGCAAGTGTGTCCTGTGCCCAGGGGTCCTCTGCTCTACAACCCAGAGGCAGGGCCATATCATCTTCCTGTCTCCGACAGGAAGGTGAGGGCACAGAGTATGACCTACAGTACTGAATAACTAACGATCGAGAGCATATCATCGGGTCAGTTGGCCTCGAATGCCACTTATATGCTGCCTGGGCAATGGAGCCAACTGGGTACGCTGAAGGCAGCCAGGACCAGCCACTTGGAGGTGGGGGCCCTGGGCTGCTTGGCAGGAGAGAGAGCTGGCCGTGAAATGAAAGACTACACAGGGATCCCTGACTTGGAAATCATCAAAATGCCACCGAGGTGGACTACAGCACCTGCAGAAGTAGATGGACGGGACAGCTGTCCCCAAGAAGCCCCTGAGAGCAGGCGCCAGCCCTGGGATGTGTTTACTCCCTCTGGAAAAGGCCTGGGGAAAGGACTCTCCTGGAAAGTCAGCAAAGCCAGACAAGCCGGTGAAAGCCTCCAGCCTGGCTCAGCACGGGGCCCCAGCAGTGATCCAGAAGGACATCAGAGGTATTATCAGTGTTGCCCCCAATTCTATGAGGTCCAGCAGGGCTGAACGCAGAGGTGACATGTGCACTCAGGACGCAGGCTGCTGGGGTCCGAGCTAGTCCTACCAGCTAATAGCTGTGCACCCTGGGCAATTTACTTGACCCCTCTGATCACCACGTGTAATCAGGGCTCATAAGAGCAGTTACCTTTGCGGGCTGTGGCAAGGATGCATTCAGGAGACGTGCTAAGTAAGGCGCCTGGTTCAGAGCAAGTGCTTGAGTAACACCTGGTTATTCTCAGGGTCTACGTGCCGTCATTATCCGTGTTGCTGGGCACACAGACCAGACAGTCTTGGATTTGAATCCCAGCTCTGCCACTTCCCAGGAAGGTGTCCGTGGACCATTCACTTGACCTTCCTACGCCTTAGTTTGCTTATTACAAACCAGCCCTGCAGGACCGCCAAGGATTACAGAGCATGGAGAAAAGCAAGCGGTACCATATGGACTTTCAGGAATGAAGGCCCCAACCCACGCCGAAGGACGTTCTACACAGCGACTGGCCTGGACTCGTCCAAAACATCAAGGTCAAGAACAGCCAGGGGACTGTTCCAAGATAAAGGGAGGCTGAGGAGACATGGCGACTGAGAGCAGTGGTGATCCGGAATCAGGAAGCGTGGTCCCAAAGCCCATTACCGGGACAGGTGATGAAACTGTGTGTGGCCTGTGGATTGAATGATACAAGTGTAGCCCCGCTAAATGTCCTGCATTTGATTGTTTGATTGTCACCTGGTGGTTCGTGAGAGGATGTCCTGGTTCTTAGGAAACACACACTGAATATTTAGGGATAAAAGGCATGTCTGCAACTTACTCTCAGATGGTTGAGACAAAAACTGTGTGTGTGTACGTGTGTGTGTGTGTGTGTGTGTGTGTGTGTGTGTGAGAGAGAGAGAGAGAGAGAGACAGAGAGAGACAGAGAGAGAGAGTTCCCGGTAGAGAGAGAGAGAGAGAGAGAGAGAGAGAGAGAGAGAGAAGGGGTCCCGGTGGAGTGTGAATTAACAACTGCTGAATCGGACTGTATGGTAGGTTCTCTGTATCATCCCTGCAATTCTTTCCGACAGTTTAAAGCCACGTCAGGATGAAAGATGACAGACAGCCCAGGAGCAGGACAGGAGACGCGGACTTGCTGGGCTGGCCTCAACCATGCACGCATGGCCAAACACAAGCCTTTCCCACAAAAACCATGGCACCTCAGGTACAAATGTTACAACGGATTGTGCAGAAAACTACAAAGGCTGAAGCTGGAATTCAATTTGCACCTCCACCCCCTCCTGCCAAGGAAAAGAAAGACAAATGGATGCCTCCTCTGTTACTATGCCCCAGGGCCTGGCTTGGCGGCCTGCATGGGAGGCATCAGGCACTGAGCCGGTGGCAGGGGAGGGCGGGGGAGGAGACAAGAGCAGCAGTGCCCTTGGAGGGGGCAGGGCAGCCAAGGCTGGTGTTCACTATGTGCCAGGTGGTGTTAAAAGAACTTTCTGCACCTGATCCTCCCAAGACACCTTGTGGCAAATGCTATCATTATTCTCAGCTTATTCTGTAGGAAACCGAGGCTGGAGGGAAGCTCCCTCGGGGTTTCATCTGCAGCGGCAGGGGGGCGGCTGGGATTGGAGCCCAGACCACCTCCACCGGATTTCCACAGGCAAAGGGGAGGTGGGCCCCACGGGAAATAGAGCAGCCAGCACTAAGTCCAGCCCCTCCCCTGCGGCCGAGGCCACCTGCTTGGCCATGCAGAGGTCTCAATGCAGCGGGAAGCTACAGGGAGCCGAGACCCCAGGCTCCCCTCAGCGCTGGCCCAGCGCTGCACACAGTAGGTGCTCAGCACTTGTTTGTAGAGGCACGCACATTCGTCTTGTTTTGCAAGGAGTCCAGCAACACACGGACAAGAAGACCCAACAACCCAGGACGTGGGTGTCATCAGGGAAGAGAAACAGGTTCGGGGACATGGACGGGTAGGGGTCTTCGTGAAGAACCTTTTTATCCCTTCTGAGTTTCACCTTCTGAATAACTTCTGTAATCAAGAAGGTTTTGTTGGGTTTTTTTTAATGTTTATTTATTTTTGAGAGAGAGGGAGAAAGCAGGGGAGGGGCAGAGAGAGAGGGAGACACACAATTTAAAGCAGGGTCAAGGCTCTGAGCTGACAGCACAGAGCCCGATGCGGGGCTTGAACTCATGAACCAGGAGATCACCACCTGAGCCGAAGTCGGACGCTTAACCGACGGAGCTACCCAGGAGGCCCCCCGTGTTTTGTGTTTTTAATACAAAGGAGGCAAAAGAAATCGACCGGGATGCTGTGTAAGCAGGGAGCCATGGCGTGCGGCACAACAAGCTGGGGCACAGCTGTCACTCCCCACACACCCTCCAGCTTTCAGAGGCTGAGGCACGGCAATGGCAATGACTGAAAGCCCGGGAGAAGCAGCACCACCCCTTGCACTAGGCAGGGGTAGATTCGCTCGCCAAAGAGGCCGGCCCAGGGGTCCTGAATCCCCAGAGCTGCTGTTTACGGCAACGCGGGAAAGCCACCCAACATAACCCTATCACGCTTGTCCAACTGTCACACGCGCCGGGAACCGCGAGCAGGGCCGCCGTCCCTACGGTGACCCGGGAGGTGGGCAGGACTCACACCTTCTCTCAAAAGACAGAGGCACGGAATGATGAGGAAAGGTGCTCCCCACCAATGACACAGAAGTCTAGCTCCAGAAACTGGGCTCTGAGACCCTACGTGTCCGCCCCTGGAGGATGAGTGAGGACCCACCACTGTCCCGCGGAGAAAGCATTTGGGGTCAGAGATGGCCAGCTTCCAGACCGGCTGTCCAAGGCGGCCCCACACCATTCGGCTGATAAGCGACACAGAAACTGTGTGCAAATCCTCCCATGGAAACCGAGGGTGCGGTGGCGGAGGGCGGCGTGGAGGAGGGAGGTTTCTGCAGGGTCAGCCTTCCCAGGCGCTTTCCCCTGAAACCTGGAAGCATCTTACCTCCTGGCCTTCCACCTCAGACTCTCCTGTGTGTACCCACAGTTATATTCAACTTTCCCTTACAAACACCCTCCCACCTCCCCCCGACCCCAGAGGTGTTATTAAATCAACCCCAAAGGTAAATAGTTTTCATTTCTCCAACCCCAAAAACCTCCCTTCCTGCCAGCGCACTCGGGTCTCGTCACCCAGAACATCAAAGCCATCGCTTTCGGTAAAAGCCTCTCGGATCATCAGGTGATGTGTGCAGATAAAAACAACCTGCCACACGCCAGGCTGTGCCCCCTGTGGGGTGGCGAGCGGGCTGGGAAAAAACAGCGAACTACGGGCAGCCAAGAGCTGGCCCCTTTGTCCAAGTCCAAATCTGCCCGGTGACCTTAAGGGTCCCTTCCCTCCTACTCCAGGCCTCTCACAGAGGAAAGGGGTTGGGCCTAGCAACCTTAGGGTCTCTTTCAGATCTAACATTCACTGATTCCGTCGCCTCCTCCCTGCTCAGAGTCTGTACTTCCTGAACTGTGATGACAGCTCATTTACATACAGGAAAAAAAAAGACTACGTGGTCGCTTACACCCTGGGCTGTAGTTTTTGGTGACTCAGAGGAGAAATACATATTTCCATTCAGCTCAAAAAAGGCATCCCTCCATTCTCCAACTGCCCAAATGATGCAAGTCGCTGGGCCAATGGGACCCCTGGGGAAGTTCCAGGCTACTGGGAGCCCAAACATCAGTGAATGTAAGTTAAACGAGGGAATTTCCCAGGGCGGACAGGTGCGCTGACAGGTGGGCTGGGTGGAGATTCCCCTCCCTGAGTAAAACACCCCTTACCCATTCATTCTCCATCGTAATATGTCTACATTCCTTAGGGGGGCCCAGAAAACACTGGGCTTAACCCTGGCCCAGGGCCCACCATCCGGGAAGTCACACCCCCAGCATGAAGATTACCTCTTCCAGGAAGGCAGTGTTGAACCACCAATGCTGAAAGCGCCCTAAACCCCCTGACTAGAAACTGCATAAGAGCAGCAATGGTGCCTGATGCGCAATAGCTCCGAACATCTTTGCCAACACGGTAAATACTCGCTGAATGAATTAATCCCACGGCTTCCATAAAGCTGAGGCAATTCTATCCCCCAAAATAGTGGGTGCCTGTTGTGTGCTAGGTACTGGGGAAGAAATGGTGAACGCAGCAGACAATTATGCTCACAGCCATCGACCAAAGCAGCTGCTGACAGTGCTGGCAGAAGATTACCTCCAGCTGTCAGCCCTCTTTGGAGACTGCCCTGGCTGAAGACAATGACCTTGCTCAAGGTTGTGCATCCTTCCAACCGAGCACATGTGCAATGACTGGTCAACCCGTTATCTCAATTCTGGCCCATTCCAAAGGGCCATTCCAGCTCTAGAGCGCCCATGGGTTGGCTGAGGCCTTTGCTGGGAGACTGGTATGGGCTGACCTCATCCTCTGCCCACTCTTGAATTCTTCCCCCTCGGCTGCACAGCTGTGGATGCCAAAAGCGTGCCGTAACCAGCATCTGGCTGACTGATCTACAGCTCAGCATCTGCTTTCCAGGGAACCCAACCGGCATCAAGAAGATTCTTCGGATGGATGCTCAGGCCCGGCGACACCAGGATGAAGTCTCCGGGAGCAGGACAAGCAGAGTTCATTCCGAGATGGCAGCTGCTTCCTTGGAGCGCCCCATTGGCCAGGATGCTAGAGGCTGGGCTCATGGCTATAAGCAATGAGTGAGAGCTCTAAGGCAGCAAACACCTGTTCGTAATGGTGGCTGGAATGTGTGGGTGAATCCCAGATCCTTCACGTAGAGACTCGTTTTCTTGCTCCTTTTCCACCCGGGCACCCAGTACAGGAAAGGAGCTTGGTGAAATGTCTGATGAACGGTTAGATGATGACCAGATGGATAAATGGATGGATGGACAGACTTGCCTTACTGAACAAGGAAGTCACACCCAGGGAAGCTACACAACAAATGGAAGGTAACAATGATTTGGGGTCAGTTAAAGTAGGTAATTAGCGTAAAGCGTTTGTCACGGTTCTCAAGAACCATTAATGATGAAGATGCTGAGGAAGCCACCCATGGGGACCTTCCTGGAGAAGGTGAGCAGCTTGGAAGTGACAGAATGGAGGAGGGCACATGAAATAAGAGAAATGAGACATCAGCATTAGCGAACTGAGTCCTGACGCCGCTCATCAGACGTGGAGTAAAATAAACACCCTCTTCACGGAGCCTCTGTGACAGCCCAGAGACGGAAAGTAGAGACAGCGTCTCCAGCCATAACATCCGTCACTATGAAAGCGGGCCAGGACGTTCCCATCACTAGCGGAGGCAGCAGCCAATGGAGGGTCCTGAAAATAGTACTGTGGTTTGGAGACTTAATCCTATAGAGACAGGAAGCCATCGAGGTTGAGGAACAGAGGTACTACGTGACAGAACGGATGCAAGGTTTCTTAAATAATCCATCCCTTAGGTTGTTGGCAGTTGATTCGAACCCCTAGTCTGCTCTGCTCCTCAGGCAGATGGGGACCCGGGGGGTGCCCAGAGCCTCCATTCTGAGCAGGCAGCCTCAGGGGCAGAATCAACACCGGAGAACCCCAGACCCCGGCCTCAGGCCCCCTAAGAAATGTACAGGCCCTGGGACCATCCTCGTTCAGACACCCACCCTGCCCACTGAGAGTGTCCTCATTTCTGAAGATGAAGCCCGGGAAACAGACAGGAGTGCTGAGGGAAAGGGGGGTTAGCAGGAGCCTCGTGTTTGTGCGAGCAAAAGTACGCAAGCGACGAGGACAACGGGAAGAGAGAACATTTATTTGGGAAAATTATGAAACAAGCGATGTAACAGACGGTTTGTTAAGCAGCACAGTGTATTCCAGAAAGCACAGGTGCTTTTGGCCCATTGCTACTCGTCCCTGAGCTGGGAACATCTAAGAGGCCAAATGCTGAGGCCATCCGAGGGGGCGGGCAGGGGTGACAACCCAGAGCACCAGCCAGGTGTCAGGTGAAGGGGAAAGTCACGGGGAGGCAGTAAAGCTCACAGCTGAAGCACACGGGCTTTTGCCGCCGAGCGACCTGGGCTGGAGGTGAGGCCCCGCCACTTCCTTCCACTTCCTTCCTGCTCAACCTGGCCTCGGCAGAACCCACCTCCCTGAGCCTCAGGCCTTATCTGTGATCAAAAGAGCAAGGTGCCTGCAGACAGGAACCAAGCCTATGCAAAGCACTGACACACAGGGTGCTCGAAAGTGGACAAGGGACGCAGCGTTGACAGATCGCGGGTCACGGGCCTACTGAGGAGCCGTCCAGAGCTACCCCCCCCATGGCTCGCTACCCATCCTGAGGGCTTCAAGAGTCTCGTGTGAGGCCCCTCCAGGGGGCTTGATGGAGCTGGGGTGAGGACACCAGGGGGACCATACCCCAATTTAACCCAAGCACCTAGATGTCAGTTGCCAAACGAGTTTAAGAGCTTTGAGAAAGCATCCTCTTGCTTTCCTACAGAAAGAAATGAAGCTTCAGGAAACCCAGGGGCTCGTCTAAACTCACAAAGCAAGTCAGTGGCCGGGAAAGAAACAGTGCAGCTGGAGACCCTGAATCTCAGGCAGTTGGTTCAAAGACTGGAGTTGCTGCATGTGGACTCCAAGGTCAACCGCTCAAGGGGCTCCAACGTCTTGGCACCGAAATGTCCACAGCCCCCACTCTCAAAGCCGAGTGAAAAGAACAAAAGGAAAAACAAGTGGAGAATGGAATTCTAGGCAGACAGAGGTGCCCCTCCAGTTCCCATAACAGGGACAGCCTCCCCCAGATCCCTCCCTGGAGCTGGCCCAGCACGGGCTGAGGAACATAGGCCCTCAAGGCCGGCAAGGGGACCCAATCCATGCACATTAAGAATGACAGAGGGAAGGGGCTACGGAAGAGAAACCAGTCACTTCCATGTCGAGAAATCACAGGCTGTCTTGACGCGGCCTCTCCAGACTCTGGCACAGTCTCCGTGTGCCCACAACTCAGGCCCGTCAAGGTGGTTATATAACTTCTCCCCGGGCAGGGAGGACAGAAGAACAAGACTTCTCATAAGTGACAATGATTTCAAGTGACTACAGGTAAAGTCTCAACCCAAGCATCAGCCCAGACAGAAGAAGAGAACCCTGGCATCAAAGAATGGACCCATCCTACAGAAATCGTGCACAACGGCCATTCAACTCCAGCCTCCTCAGTGCCCGGCCCTGCTGGGCTTTCCATGAGTGATCACTAATTCTGAAGGCCAGCCACACCGTCCCCAAGTCACAGACGGGTAAAATGAGGCCCAGAGAGCTTCCCCAAGACACCGTCAGATCGGAATGCATAGCGTGTTGGAGCATCCCGTGCCAGTAGCAAAAACTATGTAGTAAAGCCCTTCCTCAAGTCCTGCTGCTTTTCCCCAAACCCTTCCCCATTGGACGTCCTCATTTTAAGGGCATTAAGCCTACACGAGATGGCTTTTATTCAACAAGAAAGATGCGGACTGCCCAGCACGGGAGGGGTGCCAGCAACGGGGAGGCTGACTTCATTCATGCCATAGAGGGGAGGCCTGCTCCAGATAGGGGGTGGAAGAGGTGACCTCTGAGGTTGCTTTCACCCTACGATTCTGCGAGGTGAAACTGAAATTTCCCTTCCCGTGCAAGTATTCCCCGTCGGCTGAACGGAAGTTTTACTCTCGCGGGGGCAGCCGGGCCTCCTCGAAACCCGTCCGGCTTCTCCCAACTAGCCCCGGCCTTCGTGGGGAGGGGGGAAGGGTCCAGCTGGAGAGCGAAGGGATATAGCAGGGTCAGAGATAAACAGGAGACCGGAGGAGCCTCCTGACCTCACAGGATGTGGGGAGGTGAAGCAGTGAGAGAAAATGAGAGAAAGCTATCCAGAAACGCAGACGGCACCACAAACAGAGATTCAACAGGCACACACGGGAACTTTTCTTCTTCTTTTTCTTCTTCTTCTTTTTTTTTTTTGTTTTAGCTAGGAAGCCCAAAAATAGTTGAAAGAGTTGTATCTCAAAGCTTTCTGAAGAAAAACCACACCTTGTCCACGACACAAATCTAGCGGGAAAGAGTGTGAAGTGTGAAGTCATGGGGACCACAGGGCCCAGTTCAGATCTCACACAGAAGAGCTTCAACCCCAGCCGCCGTTCCACGCGGGAGCCAGGGTGCTAATCAGCATTTCGCACAAAGGCTCAGCTCTGAAGCTCACTCATTTTAAGGAAAGGCTGCCTCACCACCGGCTCGGCTTGAAGGCTTCCGCGTGGAGAGTCACGCAATTGTCAGGAGCAACAGCCAAAAGCAGCACTTCCAAAGAGAGTGGGCAAACAAGCAGACGAAAAAAATTTGGCCTCGTTAAGGATTAAAAAAAAAAAAAAAAGCATAAATTTTTTTTTTAATTTTTTTTTTTTTTAACGTTTATTTATTTTTGAGACAGAGAGAGACAGAGCATGAACGGGGGAGGGTCAGAGAGAGAGGGAGACACAGAATCTGAAACAGGCTCCAGGCTCTGAGCGGTCAGCACAGAGCCCGACGCGGGGCTCGAACTCACGGAGTGTGAGATCGTGACCTGAGCCGAAGTCGGCCGCCCAACCGACTGAGCCACCCAGGCGCCCCCCCAAAAAAAAAAGCATAAATTTAACAAGAGACCGTTTTGCGTCTACTGAGTTATAATTTTTTAAGCTAATAACAGCCGGTGTTGACGAGGCTGTGGGGCAACTGGCACACCCACCTGTTGATGGTGGCAACATGGACAACCTTATTTGAATGTAATTTGGCAATATGGGTCGAGAGCCAGAAAACTGCGCCTTTTGACTCAATCATCCTTCTGCGGAGAGTGTGTCCAAAGGATTTTCCGAGAAGGGAAGAGAGATACGCACAGAGATGTTCAAAGCACTCATAATTTCTACAGCAAACCACTAGGAACCTTAATTTGTCAACAACAGAGAACTGGCGAAGAATATAATTTATCGACTTGATGAGTGCTTTCAAAAGGATCGTTCAAGGGGTGCCTGGGTGGCTCAGTCGGTGGAGTGTATGACTTCGGCTCAGGTCACGATCTCACACTTCACGAGTTCGAGCCCTACATCGGGCTCTGTGCTGACAGCTCGGAGCCGGGAGCCTGCTTTGGATTCTGTGTCTCCCTCCCTCTCTCTGCACCACCAACCCCCCCACCACACCTGCCTCACTTGTGCCCCCTCTCTCTCTCTCAAAAATAAACATTAAAAAAAAATTTTTTTTAACGATCATGTGTAAGGCACTTCAAAAAAATGGAAAAATGCCTATGATACAACATCAGGTAAAAAACAGACTACGAAATTTCCCAGACCTATGCCTATGTGAAATTGTAAGTTAATGTATGGACAGACATATCACACATCCGAAAGCAATCTGATTGGCAAGGGAGGGGCAGGGTTACTGATTTTGTTTTCTTGTCCATTTCCATTCTTCATGCAATAAATGACAGCAGTATTGATGCTGATGACTATTTCGTATTGGCCAAACTTCAATAATATATAGGAAAGAAATGGGTGGAACTCTGGCGCACTAGAAACAGAATTCAGGAGGTGAGAAACGATCAAACCCCAGAGGCATCTGAGGAGCAAGTGAAAGAACCATGACCTCGAATCAGAGAACGGAAAATGCAGGCACCCATGGGGTCACACATTAGCGATGTCAGTCTCGCAGGCCCCGTGGTGCTTCTGGCAGTATCTGGTCATCTCAGCTTTATGAGATCAGTTTTCCTCCTCTCTGCCACGCCCACGGTGCTCAAGCAGGAATAGAAAAGCCCGGATCTGTATATATTTAAATGCTCATCCTCCTAAAACAAAATTCTGCTGAGAGGCCTAAAAATAATTTAAACACCGAATTTCCCAAACCAAGTCTTTTTCAGAAAGGCAACTCAGACCAGTTTCTACACATGGAGCCCAATCAAGGTCGTATGGGACTTTCATTTTCAACGTTTATTTATTTTTGGGACAGAGAGAGACAGAGCATGAACGGGGGAGGGGCAGAGAGAGAGGGAGACACAGAATCGGAAACAGGCTCCAGGCTCCGAGCCATCAGCCCAGAGCCTGACACGGGGCTCGAACTCACGGACCGTGAGATCGTGACCTGGCTGAAGTCGGACGCTTAACCGACTGCGCCACCCAGGCGCCCCGGGACTTTCATTTTCTATACGGGAGGACCCAGGTGGGAATCCTGGCGTGAACAGCAATCTCAACAGACAGCTGTCCCCTTGGCCTGGGCAGGGGCGCTCAACGTGGGGGTCAGCACTTGGGAATCACAGGTGATCTGAGTCCAGTCCTGACGCCAGCCTTACCAACCCTGTACGGCCGCACCTGTCCTCGCACCCTACGACCTCAGATCTGCCTCCATCCAGTGGGGATACTGCAGAACCTTCTTCATAGGGGCTCGGGTGGGGGGAGTAGGGGGGCCCCAAGCACTCCATACAGAGCCAGGCAACACTGGGCGCTAAGTGCGGGCTCGTTTTGTCACTCTCCTTCCCTTGTCTGATTTGTCTCCGAGGACTTCATGTGCCACGTGTGGGGAGGGACGGCACACAGGCAAATGACCAAGCGCTGCTCAAGCCTGGCTGCCAGGAGGATCCCCTGGTGGGTCCCTCCCAGCACAATTACATCAGGTTCTCTGGCGGGGAGGGGCCCAGGCACAGCAGTTTCATAAAGCTGACCCTGTGGTGCCACAGGGCTGTGGCACATCTAGCTCGGGCAACAGCAGCCAGTAATTTCTCCTCCAAAGCCCCAAGCCCACGATTGCAAGAGGAGGGAATCTTTCTCAATGTATTTAGGCCACAGTTCAACAGCTCCTCTTGGAACAGGCGCTCTCTGAGTGACTGGCAAATGGCAAGGGCTTCCCCCACGCCCTGCCTCCTGCTCAGCCCAGGATCTCCTGCAAAGCAGAAGAGCAGGCCAGCTGGAGCCATCTGGCTCACGGAGGCCACTGAAAAGCACCTGACCAACAATGGAAGCCACACTGATGAGCCCAGGGCCATCCCTGCCCGACCCTGGTCTTCCGCCCGTCCTGTGCAGACTCGTGTGTCCCTGCCACAGAGGCAGCAGATGGCAAGGGCCGGGCCTCCTCCTGGGGTGCACGGTTTCCAGAGGCTGCCAGCCCCGCACCTCTGGAGGGAACAGGTGGAGAGTGCAGGATGACCCCTCCTCTGCGGAGTGGGCAAAACCTTCCCCGCGCTGCTGGGGGAGAGGCCGTGCGCCCCGTGCCAGGCCCAGAAGAGGCTCTCAACCGCTGTGGCAGGAGCTGTGGTTGGTGTCGCCACTGCAGGGAGACACAGGGGCAGCCGTTCCGGGGGAACAGTAACCCTCAACCCTGGGGTGCAGCAAGAGCGGCTGAGAACCTGCGGGCTCCGGGGGGCAGGCTGCCCGGCATCTCCCCGGTGAAGGGACCAGCCCGGCTGCTCTTGGCCCGGGTAGAAGATGCTTATGGGGCCCTCTTCCACACTCTGCCTGGAAGACTCATTCCGCAAGACTGTTCAAAGGCCAGGCCTCTGCTCTTCCCTTCCCCATTCCCAAATGACCTGCAATAAATGCTCCCTGGACCTCAATTACCAGAGGCCACGTTTCCGGCACACTGGCGAGCGGCCAAGAACCTCCATGCACAATCACCCACGGGAACTCCGGAAACCCTCACAGTAAGCTTTGGAGTCTCTGCTGTCCTTATCCCCATTTTACAGATGAGGAAAGTGGGGGCACAGATGTCGCACGGCAGAGTTGGGTCTTAAGAGCCTGGCAGGTTCCGGAGGCCGGGCTCTCCCATTCTGCCCTGGCTCAAGGGCTGCTGCTTCTCTGATTCCTCCCTTTGGTCAAAACACATTATTGGGCTCCTGCTGTATGCCAGCCCAGGGCAAGGGGCTGGAGACACAGCCGGCCCTCTCAAGAACTCCCTTAACGCTAATATTCCTGAGGCCCTCACAAGCAATTCTGAACAGATCAAGTACTTGTGAAAATCTCTCTAAGCCAGCTGGACCTCAGCCACCTCCTGCAGAGGCTGGGCACGGGGTGGGAGCAGTGGAGCACCAGACTATGGGGTTGGGCAGACCTAGGTGTGAAGGCCAGCTGCCCATGGACAAGCTTTGGGACGCAGGGATGCCCCTTTCTGACACTTCTCCGTAGAGCGGGGTAATGGGAGCCCTCCCGGAGCTTCTCTGCGGGGCAAATAAGAAACTGTCTGCAGAGCACTCATAGTAAGCAACAGGGAACTTCTGTGGGACCAAATGCCAGTCTGAGGACAACATGAGCCACAGGGTAGTCAGTGACCGATTCAAGAGACTGATGGAATTGGGGCAGGGGTGAGGAGCCCAGGAGGGGCCCCTAAGGGTATCCCGGAAGGAGAGGGTCTGAGATGGATTGGGTAGGTTTTAGGTAGGTCAGAGATGCTCCCCACCCAAGAAGAAAGGAGATGGGATAGCCAGAGGGTGGGGTTACTCCCTGGTTGGGGCACACTATGGGTTGCAGTCTTGGATGACTGGGACAGGGACGAACAGATTTCAGCAGAGTTAAAGACAGATCCTGAGACATTGTAAATGCCAAGAATAATGAACAAATGAGGGAGAGAATGTCAAATCCTATCAACAGAGATGAATACCAAAATGCATTTATGGACTCACAATCCCAGGCTCTAAATGGAGTCAGGAAAGCCCTCACTTCGGGAAAGGATGGGATTCCCTTCTGTGTTAAGTCTCCTAGAGCTGCCATACGCACAAATGACCACAAACCAGGTGGCTTAGACAGCAGAAAGCTATTGCCACACAGTTCCGGAGGCTGGAAGCCCAAAACGGAGGTGTCAACAGACCCCTGCTCTCTTGGAAGGCTCTAGAAAGAATCCTTGCTTGCCTCTCTCCAGGCTTCTGGCTGTTGGGAGATCTGGCAGATGCAGGGGTCTATCTCTGTCCCCGTCTCCGCATGGCCTCTGTCCCTTTCCATATCCATATGCTCTCACAAAAACACCAGCCACTGGATTCAGAGCTCGTCCTACTCCAAAACGACCTCATCTTAACTCGTTGACATCTGCACAGACCCTATTCCCAAAGAAGGTGACATTCACAGGTACTGAGGATTAGCACACCTTTCTGGGGTACACAATTCAACCCACTACCCCTAATCACAACCTCTCAGATATGCCCCGCTGGCCAGCTTTCACCTAAGCCGGTGTCCAGGTCAGCTGTGACCTCCCAGGATTCAGCTGACAGGGACTCACAGAGCCCCTAACACAGAGCCTGGGCACCGCATGTCTGCAAAACCAGAGAACCTGGTGCACGTGCCAGCCTGGCCCTCATCCCAGGAACTCTTAGCCGCCACATTCACATCAGTATTACCTTGGCTTCTTCCTAATGGTACTTCTGAAAAGGGTCCGGGTCCACCTCCACCCCCACCCCACCCCACCCCACCCCACCGCTGACCCAGAGCTCACGCTCAAGAGGCACCCAGGTGCGGGGCGTCTGGACAACAGAGGTTCCCAGACCCGTACCTGTTAGAAGGGACAGTTGAGCACAGATCCTGTTCCCTAAGAGGCCAGGCAGGTGGGTGTCACTGCAAAGGGGTCACGTGCACTGCTGGGTGCGGTAGGCGTGTCCACACAGCTCTGACAGATCCAGAACTTCTCCCTCGCAGCCGCCTGGAAAACCCTGGAGGATGCATTTGTCCCACCAGCCCGGCGGTCCTTCCACAAACATTGCCTAGGCTCCACTCTGCTGCCCGTGATCGTCAGCGCGAACGAAAAAGGCCATCAGAGAGCAGGAGCTGGCACTCCAAGGTCACAGGATCCCGTAGTATCCCTTTAAACCCCAAAGTGCCCTCCCAAGGAAGCACCCAAGCATACCACAGGCATCAGTAAATGTTAGTTGTGGTAAGCTGACCAGACAGACTTTTCCTGTCCATAAGCGAGGCCTGTGTATGCCCAAATATTTTTCAGTGTCCTGCCCTGTGACCTTGGGCAAGTTACAGAACCCCGCAAGGGAGCTCATCTCCTTATCTAGATGGATGACCCTGAGATGAAAAGGAGTGTTGAAGTACTTGGCATACTTTTCCTTTCCATCTTTGTGGCAGAAAGACTGACCAGGTAAGCTGTCCTTGTTTTAAGAGAGGTCTCAGAGTAGGCTGCAAAAACACAGCGTGAGCCTTCCCTGAAGCGGCCTCATTCTCTGCAGCGCCATGGAGCACGCTCTAGACCCAGCGGGGCTGAGCCTTGCGTTAGGGCTTAGGCAGGGGCACGTGCAGACCCGTGGTTCTGTCCAGAACACAGCCCTTCTCAGGGTGGCCACAGTGTTAGCACCTGTCACTCACCTTCCCTCCCGCTAACACTGTGTTGCGAGCCTACGCTGTGCCCCACAGTGGGGCCTGGGGGATAGGGTGACAAAGAGACAAAGCCCCAGCCTTCACAGGACTGATCCTAGAGTCCTCTTCTCCCTCTACCCCTTCCCCAAGCCCCCAGGAGTTAATCCCCCTTCCTCTGGATCCACTGCCCAGTTCGTTCCTGATCTCCCACAAGAGGCCCCCAGTCCAGCTGCCACTCAGAGAGAAACCCTGCCCTCCTCCTGACCTCTCCCTTTGCCACAGTGGGTGGAGAGTCATTCCTGTACAGAGCACACAACCTACCATCATCCTGGGGCGACATCCCAGGAGGCTCCAGAAACACACACTCATTACCGGAGGAGCTGTCAGGTGACCAGACTCCAATCAGTCTCCCCGAGCTGGTGTCAGCAGTCTATGGGGGTCCCCTGCTGGGTGTGGGGGGCCTGCAGGAAAGGGAGGGAGACGCTCTGACGTCCCCCCCCCCGACAGACACTCCTTGCTATGAAGCTACAAGATGCAAGGTCGAACCCGATAGACGTGTGGCTTGCACAAAGCCCTTCCCACGCCCCTCTATGGCCTGAGCTTGGTTCTCACATCTTAGCTGAACCACAGTCCAAGCAGGGACTGCCCTGAGCTCCATCTGGAAAGGCTCAGAATTGCCAGCCAGCCCTTACTAATGAGGAGCATCAAGCTGAGAACCTGGAAACTCTTTAGAGAGCCAAAGAAGTCAGGTGCCCCCAGAACCTCAGACCTGAAGTTCTGCCCAATGGGGCGGACCCAAGCCATCAGCTTAAATTTAAACAAATGAAAATGAATCCACATTGGAACTGTTGTTTCTCTGGGGCACCTGGGTGGCTCAGTCAGTTGAGCGACCGACTCTTGATTTCAGCTCGGGACATGATCTCACGGCTGTGAGGTGTGCTGACAGCCTGGAACCTGCTTGGGATTCTCTCCCTTTCTCTCGCTGCCCCTCCCCTGCTCTTGCATATACGTCCTTTCTCTCTCTTTCTCTCTCTCTCTCAAAATAAATAAATAACCTTTTTTTTGTTTTAATTGCTGTTTCTCAGATGCTACAGCTGTATTTAGAGCACTCAGCAGCCACCTGTGGCTAGGGGCTCCCGTATCAGCCAGTGCAGGTTACAGGACATCTGCACCCCCACAGAAAGCTTTTCACTGCTCCAGAGGCTCTCTCTGACTGCCCGGATGTGGAACAAGACCCAGCCCCCCCACCTCTCTGCCCCCATCTACACCCCGTTTCGCAAAGGCATAGCGGAAAAGACCTCCGCGGGAGGAGAGATCCGTCCTTGCTCAGAAAGGAAGGAGAGGAGGGTACAGTCCCAGAACCTGAGGCCCACCTACAGCTCTGCCACTTACCAGGTGTGTGACCCCAAGCAACTGGTGTGGCCTGCGGGTGCCTCAGTTGCCTCAGCCATGTAATGGGAGCGAAGATACGCGCCCTGCCTCTTCCTGCAGCTTTTTGGACTCCTGAGTGCCTCCAAAGGCTAAGGAAGTCCCGCATCACGGGGCGGTAACACCGGAAGTAAAACCCCTGCTAAAGTTTGCCCGCTGTGATGTTATTAGTATCCTTCGTCCCTCGGTTAGGAAAACACCAGCTATATTGATCCACCAGAATTTAACAGGCCTCTTAGTAATGAAATTTAATGGAACACAAACCAAGTAAGTGACCCTCTCAGCACACCCCCTGCAAAACCTCCTACAGCTGGAACTGCAATTAGTCTCTTTATTACGAAATCCTCTTTGGCTGGTTTTCCAGCCCTGACTCTGCATTAACATCGGGCAGCCTCCCGAGGACCTCCGCCATCAGCTGCCGGCCTCATCAGAGCCTTGGGCTGCCCACTGCTGTCTCCCAGGAGCTGAGAACAGGGCCAGTGCATGAAAGGCACAACCAGTAAATATTTCTGCACGGATTAACCGCTGGCCTCCTGTTTCTGACGGGATGAGCAGGCCCACCGCGGGGCAGAAAGCACCCGGGTCTGGGAGGAAGAGGCTCCTCACAGCAGCTGCTGCCGTCGGGCCTGCCCTAGCACGGCCTCCATGGAGCACCTTTCCGTCCCCCCCTGCCCCCGTCTGCCAGTCCTGCCCGCCCCCCACGCTGCTCCTCACACAGTCTGCCTGTGAGCACTCTGGCTGGGTTCCCTCCTCCCTCCTCTGGCGGCAGCCTTAGTGGGTGGGGACACGGCCATCCCCCACTGGCCACCCAGCCGTTCACAAGAGTCACGGGAAGAAGAAATAATCCCAGAACCGGAAGGAGACTCCAGCTGCCCAGTCGACATAGATGCAAAGTAAGAGTCAGAGAAGTGGGGCAAACCGCCAGGATGGACCCCCGGGCGCCCAGACCAAAGACCCCGCTGGCCTCTGCGTCCAGCCTAACGCGGACTTCTTGCCTCATCAGCTTCCTCCCCAGACAGAGCAGTCCCTGATGTCTCCCAAGTGCCAAAGCCGGTGCCTGGCACAGAGCAGATACGTATATGTCTGTTGAGTGAATATCTGCTAAATGAACCAGGAACTCAAGGGAGAAGTATATAAAGTTAGTCTTAATATTGCAAACGCTGCTAGAAAACAGGGCCGCCTTCTGAGTGGCAAAATGAAAATTATCTAAGGAAACGTATCTGTCCCTCTGGGCTCGTACTGCGGGGAAATGCTCTGCCATGGTTTTCATCAGAGAGGGCAGGAAAGGGCGAAAGGAACACTCCTTGGAGGCCTTCCCGTAGCAGCTGTGACCCAGGTAGTACCCAGCAGACATCTACCAAGGCTTACTGGGTCTGGACCTGGAGAGAAGCTCTCACTACGGGGAAAGCAGGCAGTTAGCAAAGCCTGGTAGTGACAGAGGGGAGGTCAGGACCCAGACAGCAGAGGAGGGCACTGGAGTCAGCCCGGGGCAGGGGCAGGAAGCCTCCCTAGAGGAGGAGGCAGACCCTAGAACTTGAAACACACACAGTAGATACCTCCAGGAGGAAGCGACTGCTGGGCCAGATGAGACCCCCATTTCGTAGGGGAAAGAGAGGAACCGCGGGCCAGGTCAGACCTCCCAGGTACACCCTCTCCCAAACACCCCCCTTTCCCAGACCACCTCAGCGGGGATCTGACATCAATCACACAACTGTAGATCTCAGTCTGCTCCTCCATTAAAGAGGGACATTAAAGTGGAGAAGACCCCCCATTAGAAAAAAAGTCCAAGCCTGGAATTTAGGAGACCCAGGTCCTAGCCCCTCTGAGTCCCTCAGTTCTCTTGCCTATAAAATATGGTCACAGCAAAACTAGATGATTTTTTTTTTTTTTTAAGTTTATCCATTTATTCTGAGAGAGAGCGAGAGACATTATATAGCCTCTTCTTTTGGTCTGTGAAATGGGTACAATCGGAGCACATCCGTATGTTACAGGTTTGTTGTGAGACCAGGAGACGAGGGGAGTGGAGCCCTGGGCAGTGTCTCCCACACTCAGGAGGTAGTTGCTCCTAGTGGGAGTGGAGCAGAGAGAGGAGGAGAGAGAGAATCCCAAGCAGGCTCCGCGCCATCAACGCAGAGCCTGATGTGGGGCTCGAACCCACAAACCATGGGATCATGACCTGAGCAGAAATCAAGAATTGGATGCTTAACCAACTGAGCCACCCAGGCGCCCCATAACTAGATGATCTTTAACGCTGAAGCTGAACTAAAAAAATCAGGGGTGTGGATTACACCCATCCCAAGGTGCTGGTTTCCAGGTGATGAAGGAATATGTGTCAAAAGCCCATCGAACCGTAAAGCAGAGCACTTGAGGATAACGGGTAGAGCAACTACCTCCTGAGTGTGGGAGACACTGCCCAGGGCTCCACTCCCCTCGTCTCCTGGTCTCACAACAAACCTGTAACATACGGACGTGTTCCGATTGTACCCATTTCACAGACCAAAAGAAGAGGCTATACAATGTTAGCCACTGTTGACTCAGTCAACACTGAGCACACTGACTCGGACCCAAGCGAGAGTCCTGAGAGCCCCCACAGATCACCACCACTCGTCCGACAAGGACTGGAAGCTGAACCCTAAGGGTGTGAAGCACCCAGGAACATCCTTCGCTTTTTAGTTTTGCAGAACAATCCATGCTGTTAAGTGGTTCTGACACGAGAACTGTGTGATGGGAGTCAGGGGCACACAGCTCCACCTCGGTGGCGTGGATGGGGCTGTGGTCTTCCATCTTGGGAGCCTTCGGGACAGCTGCCCAGAAGGAGGACCTCGACTTGCTGGTGAGGCTGCCCTGGGTGCAGGTCTCACCCACCCTTAGCCGTTTACCCACCCCTGCAATGGTGGCTCCAGTCCAGACTCATCCTGACCCTAGCCCCAGGGCCGCCAGATCATTTCTCCTTCACCTGAGCGTGCACACACACACACACACACACACACGCACGCACCCCATTTCCTGGCACCAAATTTCCTGGTGCGAGGCACCAAATCCACACAGAGGCCTTCAGACACTGGCAGCATGGTGGATTCTTTCCCTCCCATAAACCCCCAAGCTCACTCAGGAGCTTCTCTTTCTAATGGGACCCCTCTCCCAGGTCAGGCCCCTGTCACCTCTCTGCCATTTTCCGTATCTTGTGTCTGTAATGCAGCAAGGGCAAGCTTTCTGAAATGCTAACCTCACTCTTGCGTCTCCACAACTCTCCACTGTCCTCAGCACAAAGTCACATGGTCTTTCCAAGGACCTGGTTGGTCTCCACTTCCCTCTCCCCTTCCTCCTCCAATGCAGAGCACTCCTGCCGGTCGTCTCTTCCCCAGGCTAACTCACTCACTCACTCACTCCTTCCTTCCTTCCTTCCTTCCTTCCTTCCTTCCTTCCTTCCTTCCTTTCCTTCCTTCCCTTCCTTCCTTCCTTCCTTCCTTCCTTCCTTCCTTCCTTCCTTCCTTCCCTCCTTCCTTCCTTCCTTCCTTCCTTCCTTCCTTCCTTCCTTCCTCCTTCCTCCTTCCCCTAACTCCTTCCTTCCTGTCCAAGCCCACACCATGGAAAGCTGTGTGTGCTTATGGCAACCTGTGCCCCCAGCAGAAACTCAGACTCCTACTGTGATTACCTGACCTTTCCTCCAGATGTCCCCTGCCTGGAGACCAAAAGCTCCCCAAGGGAAGAGAGCATCCTGCTTATTTCTGTGCTTCCCGGATACAGCACCGTGCCTGGCCTGCAGTATATGCTCAATTAAACAGTCGCATAGTGAGCCGTGTACTGCATTTTGAAGAGTCCTAGGAAGCTGAAACAAGGTATCCCTATCAGGATTTAAACAAAAAACAAAAAAACAGAAAAGGATTTTAGCTATGCCTCAGTTATTGCATCTGCAAAGTGGAGACTGACTCCAGAACGGGTGGGCAGGAAGGAAGTACTCAAAGCAAGCCCCGCAGAGGCCTCCAGCGATAAGTGTTCTCTTTTTCTATCTTCAGCTTGCTCATTTCCCTATCAGGATGCATCCATCCAGAAGGCTCGTGGGTGACAGGCTCGGCCACGAAGATCCTATCTGCCACCAACTGAACTTCAAAAGCGTCTTTATCTGCAGGCCCACCTCAAGGAAGGTCGATTCCCAGCCCCTCCTGGTAATCCTTTTATTCTAGGCCTGCCAGGCACACCCATCTAGCCTTATCAGCAACACCCCAAAGCTGTTGTCTTTCCAGGAAGGGTGTCTCCTATCTACAGACCTCCAGGAGGTGAGAGGAAGTGAGAGCCACCAAGGCCTGATCCTGGCTCCTGGCGTAGGCTGGGTGACCTGGGACCAAACAGCCCCTCTCTCGGGGGTTCACTTTCCCCTGTTTTCCCATCTGCATAAGGACTCAATTCTCCTCCATCTTAGAAAATGCTATAATGATAATAATAACAACAACAACAACACTTAATAATTTCAGGGGCTGAGCCAGATCTGCAGAATTGATACCTTGACTGTCTGCGTTAATCCCTTCTGGCAAACAAGGGGAACTGGTAAGGAGAAAGAAACCAGGGATATTTCCAGGAATTCTGTTACCCGGGTTTTGCTGCAGATGACAAAATAGCGGTAGGCAGGAGAGACCTTCTAAGAACAGCTTGCTAAACTGTGGCACACCAGAGCAAGTATGGATACAGCAAGAGAGCAAGCGCTACGGAGAGTTCCCTAAGGCCAATTCCCGGCTCCCGGGAACTGAGTGGACCCGAATACGAATTCTGTAGGGGCCTCTCCTGTATATTCATTTGGGGGCAGCAGGAAAGGGGTGAGAGTCTGGCGGAGAAGGCTCCCGAGGGGCTGGCCACCTCAGCCCTAATCTGCTCCTGGCATTGCCCACCGGGCTTGTTCTAGGCCTCTGAGAATTTCAGACACCGAAAGCTTAACAGGACACCTGCAACGGCCTAAAGCAGGGCCCGGCATAGAGCAGATGTCGGCTCCTTGCCTCCTTTCCTTAAGGAGTTTGTCATGAGCAGAGCAACTCTGGGTGCAGACAATGGAGCTTTTACCCTCTATATCTCCAGGATCTAGCAACACTTGGAAGACACTAGTTAGTTGCTCAATAAACGCTCAGGAAGTGCAGGATTAAGATGAAAACATGGATAGGAAGCCATGAGGATAGATGGATGCAAAACACGCTCAGCACTCGGGATACATCCCCCAGCTCCCCTGCCCTTCTTCCCTTAGAGCCACAGAGGCACCCGCCCTCCCCACGACTGGACACTTAGCCTTGAGGGGCAGTGTCAGGCAATGACAAGATGTGAGGACCCAGGTCACCTGGAAGGTTTCAGCCTTAGTGCTACCAGTTACAAGCTCTGTGAACACAGACGACCTCCTGAGCCCTCAGTGTCCCTGATGCAACAGCATCCGCCTCGTGGCGAGTTCTGAGGGCTCCATGAGTTAACCCGCCTAACATGCCCAGAAATGGGCCTGGCACAACCGTCCCCATGCCTGTGGCCACGTGATCGTGGTTCCTATTCTGCTCCTCGACGCAGCAGCACACAGGCACACCCCTGGAGTCACTGAGCCGTGGAAGGCACACAGCCCCGATTCCAGATCACAGGGGTCAAGATACACTTGAACTTTGGACCTGGAATCCGAAATCCCGGGGTCAAATCCTGGCTCTCCCCCATGTGGCCTCTGGCACATTCCTCATCTGGAAAACAGATCTGTAAACCTGCTCTGTCTTCCCCCAGGGGAAGATCAAATAAAACAGAAAGCATAAAGCTTGTTACAGTGGGTACCACAGGCGCTAAATAATTCTATTTATTTAAATGGATGAATTACAGGGGCGTCTGGGCAGCTCAGTTGGCTGAGCATCCGACTTCAGCTCAGGTCATGATTTCACGGTTCGTGGGGTCGAGCCCCACTTCGGGCGCTGTGCTGACAGCTCAGAGCCTGGAGCGTGCTTCGGATTCTGGGTCTCCCTCTCTCTGCCCCTCCCCTGCTCGCACTCTGTCTCTTAAAAATAAATAAACATTAAAAATTTTTTAAAGAAAAAAAAAAAAGCAACATCGAGAAGTACAGCCCACACCTCATTTTCCCCTTCCTGCCCACGACATCGCCTGCCTTGCCGCTCTGGGGATCACGGTGGCATTGGTCGCACAACGTATGCTGCTACCCTTGGAAGAAGGTAACCACAGGCCTAACTGCATACCAGAGCAGGGGCAAAATGAAGCCAGACTGCCTGCGTTTGAATCCCAGCACTGCCATGTAAAAGCTGCGTGCCCTCGGACAAATGTACTGACCTCTCTACGCCTCCACTTCCTTAGCTATAAAATGGGGATGCTGGGGCGCCAGGGTGGCTCAGTCTGTTAAGCGTGTGACTCCTGATTTTGGTTCAGCGCATGATCTCATCATGGTTTGTGAGTTCAAGCCCCGCATCGGGCTCTGTGCTGATGGTGCACAGCCTGCTCGAGATTCTCTGTCTCTCTCCCTCTCTCTCTGCCCCTCCCCCCACTTGTTTGTGCATGCTCTCTCTCTCCAAATAAATAAATACAACTAAAAAAAAAAAATTTTGTTTTAAATGGAGACACTAAATAGCACCTGCCTCTGACCGGTTGTTGTGAAAGTTAGCTCATTTCCGAGCACAGCCGGCACAGGAGGCAGCTTTGTTGCCCCGATCGGTGAGCTATACGCACACTCAAAAGAAGAGGACCATCTGTGGACAAGGTGGTGAAAGGGGAAGAAAAAGAGAGTGTGGCTTGCTGTGTCCGGGAGCTGTCATTCCCTAGCCTTGGGCTCTGGAAAGGGAGCGGTGGGGTATCCCTGGGGAGAAGCAGTGGAGACATCAGGCAGAGCGGAGGGAGGGGCAGGGGAGGGAGGGGCAGGGGAGGGAGAGGCAGACACACCAGGCCTCCGTCATGGACGCCACTCCCAACATTCCCCCATCGTCAAAATATGACAGCATATTTGTCGATGAGGCTCCCCGTGGCTGAACGACGTGTCCAAAGCACTCTCCTTTGGGACGGGGCAGGGGTGCTGGGAAGGAATGAGCTGTGTGGCCCCTGAGAGTCACTCCTCCTGAGTTTGGGTCCCTTCACCTAAAAAAAAAGGAGCCTATGCCCCCCTGTCCTGCAGAAGGTACATTTAAAACCTGAGTCTGAAGAGGAGTTCGTGTGATAAATTGCCATTGTGTGCTATTCTCAGTGCCTGGGAACAAGCAGAGTGTGGATTTTGCTACTCCATAAGCTGTGCAACCTCGGGCAAGTTACTTGCCATCTCTGAACCTGAGCTTGCATATTTGCAAAACAGAGATAGTAATAGCGAAGATCAAAGTTAACAAGTGGTTGAAAAAGCTCTTTGAAACGCGCTAAAACACCACGCGAGCCAGGCCAGTAATACTACTTAACTTTTATAGAGAGGAATAAAAAAATAATAATGTTCGTGATGATGGTACTAACACTTCTATCATGAGAATGTGGCCTATGAAATGGCTATTCTTTTAAAAAGCCAACTGAGTAACAAGAAGGAGCTTCTGCAAAAAGTCAAGTTCTAGCTCAGGTTCAAAGCGTACCCTGTTTTCGGCTTGAGCAGAAATCTGTCAGACTTAACGAAAAAAAACCAAAGTGAGGGCCGTGTCTTTCCTCTGCCAGGGAAGACGGAAGAGGTGCAGTCCTGTGCCCTGCCACAGCTCCCTGCCTGTCCCTGCACCGTCTGGAAAGACAGACCGGGCTCTGTCCAGAGCAAACCCGGTGGCCTGCTGCTCCCACCCTGCCAGCCAAGAGACAGCCTTTGATGGTGCTGGACGGGGAGGGGCGGCCCGCTCGAGGCCACGGCTACCACCCCAGCCCCGCCAGCCTGGCTCAGCACCGTCCTTCCTGGGGGACAAGCACTCGGGCTCGCCCCCAGAGCAGCTGAGTGCTGGCGCCACAGCCAGGGCTCCCCGCCCCTCGAGCACGGGGCCCAGACATGCTTCTCATATTCCATTTTAACGCACTGTAATTGTTGGCTTGTGTGTCCACAACCCCGGAGGTCTCCGAGGACACCGTCCCAGGCGATCTCCGTGAAGACACGGTGCAACGCAGTGTGTAAATTCGCCACTCGGGAGCCCAGGATGGAGTCCTGAGGTCGGATCCAGCCCTTGCCCAAACTAACTGGGTGCCGTGGGCAAGTTACTAACTTTCTTTGAGGTTAGATTGCCATCTGCAAGACAGAATGATAATGGACTCTGGTGCACGATTCCAAACGCTAGGAAGCTCTCAAGATCAACATGTTTTCGGCAATTTTGAAGTTGGACTGGAACTAACACGAGGCTTTATTTGGTTTTATTTGTCCCGCTTGGTATGAAGCTTACTAGTTGCCCTATAAAGCCCTCAGGGCTTCGTTGATGGCCCCGCCCCAGGCGCTCCGTGTATCAGTCTACTAGGGATGCGTAACAAAAGCCACAGACTCAATGGCTTTAATAACAGAAAGGTAATCCTTCATAGTTCTGGGGGCTGGAAGTCCAAGGTCAAGGTGCCGGCAGATTTGGTCCCTCCTGAAGTGTGCTTCTCTGTGGTTGCACACGGCCGCCTCCACGCTGTGTCCTCACACGGTCTTGTGTGTGTGTCCCCTCCCCAACGTTTCCGTGTGTGTCCAGATTTCCCAGTCAGGTTGGATTGGGGCCCACCCCTAACAGCCCCACTTAACCTAATCTCCCCTTTAAAGGCCCTACCTGCAGGGGCGTGTCTGACTCTTGGTTTCAGCTCAGCTCCTGGTTGGTGAGTCTGAGCCCCGCACAGGGCTCCGAGCTCAGGACTCCATCTCTCCCCCTCTCTCTCCGCCCCTCCCCTGCTTGCTCTCTCTGTCTCTCTCTCAAAATAAGTAAACTTAAAAAAAAAGAAGAAGAAAGAAACCATCAGAGGTCCTACCTCCAAATACAGCCCCCTTCTGAGGTGCTGGTGAACAGTCTCGGGGGCGGGGGGAGGGGGTGCAGAAGAACGAACGCACTCACACACACAAAACGTGCCCCACACACGGCGCTTCCCACTGGGAGAGCCTCCGGGGGGACAAGAGGATGCCACACAACGACAAGCGGTGCTTGCTCAGTCCAAGTCACAGAGGAGAAGCACGCGCTAGATACCGGTCCGTGCTGGATTTGCCAGGCCTCTCTCACCCCTAAGAATGATTCTCAAAGAACATGCTGAGACCCACAAGGCAGGCAGAGCACGACAGAGGGCCCAGCGTGACCTTCAAAAGCCAAGTCTTTTTTTGGGTCCTCCCCAAGGAATGAAAAAAGCTTATTTTTTGTTTTTACGTTTGCAGACGTTTGTAGTCTATTATCTAGTAACGGACTAAGGGTTATTTGACATTATTATATTTGATGCTCGGCGGGGGTTTTCTCCAAAGTCCTGCAGCCATGCCCCTTGGCCAAGCTTTGCTCTTCTGCAGCTGGAATTCATTGGGAGGAAGAAAGGGTGTGCCAGGCAGCTTCTGACCCATCTATCTGGGCTGGAGTCAAAAAAAAAAAAAAAAAAAAAAGCCAGTCATCTAGGAAATCCACATGGAAATGGGCTTTTTTAAGTGTTGGAAGGGGGATGTTTCATCCTCTGAGTCAGGAGATCTGGGTTTCAGCCCCAATTCTGTAACTTTGAGCTTCAGCCTCAGCTTCCTTGTCTGTAAAATGGGAACGAATTACCTGCTCAACTTACCTCACGGTGAGCCTGGAAGGAGCGTGAGAGGCGCTGTCGCTGCCAGACCCAGCACTAGACATTTCCAGAAAAATGGCTGGTGCATACTAAATACTCCATAAACGTGAGGTGTTATCAACGGTGTTTCTCTCTACAACCCCCCTGATAGAGGCATTCAAAAGAGCCTGATTTTAAGAGTGGAGGCGGCTGAGTTGGCATCAGGTCGGGTCCTCAGGGCAATGTCAAAGCCCACCCGCCCATCCAGCGCGGGCAAAGAGCCAAGGAGAGGCACAGGGAGGCTGCGGTGGGGTGACCCTTCGCAGTTCGCGGCGAAGACTGTCCAGAACGGAGACGGCCCAGCCCTGGCTCTGCAGCAGAAATGAATAACAAACCATCCCCACCATCTCAGGGCCAAATTCTCCTCCCCCCGTTAAGGAAGGGCAGAGCAGCTCCTGCTATCTGGAGAAGAACGATCCGGAAAAGGCAGACGCGCAGCAAGGCATGACCTGGTAAACACACCCCAGGAGAGGCCCCCCTGCTGCTCTAAGCTGTGACCTTGCTGACCTCCCCAGCCTGGGCCGCAGCTACCCACCTGAAAATGGGATATACACACATCTTGCATCACAGGATGGCTGGAAGGTTTAAAGGAGTCAATGGATAAACGAGGCTTAGCACAAAATAAAGCACCCAACATATGCCCCTTCCTTCTAGGAGAGCAGGTTAGCAAAATATTGGCAGACATTCAAGATGCAAAGGAAGCATCAAATAAAACGCAGAAGGAAACAAGGGGGCTGGAAGGAGGGGATGGGCTTTGCAGCCCTGGGGACATTTCTGCTGAGTAAGCAATAACCAGGGCGCGTGTTCATACAGCCTCAGCGCTCAGAGAGCTCAAAGAGCTTTAACAGACATGATCTCACTGGGATTCCTTTATTAGCTTCCAAGGCAGGTTAACAGGTTCCCCCGTCACTGCTGAGACAGTGAAACTGTGGGCTCCCCCCGGGCTCCCCCCCCCCCCCCGCCTCCCCTGACAGGCATCAGCCTTTGCGAGCCTACCTGGGCAGCCGAAACCCAAGATCTGGCTCTCGATCCATGGATCTGCCAAGAGCCGGGCATCACGGAAGGAGACTCATCTTTCTAAAAATAAACTTCCTTGAGCAACATTAAAGAAATTCTGTTTTTGTTTTTCTAAGTAGAGCAAAGGAGGGAGGGAAGAAGGGAGGTCTGGGGTCAGCCTGGGCTGGATCCTGGATGTGTTTCCCAGTCTGCAAAATGGGGAGAGTAACTTTCTACTCCGAGGGCGACGCGGAGGACGGGCACCGGGAGGATCGTGAGGTCGGGGCACCATCCAGGCACATCATGAGGATTCCCCAGGGATGGCTTTTATTGCTACTCCTGCGCTCCCCTCTGGGACACTCCTGGTCATTTCTCCTTCTAGGAGCTTCCTTCTGCTCTAATCTCTGCTCTAATCTCCAGACCGTTCTGAGATCTCCTGATGTTACTTGGATGCCCGCCCCACACAGTGAGGCTGTCATCCTTACGATTACCCTAAGCCCTGCATCGACCCCACCCCGTGGCCCTGCCTGGGCTTCCTACTCACAGCCCTGCCCTCAAGCCTGTGGCCGGGCCGGACTGGAAGGATGAACTCGAGCCTGGACGCCTCTGTGCAGGGAGCCCTTCGCTTCAGGACTCCTGAGCGGGGGCAGCACGGTGGGGCAGCAGGAACGGGGACCAGCTCCCAGGCAGCTACTTCCCTTCTGCGGAAGCCTCAGTTCCCCCTTCACGAAAACGGGGGCTTCAATTCCCATGCGATTGCTCAATGGAATGAGATCACGTCTGTGAAATGTTTCCTAAAGCGAAAGTGCTGAGCAGACGGGCACGGTATCCCACTGTTGCCCCCATGTCCTTGAGGGGGGCTCTTCTTGGCGCCCGTGGAAGACAGGTGGGGAGGAGGGACTATGGACCCAGGGAGCCCACCGAGGGGCCCGGGGCCTGGCCGTGTGCAAAGAGGCCAGGAACGAGGGGCCCAGACCCTCCGAGTGCAGGTCAGTCCTGCCAGCTCCGACTCTCCCGTGTGCCCCTCAGCTGTGCCCTCACCTCTGCCGGCTCTTGTCCCAAGAGTCCCTTAAGCAAATTCACCACCTGTGCTTGGTAACCACACAGCCCCCTCCCCAATGCCCACTTGAGAAAGTGGGAAGCCTGGCCGCCCGGGCCCACACGGGCCCCGCGGAGCCGCAGGGGAAAGTTCACGCTCTGGAGTCTGGGGGGGCCGGCCAGGCCCACCTGGAAACCGCTGCTGACATTTCCTCACCCTACAGCCCAGCTCCGTGGCTGAGGCCAGACAGGCAGACCACACGCGCGAGCCAGGGGACCCAGAAACGCCGGGGTCTCTTCTCTGCACCTGTGAAACAGGCATCACAGCAGTGGCGCCTGCCTGGCAGGGCTAACGGGAGTCCGGCCAGGTGCCTGGCCCCCGCGGCACCCGAGCCAGGCCAGCTGAGCTCCGCTGTGAGCGTTCGCATGGCCGAGCGGGCGTCCTCCTCCGTGGAAGGGAGGTCAGAAGGGCCCCCAGCCCAGGCGTTTACTGAAGAGAAGGGAACGAGCAGACGGTGTGGGAAGTGGTCGGCACGGCACGTGCCAGTAAGGGCTCCACAACCAGCGCCCCAGTGGATGCGAGGAGGAGGAGGAGGAGGAGGAGGAGGAGGAGGAGGAGGAGGAGGAATCGGGTCCTACAGCACAGAGCTATTCCAGGAACCGGGGCTGGCCTAGGAGGGGCCGGCCTCAGCCTGAGCGAGAAGAGCCTCTCCGGCCAGTGACTCAGGCACGGCTGCAGGACCCAGCCGCGTGGGCAGGGTGGGGTTGGGTCCAGGCCTCGGCCGGCCTGCATTCGCAGTGATGCGTTTTTACCATACGGCCTGAGTAACTGCGGAGCCAGCGCTGGCCTCCCCGTCCCCGGGGCCTGACGCTCAGCAATCCGGGATGAGAGATGCTTCGAAAAAGAGGCAGAGACTCCAGAGCCCTCAAAACGACGCACAGTGACAAAGACGGGGATGAGGCCAGGGAGGAAAGGACAGATTCGCGGGCCCGTGTCGTTTACTAAAAGCCACCCTCTGCTTAACCATCTGAGGTGTTACGGGAGCACGGCAGGTCCTGGTGCCAGGCTGAGTTCTGGGACAGAAGCCAGAGTCAGTCAAGATCAGGGACGAGGAGGGAGGGTGAACGGTGAGAGGAGACTCATGGGGTAACAGGGAAGGCGGTGCTGGGACCCAAACAAGGGAGAGGAGCCGACAGACAGACAGACGCACGTACACATGAGATGTGCACACAGCCTGCAGGATCCATACGTCATAAACTCAGCGCAGACGACAGAGGCTCCAGTCACAGGGAGTCTAGCTTCAACATGGCACCTGGGCCACGCACTCCCGTGCTGGGTCCTTCACAGCAACGAGACCCAGGACAGCACAGTGACCGGCTCTGTGGGCTCCAGACACCCAACACAAGAGTCCCCATGCTGGCTCCCCTCTGCTTTCCCAGCAACGTCAGGGAAGTGAAGTAACAGCTTCGTACCCCACTTCCCCCATCTGTGCACTAGGAACAGTAATACCCACCACCCACCACCCACCAAGAGGGAGCACGTGAGGATTAAGTGCGTTCAGACACAGAAAGGGCTTAGAACGGGACTTGCCCAAGAGTGAACTCTCGATGTCCGTCGGCCACTCCGTCTCCCCCCGACCTCGCCGACGAGGTAGAAACCCTAATGGCGCTCCTTACGGCCAAGGCAAAGGGGGCTCAGAGAGGGTGAGCTGCTCACGGTGGCTGTGTCGCTCAGTTCAGGCTGCCGTGACAAGGAACACCAGGTGGGCAGCTCAGACAACAGAAACTTCCTTTCTCACAATTCTAGAGGCTGGAAGATCAAGGGGTCCGGGGAGGTGGGTTTCTTCTGAGGCTGTTCTCCATGGCTTGTCTGTCGATGGCAATCTTCCCCTGTGCCTTCAGACGGTCTTCCCTTTGTGTATGTCTGTGTCCTACCCTCCTCCTCCAGTGAGGACGCCAGTCACATTGGGTCGGGATGCACCCTGATGATCTCACATACCTCAATTACTTTTTACAAGACGATACATCTAAAACGTTCCTGTTCTGAGCTCCTGGGGTCAGGGCTTCAACGCGATGGCATTGAGAGGGGACAGAATTCAGCTCATAGTAGTGGTCATGCTTTCCAGGTCTGGGATGAAGAAACCAGAGGGAACAAAGAAGGGAATCTGAAGGAAACCTGTGCTTTGCCCTTCTCCCAGGAATTGGGGTACAGCTAGATCTGTCTGTGGGTTGTCTCCCTTGAGGGAAAGTGCTTCGTCACTCAAGTGCCTCCCAAGAGAATAAAAATACTATCGCAGGCAATGCCCACCACCATTTAAAGTACAGGCTCTGGGGCGCTTGGGTGGCTCAGTCTGTTGAAAGTCCCAACTCTTGACTTCGGCTCAGGTCATGATCCCAGGGTTGTGGAATCAAGCGCCACATGGGGCTCCGTGCTAGATGTGGACGCTGCTTAAGCTTCTCTCCCTCCTCTGCCTCCTCCTGCACTCACGTGCGTGCTCTCTCTGTCTCTCTCTCTGTCCCTCAAATAAAATAATAATAAATAAATAAATAAAGCACAGGTTGTTTGTTCAGGATGATAAACCATAGGGGAAACATCACCTTGGCACCTGGAAAACATCGTGGACTGTGAGAGTTTCTTTTCTCTTGTTTTCTGTCACCAGACTCAGCATCTTGTAGGCACTCAATACACACACGATGAGGTCCAGACGGGTCCAGAAACCTGCTCCAGGTATCAAAGCTACCAAGAGGCAGGGCTGGGCAAGACTCTACCGGACTTCACCGTTACCGCAAATGCGAAGTAGACAGCAACCGACTGACTGCCATGCCCACTTTAGAGGAAGGGGAACTGAGACCCACAAATCTGTAGGCTCCCTGTGCCTGCCTGGCCCTGGGCTGAGCAGGGGAGAGGGAGGAGAAAAGGTAGCAAAAAGAGCAGTCAGAAAGCAGAATGGGGTTCCAGGACAAAAGAACTTTGAAAGGGCTTGTTCACGGCTGTGTTTTAGCCCAGAGTGTCTCGATCAGCTTTTGGGGAACAGTGACTATCTCTTTACATTGACCGACTTCATTTTCCATCCCTGACCCAATTATTTTCCAGGAAGGGAAGAAGAATGCAGACACTGAAAGCCAGACCTCTGTGGTCTTGAATCCACTCAACCCAGCTGTGTGACTTCGGGTGAGCTAGCAAACCTCTCTGAACCTCTGTTTCCTCGTTGCAAATGAGTAAAATACCCATCTAATTGTTGTAAGGTAGAGATCACCTACTTGTTATAAGAAGAAAAGATCACCAGGTGACATCCCTTCAACGACAGATCACCCTTTGTCATAAACAAGAGGCACATGGTGAAAAAGTGGCCATGCTTTTGCAAAGGCACTGTGGAAACAAAGTCTTCATTCTAATAAAGGCTTTATATAAATGAATATAATAATCATTCCTAGAGCTTGCTGCTTGAAGAAATCGAGGGAAAAGGACACTCAAGAATAAGGTGACAGTGTCAGAGGGATTTGTAGGGATTCGAGCAACATGGGACCAGCCACAGACACTTTCAGGTAAAAGGCGGCACCATTCCCAAACTCGGACCCCTGTGCATTGGCTCTGTAGCCTGACTGCCACTGTATACTCAGTTTGCTTATCTGTAAAAGTGGGATAATAATATTCCCTGCCTTATTTGCACAAAGCATTTATAAGAAGGTCTAACACCCAGTAAGTGCTCAATAAATGTGAAGCATTCTTTTTATTTTTAATGTTTTTTTTAATTTATTTGAGAGACAGAGAGAGAAAGAGAGAGAGAGAGAGAGAGAGAGAGAGAGAGAGAATATATGAAGCAGGCTCCAGGCTCTGAGCTGTCAGCACGGAGCCCGACACGGGGTTCAAACTCACAAACTATGAAATCATGACCTGAGCCGAAGTCGGATGCTTAACCGACGGAGCCACCCGGGTGCCCCGTGAGCCATTCTTTCTATTCCCATTTAATATCATCGCCAAGGCCTCTTTTCTTTCCTCTCCTTGGGGCTCAGCACTTTCCACAATTGCCAAGGCAATAAAGATTACCACTGCTTCCTTTCCTTTGTGAGTGACAAGGTCACCTGGAAACATTTGGGGGACCTGAAGATGCTTTCTCAGCATTGAATTCTCCTTCCTGCAAATCCTTAATGCTTTGCTCTTCCCCCCCCCCCCCCAGACCACAGGCCACCCTAGGGCAGAAAGCGTCTCTTTCTGCTTGTCACTGTACCCCTAGCAGTTAGGACACTATCTCACCATATAAGGGACTCCACAGAACTACTACATAAAAATCGCTTGGCAGCTTTGGGTGGAATCATGAGCAGAAAGGCCAACCGCCAGAAGCTCTGCCCGTGGACATCTGGCCTTCAAATTCAATCACGGGTGGACTGCACCCACACAGACCAACAGCCACTTGGCCCGGAGGGGTCTGCACGGGCATTCCAGCCAGTGCTGCCTCCCTGCGGTGCCTGGCTGGTCTCGAAACCCCGTGTGCACATTTGTGTGTATGACCCTCTTTCTCCAGCCCAAACAACTTGTGAGGATGGCAGCTTCAGTGACTTAGGACAGAGAAACGAATGGAGACCCAGAAAGCTCATGGGTCTCTCCCTGGGCCACAGGGCCAAGAGGGGCAGGGCGGCCCGAGTCCTCACGGCTGGCCTAGAACCCAGGGCTTCCGCTTCTACAGCCCGAGCCGGATAAAATGCTCGGTAAATGTTGGTTAGTTGAAGCGAGGGAGAAATGATCAAATGGGAAAGTTTCTCCAAGGATTCAGAACTCTCTGCGGCTACATGGTAGAGAAAACTGCTTAGTGGTGGTTCCAAAACTGGTAACCCCAACACAAGTGAACTTCAGATAAAGATGGATGAGTTTATCAATCTTCCTGGGAGTCCGGGGATGGGCAGAGGGCCGTGATGATTCAGGCTGCCTCTGGGGTTCTTCCTCCCAGGGCAGGGGCACGCACACAGACAGGGGGCTCAGCCTTCCCTAGCCGTCAGGGAATCTACTAGAAACTGCGTTTCTCTCAGCACATTAGCAAAACAGTGACCATCTGATGTGTCGAATGGGGATGACAAAATGGGCAAAAGGGGGCCTTGGGGCACAGAGGATGGAGTGTAAACCAGCACCACAGTCGTGGAAGGAAATTTGACAGCATCTGTAAAACAGAGAATGTTCATCGAGAGGCAGAATGGTCACCCTGGGGTACAAACCCTAGAGAAGCGCTCACACACGTGCCTAAGGGTGCAGGGAGATGTTCCTCGAATCACTTTTTGTGATATGGGGGGCTGGGAGGGGACGGAAGGAAGACAGGAAAAGGCATCAAGCACAGTATCCGTCAAGAGGGCAAGGATAAGGAGCCCTTGAAAAATACTCCACAACCGTTCATCGTTAGCTCTCTTCTGACCCACTTCCCCCCTTCTGCACTCACCCAGTCACTTTCTTTTTTTATGTCTTATCAGTCTCCTGCCCTGCCCTCCAGGGAAAGCAGAATTCCCACGTGGAAACAGAGTGCCAGACTCCCTGGAAAGCTTTTCAATGTCCTCAGCCCGAGAGAGGTTCTCATTACAATGGGGCCTGGACCTCAGCCACGAGCCCGGGGAGGGGAGAAGTGATTTCATTCCACTTAACCCAATTTGCCGGGCCCAGAAGGTGGCCACTGAGCAGCCCGCACCCCCGGAGTCATCGATACCACTTTCCAAATCAAGTTACCAAATTGGTCTTAAAACTGCTTCAAAGGGGCCAGGCTGACTGTTGGCGACACGGCATCCTGCTGGCCAGATGGCCGCAGGTCCTCCTCGGCATCGATGGCAGAGGGAGCTAGCTGGCGCCTCTGTCTCTGCCTTGGGACCCTCCTTCCCTCAAGCGCCTGACCCCCTGGGATGGAACCCCGGTCACCACAAAAGCCACAAGACGGTTGTGACAGAGAGATCCAAACGCAGGAGGACCCAAAGTCAAAGGAGAAAGAAGAAATTCCCACCCTCGACTGCACCCAGCTCCCTGGGAAGTTTCCCAAATAAGTCACCCCGGAGCTGGTGAAGGGCGGAGTCCAGCATCCAACAGGGAACGGGGCAGCAGAACCTCGAAGGTCACCTCCAGGCAAGAATAAGGGTGAACAGATTCTATCCGCGGTTTTGCCGAAGGCTCCCAGCGCCCTGTGAGGGCAGGAGTCTTTCTTATCGCCCCCATTGCACAGACGAAGAAACTGAGATTGTGAAACCCGAGCCTGGTCACATGACCAGCACATGGCTGAAGCAGAAACCGAACCCGCCGCGGCCTCTTCAAACACAGTCCCTGCTCGGCCCCTAAGTCACGGGCTTTAGAGTTGAGATCTTGATAACTTGCATTCCCTTCTCTACAATTAAATGTAAAACTAGTCCAATGAATCTTGCACAAGCCCCAAATATGCCTTCCTCAAGGTGCTTTTCGCTACTAATCCTAAATGCCGCACCTACTTTTTCTTGAGTGCCTGTGGAATGTGAAGCCTTCGACCACCTTATCTTCAATCGTCCTTACGGGCACAGGATTCTTCTTCTCTTTTACAGAAGAGGAGCAAGCGGTTCTGAGAAGTTGAGTGATGTACTCAGTGTCACAGCTGGGAAACCGAAAAACACTCACCCTATACATTCGGCGGGAAATTCATTTTAAGCACTTAACTCGGGATTCTTTTCCCTAGACCAAGCTACTGGTCAACCTTTCTTCTTCAGGCTCTGTGAAAGAGTCTATGTCAACTACCAGCCAGGGAGACACAACAGATCTAGACCAACGGGTCTCGACAAAGCATGATTTTTACCCCATGCCCCAACAGTTAGCAATGTCTGAAAACACTTTGGGATTGTCACAACTGGGGGCTGGGATTTGGGGGGACGGGGCTCCCGGCATCTACTGGAGAGAGGACAGGCATGCTTGGGACCCTCCTTCCCTCAAGCGCCTGATCAGTAGGGGATCAGTGCACAGGACGGCCTCACGGTGAATTATCTGGGCCAAAATGCTGACGTTGCTCTAGACCCGTTCCACGTCTTCCGTGTCTCCATGGTCTGGATGTCATACAAGGAGAGCTTCCGTATTTCTCAATACAATAAAGCAGTACTTATTAACTTAGCCCCATTCTTGGGGCTGACATACCCACCAAAGCCTCACGAAGGTTCAGCCAGAAATGAGAAACCTGGGCTGATTCAATACAGGAAATAATGACGCCAGGGTCTCTCGAGAAATCCACTCTCTCCCTGAGCACTGCTGAGAGTCTGTTGTGTGTCAGACCCTACTCTGGATCTGGGGGTGGTGCCAAGGGGCAGGGACACAGAGGACTTGAGTGCCTTCTCCCCAGGGAGACAGGAGTCATCTGCGGAGCCACCAGATGGGATGGGAAGGCCATTACGTTGCCTTTTATTCTAGGGACATTTCCGCGCCCTCAGGCCTAAAGCCCCCGCAATAGTACTTTCTCTTCTTTCACAACCTCAGGAGAAAGGCTCCAGACATAATAAAAAGAGAGCTGGAAAGACAGGCCATTAAGCTTGCCCAGGAGGCAGCGAGTCAGGTGCTTTATCCACCCCCCCCCCCCCCCGCCCCGAAGCCCCAGGAATCATAACCACAGGTAGAAGGTCGGCCTGTCCAACCTCACTGCTGGGCTCTTCAAGGGACACCGCAGAACAGCAGCTGACTGAGGGGCAGCCACTGGGGGAGAACCGAGGCCCAGCTTCCAAGCAGGATTTAGTCCAAAGGGCCCTTCTCCATCGAAAGACGACAAGGCTCCAGCACTTGAAGTGATCTGTCACTAAACCCGGTAAGACAAGTCAGGATCCAAACTCAGCTCTGCCCCACCTCACCAGCTTACTATCACTGATTCTAGTCACTAGCACGTGGCTTGGCCGCAAGAAAGGCCCACACACGCCCAGGCCTCGGTTTCACTACCTGTAGAATGGGGGAGGGCTCTTATCAGGTCAAAGGGGAGAAGGTGGGTGACATCAGGGTCAGTGCACCAAGACATAAATCAGGCACTGTCCCTCAGCTGGCTAAGTGGTCACGTACCAACAAGAGGCGTTCTTGAGAACTGCTGTGGGTAAGAAGCACAGAACTGGGTCTGAGTCCTCTCCCGTGGTCATAGGCACACAAACCAGGGCTGAGATGACTGCTCACCGGTAGAGGGAAGTCAGTGGAGACAAGCGGAGCAAATTCTCAGAGGCCCCACCCACATCCATGAACAGAGACTGGGAGAGTTTCCAGAACCACACCCAGGGAGCTACAGAGTGGGGGCCACAGAACTACACTCCAGGGGCAGCCACAGCCTTTGGGTCTGGGGGCCTGGAGCTCAGGCTGCCCTTGGGAAGGCAGTGCTGGTCTCACTGATCCCCAAACACGGGTCCAGCGCTTTCCACACCTGCTTCAAAGAGCAAAAGGCCCAAGAAAGCCAAGAGGGACAGTCCCCAGAAGAGGGACCACCACTTCCCGAAGGGGCAGAGTCTCGCTCCACATCCACATTCCAGAAGAGGGGCTGGCGATGGAAGGGGGCACCTCTAGGACCGCCAGAGGCTGGGGGCAGGAGCTGTGCACTGAGCCTGGGCGGGGGATGAAACAGCAGAGAGTAAAGAGAAAAAACACAGTCCCCCAAATCGGCAGTCCACAGTTTGTTAAAGACACGATGATTAAGAAGTGTATTGGGATGTTCACATCAGCACTAAAACACCAATAATACTAATAACAACTTTAAAAGCTAAAGAAAGCATCCCGGGTCCACCACTAGAGTAACAGAAGCGAAATTTCATCCAGGGTTCGCTATAGACTAGATAGAATTAGGTGACTTTTTGTAGGTTAGCAGCTAAGCATTGGCAATTTCAGAGGCTTCAAGCTATCATTTTAAGCACTTTATCAATTAACTTCCCTTATGGTACGGTGGGCCAGAATAATCCCCCACCCAAGAGAAAGAGATATCTGCATCCTAATTCCCAGAACCCATGACTGTGTTACCTCCCTGACAAAGGGAACTTTGCAGATGTGGTTCGGGTTAAGGGTCTTGAGCTGGGGATTATTCTGGAGTGTCAGGGCGTGCTAATCTAATCATGTGCGCCCTTGAAATCAGAGAACCTTTCTGCCCTGGGATCCGAGAGATGAGAGGGAGGAAGAAGGAGGCATGAAAGGCACTGGACCCACTGCTGCTGGGGTTTGACCATGGAGGGAGGAGGCCACAAGCCAAGGATGTGGGTCGCCTCTGGAAGCTGTATACAGCTCCCGACTGCCAGCCAGCAAGAAAACAGGGACCTCGGTCCCACAAGCGGCAGGGCCTGAACTCGGCCAACAAGCGGCACGAGCAGAAAAATGGACCCTCGCCACCAGAGTCTGCAGAAGTGTGTGGCCCTGCCTGGTAAGTGTGGCTGCATGAGGACTGACTCCACCCTATTACAGCAGCCAGAGAAAACACAATACGCTGCATAAATCTCGGTGCCCCAGGCCACAGAGCCAGCAAGGGCCTGGCCAGGATCAGGTAGAGGCCGGAGGACTCTAGGCATGCCCCCCACCCCCACCCCAGCCCTGCCACTTTGCTCTACAGTCTCATGGAAGAACCATCTCCAATCAAGTTCCTAGAGGACAACGCAGAGGCTGCCTTCGGACCTACTCTCCCCAGAGTTTCTCTTTACATACAATTATTTCAAAAAGATTTTTAATGTCTACTTATTTTTTAGAAAGAGAGACAGAGCACAAGCAGGGGAGGGACAGAGAGACAGAGGGAGACACAGAATGTGAAGCAGGCTCCAGGCTCCAAGCTGTCAGCACGGAGCCCCATGTGGGGCTCGAACTCATGAACCGCGAGATCATGACCTGAACCAAGGTTGGATGCTCGACCGACTGAGACACCCAGGCATCCCTACATACAATTATTTTAAATAGAAATGAGAAAAAGAATAAAAACATAAGATAGTACAATCGTAACTTGTCTTAGAAATACTAAGGGGAAAGTTCCATCCGGCCCTGGCCTGGATGGCAGTAATAAAAACGAGCGCGGACAGACCAGGCCCGGTGCTCGGCAGGCACACGCCCATCTGCACTGGTGTTAAAACACGGACATGCTTCCAGGGGCGCCTGGGTGGCTCAGTCGGTTCAGTGTCTGACTTCAGCTCAGGTCACGATCTCATGGTTCGCGGGTTCGTGCCCTGCGTCAGGCTCTGTGCTGAGAGCTCCCTGCAGCCTGCTTCAGATTCTGTCTCCTGCTCTCTCTGCCCCTCCCCCACTTGTGCTCTGTCTGTCTCTAAAATAAATAAGCATTAAAAAAAATTTTTTTTTTTAAACACTGACATGCTTCCAGAACAGTTCATAACGAGCTGCTTCCCCAAGAAGACAACTCTTACCCATCCCATTATCTGGGCCCGTCCGCTGCCCCCCACCCCGATACCCCACCAAATGCAAGGTTAAGGCCTGGCACATCAGGAGGACCCCAGACCTTGGCACCATATACGCTAAGTGGTCAAACCTCATATTTGAATATCATCCCTGGGGGAGACCTAGGGAAAGAGGAAGAGCAGCAACTCTGGCAGGTAAGTGACCGTGGACTTAACCTAAAAGAAAGGAAAGCCTTCCTTCCTCCATGGCCTCTGAGGAGGATCTGGGCACTCCATGGAAAACCCACAGACCCTTCCTGGCCTTGAGCCCGCCTCTGTCATCCCTTACGAGCCTGTGGTCTTCAGCAAGCCATTTCACTTCCCCAACTCTCAGTGTCCCTTGTGGCAAAATGCAAACACCAAGAGGGCTGCTCGCCCGCCCCTCACAGGTGACAACCTACGGATGGGTCCAGCCGCACTTAACAAGGACCGCCATGATGTCTGGGGTGTGCCAAGGACACACAGGCAGGCGTCTCGGGACAGGGCTTGGTGAGGCGAGGACGAGAAGTGCTCTGGGAACCACAGGCAGGCCCTGCAGGGCGCAGCACTCCCAGGGACCTGGGGGCTTCGAGAAACCCCCACTTGACTCCCCTTGATGCCTCCCAGTGTGGTCTTTCCCCAGTTGACTCACCCTGCCAGGCCACCCCAGCCAGTCTCCTCTGCCCGTGATGCGTGGCTGCCTTTCACTGGCGCGTGGTCCCTTTTCACATCAGGGCACGGGGGGCCATGCATCAGCCCAACCCCCACATTTTCATTAAATGAGAAGAAAGGGAGGGGCAGAGAAAAACCACTGAGTAGCTGAAACAGTCCCAGCTCTCTCCTCCTCGATAACCACAAAGCCACGGCAGAGACAAGGAGCGAGAAGACCCCCTAGTACAAGCCCCACAGCCAACCCAACCTCACCGACAGAAAAGTGAAGGGGCTTCTACGAGATCTCACAGCCCCGCGTCGTGCCCAGACTCAGTTTCCTCATCTGTCACATGGGCACAAGGTCTGCTCTGTCCACCTCACCACAGGGAGGCACTGCCCAAGGGAACGTTCCCCGTGAACGTGCCACAAGCTGACGGCACCTCTAACGGAACCCACACGGCTGCCACACAGAGACTCCAGCACGAAATAACAACGGGCAAAACCCCAGAGATCACAGCCTAGAGTTTTCATTCCGTTCCAGGGAAAGAAAAGAAAAAAGAGAAACATCAGAACCCCAAAAGAATCTTATAGGTAACCTGTCTATGCAATCTGTATTGCTGGGAGCTTTCAAATATATATATATTTGGAGCCACAGGATTTAAGCGCAGGGGTAAGCAAGGCCTTAGGATCTTATCACAAGCCCTCAGAACTCGGGCATCTCTGGCCTTGAACAGAATGTCACGGATACGGTGTCTGACACAAAGAAGTCTCATCTCCGGCCAAGAAGAAACTCGATGCAGGCTGGGCTTCTCCATCCCAGACTGGGAGCCCCTCAGAGGCCTGAAGCCGTGCAGTCACGTGCTTTTTCTGGAAAAGTGTTGAGATTTTTAACTTCGCGCACATTTGCTCACTGTCGATTCCTCTTAGCCTCAGCTGACAAATCAAGGGTGGCCCCACTTCCAGAAGGGGAGGGAAGTCGGAGGCAATTAGGACACTAGACCCCCCACACTCACCCCACCTCTGTGCAAAGACACATCCCTCGCTGAATGGCTCTGCTCCTTGTAAACACCCCCCAAGAGGTTGCCTGGGGAGCCTGCAAAGCCAGGGACTTCCAGGGGCTGCGGCCTGGTGCGACAGGGGCGAGTTTTAGAAGACCCGAGACATGTGCCAGGAGGGGAGGAACAGAGAGAGGCGGGCATCACAGCATCCATCTCCAAACGGGCTTTGACCAGGACAGAGCACGTGAAAGGTCATGATTTGGGGTGACGGAAACACCAGGGGGCAAATCCCAGCTGTCACTTCCTCAGTGAGTGATAGCGAAAAAATGTCTTAACCTTTCTGAGCTTCAGGTGTTTGAATCGTCAGTAGTAACGAGCTTGTGCGATGCTCAGAAAGATTACACCGGATAATGCGGCTAAGCATCTCAAGACACGCACTCAAGCCCTGTCTGCTCCTTGTCCTTGCTGTCACCGTGCTTATAGTTTACTCCTAGAGGCCAAGTGGGTGCCCATAACAAAGCGACTGAACCAGATAAGATACCCACCAAGCGAATGATGCAGACTACGAGCCCACGTGCATGGGCGACTCGGTCTGGACTGAAAACGGGGACAGAAGTGAAACCACAGTGGTCATCTTCCGGATCTAGAAATATCTTCCTGTGCCAAACTCTCCCAAGGCACACGTGTGAACGCACACAGAGAATGCAGGCAAAGGAAAGCAGGGTGTCTGGGAGGAAGAGGCTCTTCCCTGGGGCAGGTGGCCTGCAGGGGGGGAGCTGTGCTAGGTCACAAAGAGTACGCCCCCAGGCAAGGCTGTGGGGCAGAGACCTGTTCGGGCGACTTTCACGGTGAGGCTCCCCTCGAAGGTGCCCACAAGCCACCCCCTCCCACGGAAGCAGGAGAGGAAGTGGTCTCGCCTCCGTGCACGCTCACTGGCCCCCGCAGGCTTTGAGGATGGACACTCACGGGGGTGAGGAGGAAGAACGTCCCCGAGGCCAGAGCCTGGAGGCCTGGTCCGCACCAAAAGACAGAAAGAGGTGCAGATCTGACAGCATGCAAGGCTCAGAGCACGGCCAGCGACGGGCAGCGAAAGGAAGTCAGCGGCCACACCCAACACAGCCTTCCTCCTTTCTGAGAAAGACCATCAAAGCAAAACGAAGGTGGCTGACAGGGTGGGGAGCTGCTCATCACAAACAGAGTTCCAGGCTGGGCGCTTCGGGGCTTCCGTACTGCTGAGAGAAAGCGCCGTCCGCCCAAGGCTCACCCCAAGATCCCCGCTCGCTCGGACCCCCTCCACCACGGCCCAGCCATCCGGTCACCGCCGCTGAAATTCTCTTTCCGGGCCCACAGCGCCGACCAACCCCTTTCAGAATCTTTCGGCTTCCAGGGAACCACCGGATCTTATCAAAGCCACGTGTCCCGGGATGACCACAGTAACTAAGGTTGCTGGAGTGCGGACCAATGCCAATGCTGGACGTTGTTCTATATCCCCTATGGAAGCTCTCCCCTTGATACACGTTCACAATGACCCTTAGGGGTAAATACTATCACTACCTCATTTTACAGGTAAGAAAAGCAAGGTTCGGGAATGTTAAGTAACCTCCCCCTTGCGGTGCGCCCAGAGTCTGTCTTCTGTACCACCAAGGCCACACACACCTCACTTTCCCCTGGTCTGTGTGTCCGGAACCCTGGGCTTAAATGTGACTCTGACATGACTGAAATCTACCTTGGGCGAGGCCCTTCATCTCTCTCTCTGAAGCTTCACCTCGTCCTCTGCAGGGGAGACGATAACAACACCTACTCCTCCAGGGGCTATCTCTGTGCCGGTGAATGAAATCGCCCACCCCAGAGCCCAACACACAGTAGGTACTAGACATGGCACCTGCTCAATGGGCACACAGAGGAGACACACACACAAACACACACACACACACACACACACACACACATGCACACACACACGCACAGACACACAGACCGACCTAACTTCTCCAAAAAGGCAGCAAATTGGGGCACCTGGGTGGCTCAGTCGGTTAAGCATCTGAGTTCAATTCAGGTCATGATCTCCAGGTTTGTGAGTTCAAGCCCTGCATCCGGCTGGCTGCTGTCAGCACAGAGCCCGATTCAGATCCTGTGTCCCCCTCTCTCTCTGCCCCTTGCCCGCTCGTTCTCTCCCTCTCTCTCAAAAATAAATAAACAGTTTTTAAGCACCAAAGTAACCTTCAGAAACAAATAGCACATGAGAAACACTTTAAGACAGCAGCCAGCATACAGATTATGCTGCTTACCTCCCTCCTGAGGGAAGGGGGGTGTGCCTAGGAAAGGAGAGAAAAACTTAGGAGGGCCTGGCTGGACACTGGAGCACCCAGGGGCAGCATGATAACAAAACAAAATGGCCCAATGCCATTTTTTTCACCCAAGCCACTGGGCTCCAGGGCCACCAAAGCAGAGACTGAATAAGCAATCACCCGAATTACCGATTCTGTCTGGGCTCCAGATTCTCCAGTAAATCACTGACAAGTAAACATCAAGAATGTAGCTCCATCACCTTCCGCACACGGCCGTGTGGCTCTGTACCCCAAGATCAAAGTCTTAGTCCCATTTGAAAGCTATTGAGCGAACTTATAAACACACATTGCAGACAGAAGGGAAGCTACACGGAATGAAGGAAGTAGTCTGGAATCTTCCAGGGCCAGACCGTTCTGGGGAGGAGGAGGCCCAGAGTGAAGGGTTCAAGTAGCCCCAAGTCCCCGTGGGCAACCCCCCGCCACCACCCTGGTGGCTTGACGGAGATGGTGATGGAGCTGTCTGGTTTACTGCCCTTCGCCAAGACAGGTACCTGGGACAGAGGAGGTGGTCAATCCATTTTTGTTGACTGACCGAATGAGCCGGATCATGCCCCAAAAAAGAACTTCGTGCAGTCACCGCCACCCAGAGAAACGCCCAAGGAGACACTGAAGCGCCTCTGCCCCTTTGCAAATATGGAGGACGCCTTCTCAGTTACGTTCAGCAGACAGCCAACGACGGGGACAAAGGAGACCCACCAAACTGCAGCCAAAGGGGCGGGGGGCTGCACTCTGCAGCCGAGCCTCTGGCTCGCGACTACAAATGTTGACTTGTGGGCAGCATCCAAGTCCGTTAGCACCCGCGGCTCGCTGACAGCTTGCTCTGGGCATCACGCGCCCGCCTCAGGAGACACAGATGACAATCGTTCACATTTCACAGATGAAGACCCCAGGACGTGAGACACGAAGCAAATGTGGCTACGCTCAGTCACCTAGAAAGCCGTGGTGGCAGGATTCGGACCCAGCTCTATCAATCTCCCAGATCCAGGCTCTAAAGCACTGCCAGGGCCAGAGGAGGCAGGAAGCAAATCAAAACAGCGCCCCCCGCACCCCCCACCCCCGGTCTCGGGGTGGCCATACACACGGAGCAAATGTCTGTAGGGTCTGTGCCCACCAAACCCAGGAAGACCTCTCTCTCCCCCACCAGCCCTCGTCGGCCTCTGTCTCCAACCCAACCACACACACACTCTGCCTCCCATCCACCAGAGTGCTGCCCCGAGGTAAAGCGCACCCACGGGGTCAGTGCCTCCTTTTAGAGAAAGTGGGGCACAGGGCTGAGTATTCTCTCTAAACCCAGCACACAAAGGCACTTACTGGGTATCAGTGACATTGTCTTGCACCATGGATCAACCCCATCTACACAACAGGAATAAAAGCATCAGCCTCCAGAGTTGTTGGGGGAATAAGACAACCCGTGAAAAGAGCTACTAACTGGGATTCACGTTCTTACAGACATATCCCTGATTCCCAAGCTTTTACGGTTGGTAAACGGAAAAAGAAAAATCAAACAGGCCGATAGCTTGGCGTGATACCACACACGCACCGGGGGCATCGAGACACGTGTGTGTACCCACGAGCGTGTGCGTGATGTGCGTGTAGGTGTGCGTGTATTCACCTACTTGTCAAGACAGAAACGTGCGTCTGCCGTTGTTTTTCAACTGACAACGGAGAAGGAGCCGTGAGGGCGGCTGGCGAGGCTGTAGCTGGACTTCATCAGGTCAACGGCTCCCGAACGGCTAACCCGGACGGTGACCTGAAGTGCGGAGATATGCCCACAGAAGGCTGGGACGCAGCCGTGTTCGTAGGGCATGTGGTCGAGCCACTGCCACGTGGGGAGCAAACAGGGCTGGCCTCCCGGAGTTCACCGAACGTGTCTCGCAGACAGGACAGAAAGAGAACTCCTGCATCTCAGGTCTTTGCATGCTCTCGAGGGTCCGTGCCCACTTAGGGAAATCCGTCTCCGACTTACCTTTTACCATCCCTTCGCCCCTTTGTTCATCCCTCTGCCAGGAGAGGGGCACAAAGGAAGGAGCTAAAACCTAAACAGGACAGGCCACTGGGTAGACACCTGTCAGGACCCGGGGATGAGCAGAAGCACGGCCTGAGCTGCCCACCTGAACCCTGCCCGCACCCTGGGGTCTCCCCACACCAGTGGCTGGCCCCTACTCACTGTCAGTGCCGCAGCCACATCCCATCCCCAGCTGCGAGGCAGGCCCTGCTCCAGACGCCCCTTCCCATCAACAGTCAAAGGCCAGGGCCCCCGGGGGCGGGGGGGTGTTCCTGGGAACCTGGAGAACATTCAACAGAGGAAGCCCAGGGATGTGGCAGGAGGGGAAACGGGGCAGAGCAACCTGCCAAGTTTTCCAGAGGAAATGAGTAACCCGTTGTTAGGCAGTTACACACCGCCGAGCGAGGAAGTGGCATTGTGTGGGGACCAGCCACGGGCCTTACATAACAGGCACCCCCTTCACATTCTGGCCATGGCCGTATTTGGGGATTGGCAAAAACATCTGATGAGCACCTCTACCCTGTGTAAACACTGGCTTTATTAGGGTGGCACGGAGAGGTCTGGCTCACAGGCCTGCCTGGCTCCGGGCTGACAGTGAAACTGACTCAGCGTCTCAGAGGCCCTCCTCTGGCAGCGTGCGCCCGCTGGGTGGCCGGGCGGCTCGGTGGCCAAGCCGGGCTTGGGGGCCAGGCTGCCGGCCTTCCCCACCCCACCCCCTTCCCCGACACCGTGATGTGAAAATGGACAGAGACCGCCCTGGAAGCCGCCAGCAGAGGAGAGAGGCGTGGAAGTGAGAAACGCTACGCTCTTGCTGGAGTCGTAGGAAGAGGCTAGCAGAGTTGAACAAAACCTGAAAGTTCACTTCAGTTCAAGGGACACAGTCATGGGCCACAACGCCATCATCGAGGCAGAGAGATCAAGCCACCAAGGAGCCAGTTCTCCATAGTCCATAAATCCCCCCGCTGTTCCGCATGGAGGTACGAGGGAATGAAGAAACCCTCGATGCCCCACACGGATACCTTTTCAGGTGGCCCGCTAGGGCCTCTACATTCACTGTGTCACTTCCTGCTCAGAACGACCCACTGCGGGAGAAATTATCACACTCGTGTATGCACGTGCACTCACGCACCCAGAGGCGCATCTTTGTTTTGAAAGCTACGAAAACAGGCACAGAGAGGTTAAGTTTTCTGGCTAACATCAGAATTTAGACCTACATCTATTTTACTCTACACGAAAGCAATTCCTCCCCTTCACTGGTTGACTTTTTTTAAGTAAGCTCTACACCCAATGTAAATCTTCTCTTTTTTTTTTATTTTTTAATGTTTATTTTTGAGAGAAACATAGAGCATGAGTGGGGAGGGGCAGAGAGAGAGAGAAAGGGAGAGGGAGAGAGAGAGAGAGAGAGAGAGAGAGAGAGAGAGAATCACAGAATCTGAAGTAAGTTCGAGGCTCCAGGCTGTCAGCATAGAGCCGGATGAGGGGCTCAAACTCACCAACCCCGAGATCATGACCTGAGCCGAAGCTGGATGCTTAACGGACTGAGCCACCCAGGCGCCCCCAATGGAGGTCTCAAACTTAAGATGCTGAGATCAAGAGTTTCTTGTTCTACCAACTGAGCCAGGCAGGCACCCCTATTATTTTTCAAGCAATCTCAGACAAAAGCTGGGAGCACAGTGCAAATTCTTTTTCCTTACACCCTGTGGGAGCAAGTGGCCGGCTGAGGCCCCATCGCCCCAGAATACCCTGGTGTGTACTTCCTAAACCTTCCCTCTAGAACCACAGCCTGCCAGGACGGTCAGGAATGTGACACTGGGCGTGCACGAAAGTCAGACCCCCTGCCTATGCAAATCTGTGAAGGATCCACAATTAGTCCTGCACCTAGTTGTCACAGCTCTTTACTCCCCTCCAATCTGGAACCATTCCTCTGTCTCTCCTTAACTCTCATGACCTTGATGCTTCTCAAGGTTACAAGGCAACTATTTTGAAGCATGTCCCGCAGGTCGGGTGTGTGTGATACTTTCTCATGATTTATCCACATTATGCATCTTCATTAACTCTTTTTTTTTTTTTTTTTTTTTTTGCATAATTGCAAAGCCAGAGCTGGAGGAAAGATTTCCTGGACAAAAGTAAATCATCTAAGTCAACTGTGATGACAACCTTCACCCAGGCATGTCTCATCAGGCGAGGGAAGGCAGTGCAGGGTAGCTAATAACTCAAAAGAGGAGGGAGCAGTGTGCAGTCTGGGGAGGCACTCGGTTTCTACGCAGCCCGGGAGATGTTGGCATCACTCACTCTCGCCAGCTTTGCTTACAAATAGAAAGAAAGAAAGAGAAAGAAAAACCTCAGAGTTCAGTTTAAAAAGACCTTTCATGCGGGGCCGGGCCACTCCCTTTCCCACCCCCTGCCTCTATTGCAAAGTACAATACATATGTTTATCTTGCTTCTCAGAAGGGGTACATTAAAATACTTGAGGATTTTCCCTTCCTAACCCTGGCGTGCTGGCTCCCACTGGCTGCACGGCCACATATAATGAAGCGCAAAAGCAGTAGTCAATTATGGCTTCTGCAAACACAGGGATCTTTCCTGAGGTTGGAAGTCACATCACTTGAAAGGCCGACTTTCTTCAAACTTCCAGGAACCGAGTGGCCCACAGCCCGTCTATTTAAAGGTCAACCCAGCCCTGCTGTATTTGGAGAGCTGCCGCGGGCACAAGCTTATTCTCGGCCCCTGTCCGCAGCCACCGCAGCGGGCCAGGCTGTGAGTAGCACTGTGTCCCCTTCAAAGGACGGGATGGAATGCCAGAGTCAGAGGCAGGGCCAGAGAGAGAAGGAAGACGCAGTGATCGGCGGCCTCCCCCCTGCCCACTGCCCCCGCCGGAGGGACCGCAGTGGGTGCTGGGCTTCACGGAGTGAGCTCCCTCACGGCTAACCCTTGGGAGCATCCACCACCACTCCGAATCGAGCCTAGGTCCCAGTTTTCTGGGATGTGACGGTCCTTATGTCCCCCTTTTAACTCAGCTCTGTGAGCCTGAGCTCTGGCAGGGGCAGATGGCCCCTGTACCCCACTTAGAAGTCAACCGGAGGGGCAACAGCCTAGTTTGCCCACCAACCACCTGTAAAACCTCTTAAAAGTGTTCAGCCCGTAGCGTGATGTCAACCCACTCGGCTCTGCCTTTATCCAGTTCTTGGTGGACGTCGGGCACTTGCTTACTCTTGCCACCGCTGGCCAAGGCAGAGCTTCCAAGTTCTCAGGAGATCACCGCTGATGGTGCATCTGTAATGTGCACCGAGTCCCATGGGTGAGCGGTCAGTACAGCCTCCCGGCCCGAGTCACCCAGCTGGCAAGGGATGGGGCCGGGCCCCCAGTGCTCACCTGCCTGATTCCAGAACACACACACCTGCCGGGCTCACGAGGAGAAACCCTACAGATCCTACACGATCTGGCAGGTAGCGCCACGCTGGGAAGTACTGATCCCGCCTGCCAGGTACCCAAGAGGGCTTCAGAGAGGAGGTGGCATTTAAATGTTGCCTCCAGGGGGCTCAGAGAGAAAGGGAAGAGCGGAGCGCCTGGGTGGCTGGGTCCCTTGAGCATCTGACTCTTGATTTCAGCTCAGGTCATGATCTCACAGTTTGTGGGATTGAGCCCTGTATCATCATGCTCTGTGCTGACAGTGAGAAGCCTGCTTGGGATTCTCTCTCCCTCTCTCTCTGACCCTCCCCTGCTCATGTCTTCTCAAGAAAGAAAGAAAGAAAGAAAGAAAGAAAGAAAGAAAGGAGGGAGGTGGGGAGGAAGGAAGGAAGGAAGGGAGAGAGGGAAGGAGGGAGGGAGGAAGGGAAGGAGGGAGGGAGGGAGGAGGGGAAGAGAGAAGGAAGGGAGGGAGGGAGGGAGGAGGGGAAGGAAGGAAGGAAGGAAGGAAGGAAGGAAGGAAGGAAAAAAGGAAGAAAGGAAGGAAGGAAGGAAGGAAGGAAGGAAGGAAGGAAGGAAGGAAGGAAGGAAAAAAGGAAGGAAAAAAGGAAGGAAGGAAGGAAGGAAGGAAGGAAGGAAGGAAGGAAGGAAGGAAGGAAGGAAAGGCAACCCAGGAGGAAGGTACAACGTGAGCAAAACAGTAAGAACTAAAAAGGCCCTGGATGGATGACGGCTGGCTGGCAAGGCTGAAGACCCACGTGGGTGAAGGAGTCCAACAGCGTCCTTTGGGATGTCTTTGCAGCCTCTGTGTACCAAGTGCCAACCAGATACCCGTCACTGTCCAGGGTCCCCCAACAGGTGATCCGAATCCTAACAGTGGCGAGAAAGAGAGATTACCAGTCCAGCTTCCAGATGAGAAGCACAAGGGCCTGGAGAAGGAGCCACTACTGATCACCTGGCTGCTGGGTGGCAGGGCTTGCCCTTGACCCAGGGCTGTGTGGCACCAAGGTTACTGTGCCTCCTATGTGCCTTCCCAAGGCCTCTTTCTGCTGAGATCACTGTTGACACAGGAAAGGATGCTGATGGGGGGGGGGGGGGGAGGAAAGGAAATAGGGAGGGAGGGAGGGAAGGCGAGAGGGACAATGCCAGGACTGTGATTCAGTACAGACCTTTCCAAGGGTTTGATTAGCTTGAAAAGACTTTGAAACCAAATCCAACCAAACAAAACACTCTGCGGGCCAAGCCAGGAAGCTCGGGCAGAGAATCTCCAAGACTCAACATCATCAGAGGGGACCCAGGGAGGGATGCTGTCACCAGACAGTGTCTTATGGGGGGCTGGCTTGCTGTGCCCAAGTCAGCAGGGGCTGGGGAGGGGGTCCAGGGGTGAGCAACTTCCTGGACGAGGAGACAAATCTCTGGAGAGAGGGGCAGCTGGGAGGTGAGTGTGCGGTCCCACAAAGGGGACCTGGAACAAAGCCCCAACGGCATCCACTACAATTGGTCATCACTGGATGACAAGGAGGTGACCAGCAGTGATAACAGTGCCCAGTTTTTAACGTTTCCTGCCTAAGCCAGATACCGGGCCTGCACTGAGCTGATCAGATGAGGCTGTAGCCACTGGGACAAGGAGGGACGAGGGACACCAAGATGCACAGCCCAGCACAGGTGTCGGGGGCGGTGGGAGCCCAGGGAGGGCCTGTGGTCCGAGCGTGCGCCTCTCCTCTGCTTCTCTCTCCAAAGACGCTCATCCTGTGAAATCCCAGGAAATGGGCCGAAGACACAAACTCAGTCTCCTGTTCTCCCATCTGGAAAACAGATCTGAAGTGTGTGGATCTAAAGAGATTATACAATCAGATATCATTGGTCAGAATTACCAGGCAAGCCTCCTACACCGTCTGGCATACACTCACTGCTAAACAAAAGCTGAGTGGCTTACCAGCTGAGCACAACTTAACCTCCCAGACCTTTCCCAGAATGGTACAGACTCACTTCCGAGTGAGTGTGCTGTCTCCACACAGCCGTCAACAAATGAATGGATGCACAGAATGTGGTGGGTTCACACAGTGATGTGTTATTCAGCCATAAAAAGGGATCAAGCCTTGGGGCGCCTGGGTGGCTCAGTTGGGTAAGTGTCCAACTCTTGATTTTGGCTCAGGTCATGATCTCAGGGGCGTGCAATCGAGCCCTGCATCAGGCTCTACGATGACAGTGTGGAGCCTGCTTGGGATTGTCTCTCCTTTTCTCACTGTCCCTACCCCACTTGTGCCCTCTCTCTCTCTCTCTCAAAATAAATAAACTTTAATCTTTTGTTGATGTTTATTATTTTTGAGAGAGAGAGAAAGAGTTGAGAAGAGGCAGAGAGAGAGAGGGAGACCACAGAATCGGAAGCAGGCTCCAGGCTCTGAGCCATCAGCCCAGAGACCGACGCGGGGCTTGAACTCACGGACCGCGAGATCATGACTTGGGCCGAAGTCAGACGCTCAACTGACTGAGTCACCCAGGCGACCCTAAATAACTAAACTTAAAAGGAAAAAAAGGAATTAAGCACTGATACATGCGAAAAGTGTCACGGATGAAACTGCAAAGCATTACGCCAAGTGAAGTAAGCTGGTCACGAGAGACCGCGTACATGAGCGCACAGCCGTGAAACAGACAGACACACAAACGCCTGGAGACCAGAAGTGGACCAGTGGTTGCCCAGGGCCGAGGATGTGGGGAGAGGCGGGGGTGACTGCTAATGGCTCCGGGGTTTCTTCGTGGGGTGACAAAAACGTGCTAAAACAGACCGCGGTAATGGTCACACGACTCCACCAAGATATTAAAACCGCCGAGTTAGTTGTACGCTTTAAACGGGTAGCTTGTAGGTATGGGAATTATATCTCAATAAAGTTGTTATAAAAAAAAGAAAAAGAGATCTGCTGTCACGTGGAGGAGGGGCAGTAACGCCACTGTTCAGAGACGTCAGCTGTGTAGCTTCCAGAACAGAGCATTGCCAGGTCCGCACAACTCCGCGAGCACATGGACAGGTGTCCCCGGACGCGCCCCCCGACCCCCACCCCCCCCCCCAGCCAACAGAGGCTGAAAGCCAAACGGCTTCGAGAATAGCCCAGAACGCCGACCCCCGCAGCCAGTCCCACGCCGCCACAGAAGGGCCACGGCGCAGCCAGCCTGGAACTCTTACTCTGTCTCCCGCCCCGAGCAGTTCCTAAACAGTGGGAGTTAAATATTTATAAAGAAGTCACTGTTTAATGTTCCATCTGTACTCGCGAAGCCTGACGCAGGGAAACGCTGGACTGACAGCTGATTACACAACCCAGGGGAAGCCCGCGCTCCCGGGCGCCTGACAGTCCCCAGGACTCCGGCCTCACCTTCCCTGCCTGCCTTTCCCAGCGGAGCCCCCTTCCTCCTCCACAACAAGCCCTCCAGCGCTGCCCTCTTCTTCCTCCCTGGCGCCCGCCCAGCCAGAGGGAAAACAGTCCCTTGTGCCCAGAGCTGCGGATCTTGTCGCTCCTGGTGAGCAGCTCCTCCGAGCAGCCCCCGAGCGAGTGGGGTGCTGTGGGGGACAGGGTCTTCCTGCCGAGAACCAGTGCACGGGGAAGGGGGCCCGTGAACCGGGGCAGCACGAGGCACACGTGAGGCCCAGGATCGTCTTCGGAGGCCAGCCCCTCAAACCGTCCTCTGAGCGGGTCAGTGCCAGGCCCCCGTGTGAACATGATGTCAAGGGCGAGCACCGAGACCCACCCCCCAGACCTCATATCCCAGCTTCGACCTTCTCTGCCTCGGTTTGCCCTGCTGCAAAAGCCGACTTGGAAGCTGCTTTACAGAGTGGCTTCTGAGCATGAAACAAGATGGTACTTAAAGGCATCGAGCGCGTGTAGCCATTGTCATTGTGATAGGGTGACCGACGCCACCTGCTTCCCGTTCCTGGCTCCATCCTTGTTCGGCTAGGACCTTGGGCCATTCTCCCTGTTACTCCCTGTCACTCCCGTGACTCTTTTTGGGGCCTGGACACCTCTGAGAGAGGCTAATGCTCCAGGATTGTTCTCTCCACTGCACTGGGGAACAGCTCTGTGAGAATCTGCGTGCGGCCTTCACCACTCATCCTCAGAACTGCCACCCACCCTGCCTCCCCAGGTCCCAAAGTCAGGATGTGGGGAGGCCCTGCCCCGGCCTGCGAGCCCCCTCCCTTCTTCCCACGGTGCAGGTAGCTCCGAGCCAGGGGGACCCAGATCGACAGGCAAGGTCCCTTTCTGCGGGGACTCCCCAGTGCTCGGGAAGCCAGGCACAAGAGGGAATGAGGGGGCTCGGGGAGGTGTACGCCAGGCGGGGAAGAGGGAGGGACAGGGGGAGGACCTGAGTACAAAGAACCGTGTGGAGAAGAGAACCCAGAGAAAAGCTACTTGAAGCGAAGCCACTTAAAATAAGGTCCAGATATTTACAGTAAGTGGGGCAGGTATGCATCGTGGGGAGGGAGGGACCTTCTCTTGAAAAGACAAACAGCCAGCACCTGCTTTTCATCCTCAGCTCTACCCCATCACTTGGCTGTGATCTTGGGCCACTCGTGCCACTTGTCCTAGTCCCCTTTGGGGGGGACTTTACAAGAAACAAAGAAGTATAAGTATTGAACATTTTACATTCAGAAATCAATGCCTTAGCATTTATATGTTACAAATGCGTATTGCATTAATGACAAATAATTGTAAATACAAATAAGGTGTGTGTCTTACACTTACATTCAAAGTTATCATTTTAAACTCTGCTTGAAGTGTTAGTCAAGCAAAGAACGAGTCCAACGCCAAGGCTTTTCTTAATACACATTTTGTCACAAAATACAAACTCCCTCCACTCCTCATCACTAAAAGGATCGTTTTACAAAAGACCTTTTGAGGGGCGCCTGGGTGGCTCAGTCGGTTGAGCGTCCGACTTCAGCCCAGGTCATGATCTCGCGGTCCGTGAGTTCGAGCCCCACGTCAGGCTCTGTGCTGACAGCTCAGAGCCCGGAGCCTGTTTCAGATTCTGTGTCTCCCTCTCTCTCTGACCCTCCCCTGTTCATGCTCTGTCTCTCTGTGTCTCAAAAAAAAAATAAACATTAGGGGCGCCTGGGTGGCGCAGTCGGTTAAGCGTCCGACTTCAGCCAGGTCACGATCTCGCGGTCCGTGAATTCGAGCCCCGCGTCAGGCTCTGGGCTGATGGCTCGGAGCCTGGAGCCTGTTTCTGATTCTGTGTCTCCCTCTCTCTCTGCCCCTCCCCCGTTCATGCTGTGTCTCTCTCTGTCCCAAAAATAAATAAACGTTGAAAAAAAAAATAAAATAAAATAAAATAAAATAAACATTAAAAAAATTTAAAAAGAAAACAAAAGACCTTTCGGGACTGCCTTAATCTTCCCAGGCCTCTCTTAATGTTTCTTTTTATTCTTTTATTTCTAAATTACTTTCTTTTGAGGGGCGCCTGGGTGGCGCAGTCGGTTAAGCGTCCGACTTCAGCCAGGTCACGATCTCGCGGTCCGTGAGTTCGAGCCCCGCGTCGGGCTCTGGGCTGATGGCTCAGAGCCTGGAGCCTGTTTCCGATTCTGTGTCTCCCTCTCTCTCTGCCCCTCCCCCGTTCATGCTCTGTCTCTCTCTGTCCCAAAAATAAATAAACGTTGAAAAAAAAAAATTTTTAAATTACTTTCTTTTGATTTGCATGGAATCATCTTTTCTTTCTCTCCTCCACGTTACCTGGTCTGATTCCGCCCCCTGCCCCTTCCCCCCAAAGCAGCTCCGGACCCCTGCCTGCTTCTCTCTCCCTAGGCTGTGGTAAGTGCCCCGTATTTACCCCCTGCTTCCCCTGCCAGTGAGGCCCCGTGAGGGCGGGGATTTGCGTCCGTTCCGCTGTCTGCACGGCCCCTAGTGTATCAGGCACCACACCAGAGCCTGGCACGCGGGAGGCGGTCGGTACGTGTGTGACTCAAGGAGCCTGCCCACGGCACCTGTGCCCGCGTCAGGACACCTTGCAGTCTGGGCAACATGTGCAACTCGATCCGCCTTAGAGAGCAGAGGCCCCGTCACCCAACCCCCGCCCACTGTCACGTCACTGGAAAGAGGGCAACCGCGAACTGGACAGATACATACTCATCAGAGCTGCCCGTGTATTCGCCCATCGAAAGGCAGGGTCTTCTTTCGGCCACTGACTGGAGACGCAAACGGTCTTTCTTGCAAAATACACACTCGCCATGCAACATCTACAACTGCTGATTGCCACTGCTTTAAAGTGGTGCGAAAGTTGGTCATCGGCAAAGCACGTGGAACACAGACTCCTTAGAGTTTTACTACGGTTCTTCCCTATCTTTTTACAGCTGTTTCGCCCCTCAGTGATTCAGTGACAACTTTTTAGCAAATCAATGTCGTACGTTCTTCCCGTGCAACCCCTTTAATACTCAGTCTTCGTCAGGTTACGTGATACTTAATTACCAACACGACTAGCTTTCGGCCAGCGCAGAAATCAAAGAGTGGCAGAAGCCTTCTGGTGCCCCAGTATCAACAGCTAACGTTTAACGGGTGTGTGTCACATGCCAGGAAAACACTGCTCTAACCCTTTATTTGTATTAACTCATTAGCTCATAAACACCCTAGAAGGTAGGTACTCATATTAGGTCTGGTTTTACAGATGAAGCAGACAGGCACAGAGAGGGTACTCAACTTACCCAAGGTCACACAGCTAGTCAGGAGCAGAACAAATTTTTTAAGCTGGAAAGCTGGACTTCTAAGTAGCCCACCAGCCCTGAGCCTTCAGGGAACTCGGGGCCTCATGTAGTTTGCTGCACACAGAGAATGGGCCGCATCCCTCCCCAGGGAGGGAGCCAAACAGAGGTCAGGGAAGAGTTTCTTTCTATTCCTGCCCTAGACTGACAGATGTTTACAACGTCTGGCCATCAGCAAATGACTGATTATCGTCAGATGTGGGTGGGCTGGACACTAGCAATGAGTTTATTGGTGCGTATTTTCATGTTATGATGACTTTTGCTTCCCTGTGCAATCTGTCTGTAGGAACACAGATACGAGGACCCCTCAACTTCTGTGTGGCTGAGGCACGAACTGTTAGTCGGGGGAGGAAAAGAAATGAGGCAGGTTCAGAGTTAAGGTTAAGGGCAAATGTATCGGGCCAAGGGGTTTGGATGTAACCCTGTCTATAGATGCTTCTTGTCGTCCCGGGTCAGGCCAGAAGTGCTAAGCAGACTGGGGCTCCTGCGAGCAGACGGCACGAGATGCAGAGAGCAATGCTTTCCTCACCGCGGGAGAAAAGCGGGGAGGCCTGAAAACGGACGGTGGCCTTGCAGGTGAAGCTTCTGCTTCTACTTGCTGACTTTCCTAGAGGCTCCCACAATGCCCACACTGCTGGACTTGGACAGATCAACCCACACCTTACACAGGGGAGGCCCAGAGAGTACGAAAGCCCTGAGTGGAAGCCAAGCAGGTGTGCCAGGGAGAGAGATGACGTGTCTGACCTGGCCTCTTAGTATCACGTCTCTCTCGCTGCCCTGTGCCACAGTCTCCCAACAGAGCGGGGGCGGGACTGCTCAGGGGGGTGACCCCCGCCCCTGACAGTTTCACAAACGGAGGGAGAAGTGCTGAGTCTCCAAAGGCCCCCTCCTGAAACCCAGACATGCTGCCACAGCGTTGCTAATTGAGTAACTTTCCCGACTAGAGGGTCAAGAAAAGGAAAATGGCTTTGGTATCAGAATCCCTTCCATGAGGTAGAAGAGGTCACCTCGCTATTACTTGAAATAAAAGGCATCAAAGAGGATCTCGGGGAACATTCAGCTCCTCCGTGCCGAGAAAGTGCCATGCCGGAGAGTGCCCACTCTACGGCAGCCCAAGGAATACCCGAAGTGTGGTGGCAGGTGGCTTCAAAAAATAAGCACACAAACAAATGCTACTTGACTGCTCTCCTGCTTATATGGGGGGCCGGTCACGTGCCTGCCCTCCGCATGCTGTCACGTCGTGAGGCGAGGGGTTGCCTACGTGCACTCAGCACGTCCTGTCAGTTATTCCCTTAACTTCATCCCCAAACAGTGCTCAAGAGCTGGGGAGACGGGCTGGGGGAGACTAAGTGGCATAACCAGTGCCCCCCAGCTAGGGAAGCGGTTACCCCAAGGAGGTGACAACCTAGAAGGGACGTGGCATCTGCCTTCCTCAACTTGGAAGCTGGCACCTGGAAGGAGGGTTTGTTGGTTTGTTTCATTGGGAGGATCCCAAGGATCAGAACCCAGAGAGCTGGAGAAAGAGCCCGGGGCTTGGCAGAAGGAAGTGTGTTAGCAATGTCGATGCCACCTTTCAGCAGTGGTGAGAGCCCCATCAGCGGAGGTATTTAAGGGCAGACTGGACAGACAAGTGGCTACGTTGCCACTACTGGGGATTCAACTTCCCTCAGGGGGGATTCGCCTGAACCGTGCGGCAGGGAATCTACGAATGAATCTAGTCTTACGCATTTGCTTGCTGAGTCACGCAGGCACACAGCAAAGTTTGCACAACTAGTGTGTTTCAGATCCAAGTTATCTAACCTCTGTACTCTCTCTCTCTCTGAAAAGCTAGATGACCCATACGGGTGGCATAAGCAACATCTCCTTTCTCCATCGAGCCATCTCCCAGCCACTTACAAGGACCTTTTGTGTGCCCGGCACCGTACGGGGAAAGTGGATGAATAATGCAAATCCCCAGTTCCTGTCTTCCAGCGCTTAGAGCACGATGGGTCAACTTCATCAATTATAGTGGAGACCGATGAACATTCCCGAGCGCCTAGGAGGCTCCAGATAGTGCATCAGGACGGTTGTGGAGGCCACAAGAGCCGGTGGTCCTACGGTGCCCACTGACAAAGGAAGACACAGGCCAGAGAGGATAAACGGCTCCCTGTGTTCACTCAGTGAGCAGAGAGCCAGCTTTCGAATTCAGCCGGCCCCATCCAGCTGCAAAGGGCACCCTCTTTCCATGGCACTGCCACGTGCAATGATGCACGTTCTGGTACCAACGGGAAGCCCCCTCCGCCAGGAAAGTCAGATCTCGTCCCTGCTGTCTCCACTCGTCCGCCCATGGCCTTCAAGGTCGCACCACCCATTTCCTTTCTGTTTTACCACCGGCCCAATTCGATTCCGGTGGCGCTGCCCACCCCGGATGCAGGCCAAAGACGGGCCACGCTTTGATAGCACAGATGAAGGGCAGTGATGCAGTGCACATGAGGTCTGGGCAAATGTCGGCCGCTTTCATCAGGAAAACCCCAAATTACCCGCTCTTACACACGGTCTTCCACCTCCTACAGGGCAAGCAGAGGCCGCTTATTAGAAAAGCTGCCTTGTCCGCAGTCTCCCTTGCAGGGGGGGCGGGGTCGAGGGGCAAACGCCAGCGTCACCCTTGGCATCACTGCGCTGGCTCACCCGGAGGGGCGGCTGGGCTGTCGGAGACACAGACCCTGCTCTGCCCGTTGCCACAGGCCGCTGACTAACCGGACGGAGAGGAGCTGTGTCCAGGCCGGCCGCCGCCACTGCACAGGGAGGGCGCCGCTAACAGACGGCCGTCCCCAGAGCCGGCTGCAAGAACTCTGTGCCGGCCAAGCCGCTGCTCTGTGCCTCCCACACACCCGGCCTGCAGCCCCAGGAAACGGAGGTTTCGGACCGCAAACAAAAATGCACGGGAGGCCTGACCGGACCCTCTATTTCTTCCTTCTTTCTTTTTCTCTCTCTTCTCCAGCAAAGCCGGCAATTGAGAACTCCACATCACAGACTCCTGTGGCTAAGAGGGGCCTCTTGAGGTCATCAACACTGTTCTCCCACATCAAGACAAGCCTGTCCTGAAGCTGTCGCGGAAGGCAGGCCGAGGTCCTTATTGAAGGGATCTGAAGGAGAGGTCACTGGCCTTCCTTGGGGCTACCAGAGCAGTCTATATCCTTCTGAAGCACGGTGCTCATCACATTTGATTTTCCTACGTTATTCCAATATCCGTGTCCCACACGTGACCGTGAGCTCTTGAGACCTCTCTGTATCTTCAGGACTTGGCATACTGCGTGGTCCAGAGGGACCACTTAGTAAATGTGGGTTATCTGTGGGCAGGTGAGTGGGTGGCTGAGTGGGTTTATGCATAGGTGGCTGGGTGGATAAGTGGATAGGTGGGTGGGGGGGGAGGGGTCACGGGTGGGTGGGTGGGAGGGGGCGAGGGGTCACGGGTAGGTGGGTGGGTGGGTGGGGGCAAGGGGTCACGGGTTGGTGGGTGGGAGGGGGCGAGGTGTCATGGATAAGTGGGTGGGTGGGGGTGAGGGGTCATGGATAGGTGGGTAGGGGGGAGGGTTTATGGATAGGTGGCTGGGTGGATAAGTGGATAGGTTGGTGGGTGGGAGGGGGCGAGGGGTCATGGTAGTGGGTGGGAGGGGGCGAGGGGTCACGGGTTGGTGGGTGGGTGGGGGTGAGGGGTCACTGGTAGGTGGGTGGGTGGGGGCGAGGGGTCACGGGTAGGTGGGTTGGTGGGTGGGAGGGGGCGAGGTGTCATGGATAGGTGGGTGGGTGGGGGCGAGGGGTCATGGGTAAGTAGGTGGGTAGGGGGAGGGTTTATGGATAGGTGGCTGGGTGGATAAGTGGCTGGGTGGGTGGGTGGGGGCGGTAGGGGGGATAAGTGGTGGGTGGCTGGGTGGATAAGTGGCTGGCTGGGTGGGTGGGTGGGTGGGGGCGAGGGGTCATGGGTAGTGGTTGGGAGGGGGCGAGGGGTCATGGGTAAGTGGGTTGGTGGGGGCGAGGGGTCATGGGTAAGTGGGTTGGTGGGGGCGAGGGGTCATGGGTAGATGGGCTGGTGCGGTTGAGGAGTCATGGGTAGGTGGGGGGGGAGGGTTTATGGATAGGTGGCTGGCTGGGCAGGTGGGTGGATGGTGGGGGGCAGATCAGTAGACAGATGGATGTGAGTTCAGGTGGAAAAGGGAAAGACCAGATGACTGCAAGCAGGGACTATCGGGCACACCCACCGTAGACTGCCAGAATCATGAAGCTTTGGGGCCACGAAGAACTGAGGGTCCCTCCAAGTGTCATTCGCCCTTCACTCTGCAGACGGACTCTCCATCTTAGCCAAAAGGCCAAGAAGAGATTCATTCTGCAGATGTAAAAAGCGAAACTGCCAACATGGGTTGCCCTGCCCAAGGTCACATGACTGAGGGTAAGCCAATCCACAGTAACACCTACACCTTGGCCACCTCAACCAGAAAGAATAACTGGCAATCCAACCGGCTATCAGAACCAGAATGATGGCCAGATCCCTGACTTGTACACAGAGAGGCACTGCCTCTTACCCCCAACCCATAAAGCTTCAGCCAGTGCTCCTAAAATGTGGTAGAATCGGGATGAAGAGCCTTCCACCTGGATAAGGCAGGTGGAAGGCAGCAGCCCAGCAACTTGCCATCAGGATGCTTCTGTCCTACATCACACACTTCTGCAGGGTGAGGGGGAAACAAAGACGAGTGTTTGCATCCTCCTCCATTGCGTCTTCCTGCAGTAATTCCCACTATGAAAGAAAAAGCGGCCAAAGTCCAAAGGCCAGAGTGAAATCACCCATCTCAAGCTCAGTTATGGGGAACAGAGGCAAGTCAATCCACAACTGTTTCCTGACCACCTACTGTGCGTCTGGCCCTGGGCTGAGCGCACACAAAGGACAATTAGAAGTCTAAATCCTGGACCAAGTTGACAATTCAGGTCACTGACTGCCTCCTCAGTCACAGGCCCCTGGGCTAGATTTTTGGAGTGTGGGTCTGTCTGCTGCTGAGTATGCAAGAAACTTGACCTTGATTCAAGGAGTGATCCCGCCTATCCCTCAAGTCCACAGGGTGTTTTTCCATTCTTAAAGCACAGACACCGATACAGTCAGTCCTCACAACAACCCCAGGGAACAACCTGAGTGTTCTCACGCTCTCCTACTACATATTTAGGGAAACTGAGGTACTGAGGGTTTAAGAGACTCATCCACCTGTGATCACACAGCAGAACAGTGAGTCAAACCCTCGTTTTCAGTTTTCTTTGGGCTACAAATCTTGGCCTCCTTAGGAACAAGGTGAGCAGTGTGTGTTGGAAAAAGATCCCTGCAGGCGGGTGGCACTGTTCCTGACGTGAGCTCAGACCCTAAAGCAAAGCAAAGCAAAACCAAAGCCATTTGTGCTGCCCAGGAGGGAGAGTGCAGACGAGGGGTCAGGTCAGACTCAGACAAACCGTGTTCCACGTCTGACTGGGCCACCATAAACTGTGTGCCCTAACTGAACCTCTACTTTCTCACCTGTAAAATGAAAATTACAGGACTCATTCCATCTCTATAGAATTCACTAGGGTCAAGGGTCAGACACAGAGGCTGGCATAAAGCATGTGCCTTCCCATTTCCTCCTCTTACCTAAGGGGGACCAACTGTGATCCCGTGTGTGCTTGCTACAGTTGAGGTGAAATCCCCCAAAAGGAAAAGTAGCCATATTAACACGCACAATTCAGTGGCACTTGGTACCTTTGCGATGCCGTAAAACCATGACTTCTGTCTACCTCTGAAACATTTTCATCACCCCAAAATAAAACCTCACACCCACTCAGCAGTTACACCCCACTGCCTCCCATCCTCAGCAACCACCAATCTGCACTCTGTCTTTATTCTGGATATTTCCTAGAAATGGAATCATACAATAGGTGACCTTTCGTGCCTGGCTTTTTCCAGTCTTTCTAAGGTTCACCCACGTGTAAAGCATGCATCAATAACTTCCCTCCTTTTTCCAGCTGAATAATATATATCTAAGACTGTGGATCTCAGAGCTCAATTGCTAGGTCGTATGGCAATTCTGTGCTTAACTTTTGAGGAACCACCAACCTGTTTCCCACAGGGGCTGGACCCCTTTACATTCCCATCAGCAATACACAAGATTCAATTTCTTCTCATCTTGGCCAACACTTGTTATTCTCTTTTTTAAAGTATCATTACGGCCATCCTAACAGGTATAAGGGGATATATCATGGTTTTGATGTACATTTCCCTAGCGACTAATGAAATTAAGCATCTTTTCATTTGTTTGCCAACCATTTGCACATTTCCTCTAAAGAAAGGAATACTGAAGTCTTTTGCTCATTCTTACACTGGGTTGTTTGTCTCCTGGTTGGTGGCTCCTCCTCCGTCTTTCAGCAAAGTTGTGGCAAACCTCTACGCTGCCTCAGGATGGATGATCTGGTGGTGCGGGCACCTCACACAGATGAGCCCCAGAGCAGGACAGCCCTGTGCTCAAGGCCAAGCCCTTCTCTCCGAGAGGCCGCCGTAGGCTCTGGAGACGGGACCCGGAGGCAAAGACACAATTGAAACGGGCTGGGAAGTGGGACCTGTAAGGAAGTCTAAGGGGCAGGGGGCGGCAAGGGAGGGAAAGGCTCGGGGACACCCAGCACCTTACGCTGGGCTGCAGTGGCTGAGCAGGGGGTCTCAGGAATCAGTGGCCAGCTGGCCTCCACTTGCCCCGCAGAGAGAGGGGAGGAGACATGCCCAGCAGGCAAGAGGGCTCGGCTGAGCAGAAGGAAGTGCCTCCAGCCCGGAGAGCTTTGTGAGGCCCTGAACCTGGCAGGATCTGCCAAAACCTGGGGCAGCCCACACCCACCGAAGAGGGCGAGCAGTGCCCCGATGGGGCCCCAGCCTAGACGGCAGCCATCCCTCATTAAAACACCATCTTCACCAAACAGGTGGGACTGGCCACAGTCACACACGGCATTAACCCTGATGTCCCATGGCTTCTTCCCAGCACCGAAGCACATGTGCAGCTCAAGCTCAGTGGATGAACTTTCTCATCACCGAGCTACAGAGGGAATCCTGGTGAGGACGCCATGCCTGGGTTTGGGGGTAAAGCATGCTCTCCAAACCAGAGGGAAGCACAGGCACTGTGGGGACACCTGCACAGGGACACCTGCTGGACAGGGGGATGAGATGAGCCCAGAAGTTAGCAAGAAAGGGAGGAGAAGACGAAATAGCGACCCTCTGTTTGGAGTCACTGGACTTGGATTCGATCCTAATGCCGCCATTTACAGCCTATACAATTCTGGCAAGTTCCTCAACCACTCGCAAAGGGAATAACCAAACTCGTCCACTAGGATGGTTACGGGATAACATGGGGAAGAGTCAGCTCCAGCTTCGCAGGGCCATCAGCCAGCAGAGCACGACCTCTGCGTCACCGAGCAGCCACTTACTCACTGAGGGACCTCTGGCAGATGACCGAACCCCTTAAGTCTTTGTCCACCTTCAAAATCGGAGTGCGGACAATAGTACCTATCACGTAGGACAGCTGTATGGGTTACAGGAGTTGACCCCTGTAAGCCACTCGGAAGATGCCCAGGAAGTGCCCCCAAGTTGAGCTGGCTGTTACGATTCTACAACCTTCAGCAAAACAAATGATCCTTCCCCCTCAGCTGTCCGTGCGTTTGCTACAGTATCTGCACTGAGCTGAACGCCAGCTCCAAACGTTCAAACCGCAGGGTCACAGAATTCTCAAGCAGGGGAATCTGGTCACTCCTCTTGAGGAAGTGCAAAGACAGCCCAAAGGCTCACCTCCCTGGGGACGCTCAGAGCCAGGCCTCCTCCGAAGCCTGTTCCGCTCCTGCCCCCGGCCCCACCCGCCAACTAACTGCCCACACTGAGCTCCGCCCACTCTTTATCCACCACGAGACCAGCACCACCCGTAAACCTGCGGTGAGGTTCAGTTAAAACAGTTCATGGAAAGGAACGCTGCTCCTTCTGTCATCGCCTAAGATAAGAGTAGTCAGAGACCCGAAGGGAGCCAGGATGTCACCTGCAGCACTGACCCCTGGTCACAACTGAGACACTCTCAACGTCCCTGAGTGCGGCAGCGCAAGACAAGCCTGCTCTCAGACACAGCTGGTGTTAAGCTCGAGTTCTGTGTCAACGCCTTCTAGCAAATTCCTTAACACCCCCGGGCCTTAGTTTCCCCATTTGTAAATCAGGAAATACACAGGGGTTGTAGGAATGGTAAGAAATAAGGAGCCCCAGGGCACCTGGGTGGCTCAGTCGGTTAAGTGTCTGACTCTTGATTCCGGCTCAGGTCATATTCTCATGGTTTTTGAGTTCAAGTCCCACGTCGGCTCCCAGCTGACACTGTAATCAATGCCTGCTTGGGATTCTCTCTCCCTCTCTCTCAAAATAAATAAGCTTAAAGACATAAGGAGCCCTAGCAGGCGCCTGGCACACAGTCTCTTTCTGGATTCCAGCCCCACACTTCACAGCCGCTGGAGTGATCACGCTCTGTGACTCCGGCTCCGGGGGCTTGGCCCTACGGAGCCTCTACAGGGCCAGCAGGTGAACTGCTGGGAGTGGGGACCAATGACCCCTGGGCTCTGTCGTGTGGGTCAGAGAAACCACGCGCAGGAGCACTGCGGGCCGCAACACAGATGTGCCTGGATCCACTCAACTGACACAGGCCAAGAAAGCAATGTCCAGAGCAAAGGAATGCAGCTGTCAGCAAGAGGGAGAAGTTACCAAGAGAAGTGGGGCAGAGGCTGCAAACAAAAGGGGGGAGTCACCCCCGGTGCTGGCGTCCTGCCTGTTCAACCTCCCTGCGCCGCTGATGGTTCAGAGCAGGTGGAAGAGGAGACGGGTGTCCAGCGTCCAGCCTCCCCCAGACTCTGAGCGCACGCTCTTGGGGGGCGACAATCTGCGAGAGGCTGAAGGAAAGCCTGAACCCCTATCCCTTCCTGCAATCCTCAGCAGTTAACAGCTCGTGCTTAACAGAACAGGCTCTGGAGACAGACTGTCGGGGCGGGAATACCAGAGCAGCCACTTTTAGCTGTGTGATCTCAGACATTATACTCAATCTCTCTGATCCTCTGTTTTTCTCATTTGTAAAATGGGACTAATGACAGCACTGCATCTCCTAGGATGATGGCAGAATTAAGTCACATAACAGATGGCCAGGACTTCATAACCACTAGACAAATGTCAGCTTTGATTATTAGCTGCTAATCTAATTAATATCATCGGGAAGTCATTTAATTTCACTGATCCAACTAGTGTGGTCAATCTCGCAGAGATTTCCCAGCAAAAGAAGTCGGTGAAGACAAGAGGGAGGCATGAGCCGTCTCTGCCACATTCCTACCAGCTTGACCATTTCAGCTCAGGATTTCACACCTGCCCCCATAGAACAGAGGTTCTTATCCCCGGTTTGCTGACGAGAACACCAAAGCTCAGAAGCCCAGGAAACAGAAAGCTAGGAAATTCTTTAAGGAATAAAAATAAGTTTCAAAAGCATCCCTTCCTGGCACATATTTTCATCACCCCGCCCCCCACCCTAGTTCATGCACACCTGCTCCCAACCCCCACCACCCCTAATCCTCTGCTCCTGAGTCCAGGGTAGACGCCACCTAATTAAGCATCCTACCAACCAATGTGGCAGAGGCAAGGGCGAGGATGGGGGCGGAGCGCGGGGGCCCTCCCCGGCACCCCACTCCCGGTACCTGGGGTCTGCCTCGTGGGCACAGCCTCCCCCCCTGGCCCCACTGGAAAAACCGCCCCCCACTCTGGTGCTGCAGGCACACGCCAGATCTCAGCCCCAGTGGCCACGGTGGCGCCTACGGGCCTGATGTGCAAACAATCCTAAAAGAACAACAACCTGAGCGCCCTGCTTCTGTCTGGTTCCAAAAGCCTTTGGTCCAGCGCTGTCCTCACAGCCCTCCACTCCTGGGGGCTGGTCCCTGCCTCCCAGAGGGGAGTCCTGCTTCCCTCTCCCATCCCAGGGTCTCTGCAGGGGCTGTCTACACCCGCATACACTCCCCGATTACCTGAATGATACACAGCAGCTGACCTTTTAGGGGGAAGAGGGAAAGTGGCCTGTGTGGCCCCCCTCCCTTTAATTCGGAAAAGTCTCAACCGGTCCCTTGCAAGTTCTTCGTTCACCGGCAAACCTGGGCTGGCCCCCTGGCTCTGAGACGCAAAGTGGGCCCAAACTTGATCCTCTCCGCAGACACGTTCCCAGGCTCCTGGGAGAGAAGGGCTCACCACGTGCAGGAGCACACTGGAGCAAAGAGCAGGTAAGCGCCTAGCAGCAAAGGGGACAGGGCAAGCAACCTGGGCAGGGAAGCCAGAGGAGGCTGGGTCTGAAGCCAAGGTCGACGGGGACTGGGAGAGGCAGAAAGCATCCCTTCAGAACGTGCCGTCCCCTCTCCCAACTGGAGACGGTTGCGTGCTTCTCCTCCTCCAGACAGCGGCCCCCTGCCCCAGCGCTCCCCCTGCCACAGTGGTCCAGACACCTCCGGCGCCTCTCCCATCTACGGAAGCACACCAGGAAACCAGCGGTCCCGAGAGAGCCAATCTCAAGGTCCAGATGACGGGAGTGTTTACCCAGGGGTCCCACCAGGGGCTGAGAACTGGCTGTGGAGCCCCGAGGAACAGAGGAGCACAGAAGCGTGCACGAGTCACAAGGGCCGAGTCACAAACACCGACCGTCCCGAGGACACGAGGCCCAGGACGCCTGGAGACGACCGTGCGTGAAGACCAAAGCTAGGCTGTGTTCCGCGGAGTCGTAACACGGGTGGCCTGCACATACCACCCAGAAGAAGGAAGAGAAAAGGCAAATTCCAGAAAGGTGAGGCAGGCACAAAGTTCTGATAGAGAAGAACGGCATGAATGATGCAGGGCTGCAGTATGTGCGCTGGAATTTCCTCCTTAGTCACTGGAAGGCTCGGGAACCCGACGCTGGGCGAGGGAGGCCACTCGCGCCACGTGAATCAGCCCCTTGTTCTCTGCTGGGGAGAAAGTTAACCAAGAAGAAGCCGGGGGCGGAATGCACGCACCCCTGTCCTGCTCTCCCTTTTCCTCAGTCCACACCCCTTCCCCCCCCCCACACACACACGCCCCTGTCTCACAACCTCCACAAATCTCTGGCTGGGAAGACCCAATACCCACAATCCTTAGAGGGGGTTACTTAGAAAACAGGGTCCTTTAAAATGGTGAGGACTTTGGGGAAAAATGGAACGATTTCACATTTCTCTTTCTGCGGCCCAGGCTTACTGACCAAATTTGGTCATTCGAGTCTCCACGTAATAAGCCAGGAGTCCATCCACAATGCAGTCGGGACTGTTGGCAGCAGGTTTTTCCCTTCCCACCAGCCCTGCCCACCCCACCCCTGCTCCCCGATGGCCACCAGGCTTATGTCCACCCTGCAAACTGACGGGGCCGGGGCGTAACTTCCTGTCACCACCCCCCTGAGTGGGTTATGGCCTCAGGAGTCACTTCAGGAGAATGGGACTGTAGATACAGCAGGCTGGTGTTACGTCCATCAGGCACAAAGATCCAGCCTCCCACAGGGCACCCTCGGTCCATCTGGGACCAGAGTCCTGGCATCTCACATGTGGGTTGTGACATTTCTGGGGTAGGGAGCAGGCAGCCTGGGGAGTGTGGTCAGGAGTCCCAGGGAAGCTTAGAATCCCAGCCCCAGGCTCACTAGCGGGGTGCCTGAACCTGTCTGAGCCTGTTTTCACACGTGTGAGATGAGAGTCCCATAGCATTTACCTCTTGAGGTTGCCAGAGGGTTTAGTCAAATCTCGGCGCATAAAAGGCATTCAATAGAGGGAAACAAATACACAAGCACTGTGCCATCGAGGCTACACATCAACACCCTCGACAACACTATGCCCAAGACCTTAACATCTGACGGATGGATGGGAGTAAAACTCAAACATTACACCACGGAAGCAGCAGGACAGCACTGGCTTCTCCAGGCGGCAAAACGGCTTTCCCTTCGTCCTTTGTGTCTCTCTCATCCCAACGCCTGGGAGCACAGGACATCAGAAGTGTCCCTCAGTGTCCCTAAGCCATTTCGCACCCACTCCTCACACCAAAGGGGTACAGTGTGCTCAGCCCAAGCCTGAATTTCCCCTTTTACCATTATCTTTGTTGCTATCCAAACATTTTACATCCTCAGGAAAATGCAAACTGCCAGTGCTGTCGGAATCCAAAATGCAACGGCCACTGGCAATCTCCATGCCACCCGGAGGTATGCATTTTGCTGCTAACGGAAGAGCTAATGAAACCGCAGGAATGGCCTCCTTCACCCTGCGGGCGGCGGCCAAGAGTCCCCCCCCCCCCCCCCCGGCTTGCTCTGGCTCTCAAGGCTTTTGCAAGAATGCAGTAACGTAAGTGTTCATTAGGTCCATCCATGAGGGCAGGGTGGGAAAGGCGCGCCGGAGAGGAGGAAGAAGGGCCCAGCTCCTCCCAAGAGCTGCCACAAACTATGTGACCGTCAGCAAGTTCCTGACCCTCTCTGAACCACTGTGGGGTCACTTATAAATAAAGTGGTGGCCAGAACACTGACCAGGATTCACCTAACACTTGGAATGTGTTGGGTGCTGTGCTAAACGCTTCCTGTAGTATCTCATGAAACCTCGAACCCTTCTAGAGGCTGTCTTAAGTCGGCTGAGGTTGCTATGATGAAATACCACAGTGGCTGCAACGACAGACACTTATTTCCAACAGCTGTGGAGGCTGGAGAGCCAGCAGATTTTGTCCTTGGTGACAGCCCTTCCCCCCACTCAAGTGCCCTTCCCCCACTCAAGCTCTTGGCTCGTGGACAGCTGCCTTCTCACTGCTCACGGGGCCTTCCCTTGGTGTATAAGCATACAAAGAGAGACAGAGATCTGTCTGTCTGCCTCTTTACAAGGACATTAGTCCCATGGGGCGGGGGGCACACCCTCATGACCTCATCTGAGCCTTATCACCTCCCAAAGCAACCCCCCAAATGCCACCACTGGGACTTAGGGCTTCAACATAAAAATGTGGGGAAGACACAAACATTCAACCTCAATAGAAGAACTATGATGACCCTACTTTACAGATGGGGAAACTGAGGTAGGAGAAGTTAAATAACTTGCCCAAGGCCACACATCTAGCGAATGGCAGAGCCGAGATTAGCACCAGCCACCCCCCACCCCCTGCAGCCACCACACTACGTTGGACATAAAGTGACACAAAAGGGGCGCCTGGGTGGCTCAGTCGGTCGGGCATCCGACTTCGGCTCAGGTCATGATCTCGCAGTCTGTGGGTTCAAGCCCCGCGTCGGGCTCTGTGCTGACAGCTCGGAGCCTGGAGCCTGCTTCGGATTCTGTGTCTCCCTCTCTCTCTGCCCTTCCCCCACTCAAGCTCTGTCTCTGTCTCTCTCAAAAATAAACAAACATAAAAAAAATAAAAACATAAAAAAAATAAAGTGACACAAAAAACTTAAGACTGTGATATCAGGCAAACCCGGGGTGGGAGCTTAACCTGCCCTTGAGTTCCTCACTTGCAAAATCGGGATGACAGCAACAGCCTCGCAGCATTGCTTCTGTGATTAAATAAGGTGAAGCCATGAAAAACCCCAAACGGAAGCAAATACATACTCAAGGAACCCACAGAGCCTGGATTTCTCAGCACAGTTGAATGGACAGACAAGCAATGAATGTGAAGACCTTACAGGGTTTTCAGAACTGCCAGCCCTCCAGAAACTTCGGTAATGCACATCCTGGAGGGATTCTCTTCTCTAGGTGAGGCTTCCTTGGACGTCACCCCTGGGCATCACGCGTGCACCCCGAAACCATCCATCCCCAGCAGAGACAGCGATGCTCACTCAGCGCACCAACAAGGTCTGCAGGTGGGAGGGATGGGCCCCCAACCACAAAGCTGGAGAGGGAGGGCGTGGTAATCTCTCAGGGCCGTATGCGCCCCTGAAATGGCACGATGTACCCCAGCCCCAGGAGGTGGGACTTCCGGTGCTGACACCAGAAATGTTCCAGAACAACCAGGACGAGCTGGTCACCCTACTCAAAGCAGGGGTGGCTCCTCATGGAGCGTTACGGAGCCTTTTCTCAACACGTATGCTTTTCTTTATGTTCTAGATTTTCTCCAAACACCTTGTATTAGTTTTACCATCAGGGAAAAGGTTTAAGGAGAAAAAGGGCTAGGGGCACCTGGGTGGCTCAGTCAGTTAAGCATCCAGCTCTTGGGTTTGGCTCAGGTCACGATCTCATGGTTTGTGGGTTCGAGCCCTGCCCTGGGCTCTATACTGACAGTCTGGAGTCTGCTTGGGATTCTCTCTCTCCCTCTCTCTGCCCCTCCTGCACGCTCTCTCTCTCAAAATAAATAGACTTAAAAAAAAAAAAAAAGAAAAGAAAAGAAGACGGCACCTGGGAGGCTCAGTCGGTTGAGCATCCAACTTCGGCTGAGGTCACGATCACACAGGTTTTTGAGTTTGAGCCCCACGTCGGGTTCACTGCTGTCGGCACAGAGCCTGCTTCAGATCCTCTGTCTCCCTCTCTCTCTGCCCCCTCCCACTTGTACTCTCTCAAAAATAAATAAACATTTTTTAAAAAGAAGAAAAAAGACTATTTCCCAGTACACACATTATTTTCCCATTGCCAAACTCAAATTTTCCATTTGTAATCAAAAAAGAAAAAAAAACTCTCAAACTTTGTGTTTAATCCTCTCTCATTCTCTGGTTTCTCTCAGCTCTTCCAGAGCATGGACCTTCCTTCCGGCACTTTCTTCTCTGCTGACAAATCTGACAAGCTGCCCTGCTGTGGCCCGGCCTCCTCCTCCCCATTACCTCTCTGGAGCTGTGGGCTCTCCTCCTCTCCGGCTGAGAACGGCTCCCACAGCCATCAGGGTGACTCCTGTCCCCCACGATGGGGACCCCAACACCTCCTCGGCTGTCCACAACTGCATAGACCCAGCCTTGTCAGCCTCCCAGAAGCCAGCTGGTAGGGGTTCCCAGACAAGTGACATCCATCTGGGGTCAGACACCCCGTCAGTCCTCACGTGGGGAGCCTTCAGCGCCCATTTCTCCACCACCCCCATTTCTTTTTTTTTTTTTTTTTAATTTTTTTTTTCAACATTTATTTATTTTTGGGACAGAGAGAGACAGAGCATGAACGGGGGAGGGGCAGAGAGAGAGGGAGACACAGAATCGGAAACAGGCTCCAGGCTCTGAGCCATCAGCCCAGAGCCCGACGCGGGGCTCGAACTCACGGACCGCGAGATCGTGACCTGGCTGAAGTCGGACGCTTAACCGACTGCGCCACCCAGGCGCCCCTCCACCACCCCCATTTCTTATTTTTCTCTCTGCTGACCAGGCTTCGGCAGAGGGCAGCCGTGGCTCTAGTCCTATCCTCTGTGCTGGCCTCATCTCCTTCCAGAATTCACCCCATTCAACACATAAAGAGCTGGGGCTGGGGCTGGGCACTGCCAACCTCACCTAAGAAGGCAGGGGCGAGCATCACACTAGGAGGTCACGGGCTCGCAGGGAGACCCCCAGCCAACAGATGGTTCCAACTGGACAGCAGCTTGGCTCCCTCTGACAAGACAGACAGTGTGCATCCCCAGGCATTGAGCCCCTGGGGACACCCACATGTGCACCTGGAGATGTGGGCACAAAGGCTCCCCCCCTCAGCACTGTTCACAGTGGCAAAAACCTAGAAACGCCCCCAAATCCACCATGAGAAGCATGAAGGAACAAACACAGCAGCAAAGAAGCATCTAAACGTAACACAGACTGAAAAGAGCAAATTGTAGTCACCGTATACCTACGGGATGCCACCTCCATAAAAATTTTTTTGAACACATGAAATAGTGCTATAAAAGGTCTCCAAACAGATTTGTAAGAAAAGGGTAAGACGGGACCTACTACAGGGGCACGGGGTGGCTCAGTGAAGCGTCCGACTCTCGATCTCGCTCAGGTCATGGTCTCATGATTCGTGGGATCAAGCTTCTCGTCGGGCTCTGCACTGACAACATGAAACCTGCCTGGGATTCTCTCTGTCTCTCTCTCCCTCTTTCTGCCCCTCCCCTGCTTCCTCCCTCCCTCTCCCTCTCCCTCCCCCTCTCCCTCTCCCTCTCTCTCTCAAAATAAATAAATAAACATTTTAAAAATTAAAAAAATAAAAACAAAAACATGACCTACCACCCAAGTTCAGGAGAGTGGTACTTCTGCGAAGGGAAGGAAACGGAATGGGAGCAGAGAGCCCACAGACTTGCACTCTACCGCTAAGTTCTTATTTCTTTAGAAGCAGTAATCCAAAGCACACCTGCCACATCATTTAACACCTGTTGATCCTGGGGTAGGAACGGGGGAGTTTGTTAAATGACTCTCGGTGGCTTCTTGTTTTGTGTCTCAGATCTGGACGATTCACGTCACGCCAAGAAACCACGGCGAAACTCAGCAGACTCTAGAGTCTGGCAAGTCGGTCTGAAGGATGCGGGAAGCAGTGAGCTGGAGGCCCTCACAGTGTGCCCAGCATTCCCTGGCCTCAGAGGGAGGCAGGCTGCCTGTGTCTTGCACACACCTCAGCAGTCTAGTGCTGCCCGGCCTCAACCTTGAGGAATGTGCTGGAACCCACCACCTCTGCCACCTCCAGGCTCCACTGCCAAGAGAGCAGGCTCGGCTATCACACAGTCCAGCACGGCCACGCCGTCCGGCTCTCAGGCGCTTTCCCAGAGGTGACTGATGTGGTCCTTTCAACAAGCACATGAGGGACACAAGGCGTGGGCCACCACCTCACTGAAAGCCGAGGAGCCCGAGCCTCAGAGAAGCCCCAGGCACTGCCTGAGCGGACTCGACAACCAGAAAGCAGGACAGTCACAAAACCAACCTAAGTCACAAATCTGACTTACGGTCAGGTTCAGAGGTGGGCTAATAACTGGCCAGGCTTCACGTCTCAGGTCACGTAATTTTCCTAATAACCAGCTCCATGTAGAAGGAACCGAAGATCCAGAGAGGTCAAGTGTCCCCCTGCAAGGGCATAAAGCCAGGAAGCCCCAGGACGTACATGGCCCCTGATTTTCTAACATTCCCTGACAACCTCCCCCCAGAGCATTTCTCCGACAGGAAAACTCTTTTTACGACGAGCACTGATGTCACATTCTCTGAAAATGCAACTAAGAGTTTCCAGGGCCCCTGGGTGAGCAGAAAGCTGGGAGCTTGTCCTGGCTAATGTTTATTTGTTTATGTCACTACCTCCTGCTAAATAAACCCAGTCTCTACTTCTGAGAGACTCGGAGAGCTCACCAGAGCAGCTGCTCTGCTTGGAGCCAGATAAGCCTCCACGGGGGAGGGAAGGGTCGGGGCAGTTCCTGGTAATCAGGTAGAGCGGAGCCCCTCTCCCCAGAACCCCCACCCCATGTGGAGTCATACAGCAGGGAAGAGAGATAGATGGGAGGGAAAGACCCCCCCGCCCCCCCCCAGCCACTGTTGTCCCGAACCAGCTATCAGCATGGCCAGCAATTTGACAAGACAAAAGAAAGGGGACGAAGCCTCCCCAGCCGCCCCCCGCCCCCCCCCCCCCACTACCACCGGAAATAATCCACTTCCCAGAGAGCGACCAGAGCAGAAGGGAGGACCAGCTCACAGCCAAGGCCGCGCAGCTCCTGGCAGGTCCAATGCAGCCGCCCTGGGTCCCGGGACTGCAGACAGACTATGCTCGGCCCATCTGCCCGGAATGAGCCCCAGTCAATGTGGCCCACCCACCGTAGCGATTTCGCTGCCCAGCTCTGGCCTCCAGCAGCACAATGGCACTTCACTGCCTAGCTCTGGGCCCCGAAGCCTTTTCCCCGAAGTTTCCATTAGCCGGAAACAGAGAATGCATCTGGAAACTGTTATCAGTCAACAAAAGCCTGTCGTCTTTATCCTACCCCACTAGTCCTTACTGAATACACCTCTTGGGTCCTAAAGTCAGAATAATGGAAAAAGTTTCCTTTTTTTTTTTTTTTAAAGGCACCTGGGTCTTCTTTCAAATTTCTCACACAGCCCCGTAGTCCCTCCCACCTTTGGATGGCTGAAAATTATCCTCCAGCTTTTTCAAATATGCCCCCTTCTCCCGTGATGGCCTGCCTTGCCCACCCTGGTTGCTCCCAATGCCCTGCCTGGGTTAACCAGGCACTGTAGGAAAGAGACTCAAAGTCACCCACTCTGGCCCAGACTTCCAGTGGCCAAGGCCACAGTCCTGCCCCACTGCGTGAGAGTTGTTTTATGCAGCTGCTCTAATGCTTTGATTGCCTCCAAACTCGCTCAGGGAGAACAGGGGGTTGGAAAAAGGGTGGGAGGTCAGGCCGAGACCCTTCTGGAATCTGTTCCCTTCATTAACTTCGGAATTCCTCAGGCCAGTGTTTTCTCAAGCCTTCTTACCCTGAACATTCACCTGGGACAAGCAGGCTATAATCCTCACATCCACCCGGCTTCCTGGGATAAGGGAGAGGTGAGGCCCTCAGGCCCCCGCGGTGAGGAACTAACATTTAGACAGTAAATACTAGCTGACTACACGGAGGTAAGAACCAAAGATTCAGCAGTGTCAAGGTCCCAACTTTGCAGATAAGGAAAGAGAGGCTCAGAGAGGTTTAGGAACTAGAGCAAGGTCACACGGCTGTGAAACAGCAAAGCTTCAAAACCTGGTTGTGCTCTGCTCCAAAGACCACATCCTTCTCATAACTGCAGCTATCACTCAAGGGGGGCAAGGATTTCAGAGGACACTCCTACCCACCCTGTGTGGCAGGATTTTGACACCTGCCACTCGAATTAACACTAAGGCCTGTGTGTCATTCAGGGATTAGACAGTGTGTCCAACATTGAAAACACTCTAAGCTGACTTCCCTACATCATCACTGAGATGATCCCTTGCTAATGCAGCACCCCTTGCCAAAATGCACGTGCCTTTTGGTTCCATCATGGGCTGAGACACAGTAAGACCTCAATAAATGTTTGTTAGATACGTGGTAAAAGAACTAGCAGTGTAAAGGTCTTCTATATTTTCCATAAAACCCTAAAGAAAGCACTGTCTATATACCGTTTAACAAGCCTCAGACAAAGACCACATCTTGGGGTGCCTGGCTGGCTCAGTCAAGCGAAGCGTGTAACGCTTGATCCCAGGGTTGTAAGTTCAAGCTGCACATGGGGTGTAGAGATTACTTAAAAATAAAACCTTAGGGGCGCCTGGGTGGCTCAGTTGGTTGAGCTTCCGACTTCGGCTCAGGTCATGATCTCACGGTTTGTGGGTTCGAGCCCCACGGCGGGCTCAGTGCTGACAGCTCGGAGCCTGGAGCCTGCTTCGGATTCTGTGTCTCCCTCTCTCTCTGACCCTCCCCCATTCACGTTCTGTCTCTCTCTGTCTCAAAAATAAGTCAGTAAATAAATAAGTAAATAAATAAGTAAATAAAATCTTTTTTAAAAAAGGACCACACTTGTAACACATTTTTTTTAAAGTTTATGATCCAGAAGTTTCTTTCACTCAGTGATAAGCAGGTTTCCCTCACTTAATTTTTTTTTTTTAAATGTATGTTTATTTTTGAAGGAGAGACAAGAGAGAGTGTGAGCAGGGGAGGGGCAGAGAGAGAGAAGGAGACACAGAATTTGAAGCAGGCTCCAGGCTCTGAGCAGTCAGCAAAGTGCCTGATGCAGGGCTTGAACCCACGAGTTGCAAGATCATGACCTGAGCCGAAGTCAGATGCTTACCTGACTGAGCCATCCAGGCACCCCAAGGTTTCCCTCATTCACACCCAGGGGCAACGTACAGCCTATGGACTAACTGCCAATTCTGATAAAGTTTTACTGGAATATGTCCATGCCTACTCATTTACATACTGGCTATGCTTGCCTTCCGGATACAGAGGCAGAACTGACTAGTGGTGACAGAACTGTGTGTCCCGTAAAGCCACAAATATTTACTACCTTGTCCTTGACAGAAAAGTCTGCCAATCCTTGACCAAGACAAACATAACCTCTCCACTGTGTTGTGCTGACTAGGAAGTCAGAGAGGAATTTAATGTCACATTTTAGTAACTCATCCTCAATGTTCTTTATTTCTATATGCCTACGGGTTTTGATCTTCTAATTCCATTTCAACATTTTATTTAAAAATAGCTGGTATTCCCAGAGTACTTATTATATGTCAGGCACTGAATTAAGCCCTTCAATATGTTCTCTTATGTAATTCTCACAATGAACCCATGGGGTAGGTAATATTATCCCCTGTTTATTGAGGGGAAATGAATGAAAAAATGAGTGAATGAGTCATCAATTGATTTCATAGGGGGAACATTTACTATTTCCTAATTCAACCCCAGACAGTAACACAGGAGTTGACCTGAAGACTTTGGGTGCTCGATAAATACGAGGCGTCTGCAGTGCCGGGAGCAATGGCCACGGTCAATTCGAGCAGAATTATGGGATTTTATATAGCGCTCTGGTGCTGAGATTCTTCTTGTTTTCCATCTAGCTTCAGACTGAGCTGTGCAGTCCCTTCATCACGAACCTTCTGGATCTCGGGAGGATCCCACTGAACTCACCGGCACAGCTGATGTGAAGCGGAGCACAGAACTACTCAGGTCACAGGCAGAGAGATGCTGTCCCCAGTGATGTGGCCAGAGCCACGCAGCGAGAGCAGCACAGACGGAAATGAGGACCGCATTCCAAATGCTGCCCTCTTCAAGAAGGCTACGTTTACTTGTGTTACTGCAATATTTTTTGCAAAAATGGCTTTTAAAGTCAAATATCCGTGTCCTAAGCAACAACACTGCGAAATAACAGGCCTCATGAGTCAAGTGTGATCTTTTTCTAAGTCAAGATAAGGTAAGTGTAACACCGTGTTTTTTAAGTCAGCCTGCCCCTCGGTAACCTGCAGCCCTCTTGCACACCTCACCGCAGCCTGAGAGCCACTGGCCCCGCAGGAGAAGGGAGGCTGAAGGCAGGCAGATTGGAGCACAGGTACCAGCTTCCCTGCTTCTCTCCAGAGAGAAGTTCAGAAGCTTTCTGGATTTGTCTGCAGCCCAGTTTCTTCATATATAAGAAGGGGCACCGCACCCACCTCGCCAGATTGGAAGATTAACCAGGCACATTCCAGGAGCTAAAAAACACCCGCCATTAAGCAATCTCACGGCTGTTCATCGAGAAGCCGGTGTCCGGGCTCAGCCTGGAGAATGAGTCACAGCCTCTCCCTCAGCTGAGCCCGTGTATACTCCAGGGGACCCAGGCACCCCTGCTGGGGAACAAGTCCAGGGCAAAAAGCCATCTCTAGGAATGCTGGCTTGGAGCATCCGTGTAAGTGGGAGGGCAGCACCGCATCCCTGAGCCCCAGGATGAGTGTGTGTGTTGTGAGTCAGCACAGCGGCCCGGGAAAAATAAATAAATAAGGAGAGGGTCAGGCCTGCTCTCGCAGCGGTCCGGGGTACCAGGGTTCAAAGAGACACGGGCTCTTCCAAGAAGCTAAAGATGGACTTGTGAGATAAGGAGATGAGGCCAAGCTCACATGCTAGGAGCAGAAATGCAAACTGCACACGGGGTGGCGAAGGGGGGACTGGAGGGGCCGCCTTGGACACAGGAAACACCAAGGGCAGCGCCAGCTGCAACAGGACCAGGGCCAGCACCAGGACCAGCAGGCCCAGCACCAGCACCAGGCCCAGCACGACCAGCAACACCAGCACAGGGGCCTGCATGAGGACCAAGCGCAAGCCAGTAGCACGGTTCACCATCTAACCGGTAAGTCCAGGGGCCACTGGGCCAGGCGTGCCCAGGACCAGCCTGGTTTACACCTGTCATCCCACAGTTAAGTGGTGTTTACCCCACAGGTCCCTCAGGGGTTGGAACGGAAGAGTTATCTGCCACGTGCCCTGCACACGGCGTGGCTCAATACATGGTGATCACTTCCATGTCAGCGTCCACAGGGTACGACCCTGCAGGTGGGGGGCCGGGACTCGGACGCCAGAAAGGAGGAGCCAGGCTGAGTCTTACTTCCCCCCGTGACCATGCCATGTCTCCTGGTGCAGAGCCCGTTCCGGTCCTCCTGGGAGGAGCCAGACCCCCACGATGGGTTTGTTCTTGGGAGCAACGGATAAAAAGAGAAGCGGGGCTGCGGGTCATGTGATAAGTGGGGGCACAGGTGCCACAGAGGGAAGGCAGGGGAAATGGCAAGAAGAGGCGCGAGAGGCCGAGGGGCAGTGCTGTGCCTCAGTCTTCCCAACTCACTCTTCTAGCTGAGGCCCTCATGCCCCAGGACAGTCGTGCAAGCCCGGCCGAACCCCCCTGCCCTCACCGTTCTGCAGACCCACCAGCCCCCTCCCTGCATGATTCCTCTCCCTGCCCTGCTTGGCCACAGTACTGCCAGCACGACACCCATCACACGGGGCTGCAAAGCCCCACTCACCCAAGGGCACAGGCTCCCTGAGGGCCGTGAGCCTCCAGGGGCCAGACTGCAACCCAAACACACTTTATCCTGGGACCCAGTGTGGCCCCTGTTCCTCCACACAGGAGGGAGGGTCTCAGTGAAAGTCTGTCTCTCCCGGAGGACAAAGAGGGCACCCAGTTGTGAGGAGCCCAAGAGCATTCTGCAGTGGGCAATGCTACATACACACATGTACACACGCGCGCGCGCGCACACACACACACACACACACGCCCTTCTAAAGGCCCCCCAAGGAAAAGTCTTTACCCTTCAGCTGAATTGGCATGATTCAGTGTAGAACACCAGGCAGCTCTTGGCTTCCTGCTCAGTGTTCTCTTAGATAAAGATCCTCGGGTGAGCTACATGGCCCCCGTGAAACTCACCGTTCTCAGCTGTACTATGGGAACACCACTGCCCACCTAGTGAGACTGTTGGCTGCCGGAGTTATACAGATGCTCAAAAAGAGAGCACTTCCCTTTTTTTGTCTGTCCCTTCCAGGAAAACTGAAATAAAACCACGAAGAGTCACTCTCTGATCTGATCAAGTGAGATACAGAAATGAGATGCCTACTGTGTAAGGCAAACGTGCTTCCTGACCTCAGAGAGACTGCTTTCCAGTGGGGGAGAAAGACAAGAGATCAAAGAACCACGTTAAGTGAATACCAAATTATAACACATCTAGGGGCGCCGACTGAGAGCAGGGTGGATAACCAGAGGGACACTATTTCCATCCATGAGGAGGTCAGGGAAAGCCTTGCTGAGAAGTGCCATGGGGCACGAGCGGCCCTGGGAACCCCGTCCAAATCAAAGCCCAGGTCCCACCTCAGTGCGGTCTTGGCAACCAAGTGCCAGGTGGCCCCGGGTGACCTGCACTCGGGGCACTGGCTGTTTGAGCCGCTGTTCTCCCGCGAGCGGCCTGATGCTAAGGCCACATCCCTCAGGGTCACCAATGTCACAGGGGGCCAGCCTGTCTCCTGCAGAACCCCCACAGACCTTCAATGCCATGTCCAGCCCGGCACTCCCTCCCTCACACGGACGCGAGGCTCCCTTCCCTGGCCCGCCAGACCTCCCCACGGGCTCCGGCGACAGCGACCTTCGACCAACTGCCTGCGCCAAACAGCAGTACCTGGCGTGAAGCCGGGCACGGGCCACCTGGCTCTGGTTCGCGGCCCAAACAACGACCAACCCTCCGCAGGAGCCCTCCCCCAGCCAGCGGTGACCGTACCATGTGCTGAGCCTTTCCCACGTGCCGGGCCCCATGCTGGGTGTCAGCGCGAGCGTCTATTTTGTGATCCTCAACACGACCCCGGCAAGAGCAAGGGCACACATCACCGCCACTGAACAGAGAAGGGAGAGGCAGGCAGCGGCCACTCGGCCCGAGGCACACAGCAGGGGTGGGTCAGAGACTCAAACCCAAGCCTCCTGGCTCCACACGCACCCTACAAGCATCCAAAAATGCGTCTCTCGCGTTGAGCACAGAGGCGTGCCTTCCGTCCCTACTCACTCTCAATGCCTTAATTCACTAACGGTCGCGCCCTGATGCCCTTTCTGCAGCCAGAGACGCTACGTGCCAGGCACCGTGGTGGGTGTTCAAAACACACTTCAGAAGGAAGAGGCCTCCGCCTTCGAGGCCCTTGTGGTCTGGTGGACGGAGACGGGCACACGAACCAGGACATCAACCGAGGCTGGCACAGGCGCGATGACGTCTGCACAGGGAACGGTGGAGGCTCCTGGGAAGCTCCTTCCCGTTTCCGTCCGTCTCCCCCAGGCACCCAGCACCCAGGCAGACGCACAGAGTGAGCTCATTCAACGCCAGCTCCCCTTGAGGGCCGGCTCCATCACGGTGACCTCCCTCCCACCTGCCAGGCCAGTGTCACCTAAAGCCCAGGTGGACACCTGACAGAACATGCGGAGGACGTGTGCACAAGGAGGAGACAGGCCTTACGTGTCACAGGGAGCCCCCGGCGGGGCTGGCAGAGACCCAACCAGGCATCCGTGAGGAGAGAAGGACAGAGTCGTCAGCCCTCACGGGAAGCCGCGGTCCTCCGTCTCCCACGGGCATCCAGGCTGCAGGGATCCGCCAGGCACTCAGCCAGGGCCTTCCTTAAAACCGCCAGTAGCATCCAGACAGGTGTCGGGTGTACGTGACTCCAGAGAAAGCTTCCACCAACTTTATTCCCCAGGCAGCTGAATATCACTGTAAATCCAAAAGGCTCCGAAAATCCTTGAATGGAGCTCCATGTAACCGACAGGCATGGCCATCGTGAGGCGCATCTTTTTAATTCCTTTCTGGTCCAAAGATCAAGGCTGGGGATGAGAAGAAGAAAAATCAATCTTGTTCGAATCAGGACCCAGAGCAGTAGTCGTGTTACTCTTCCTTGTATTCGACCCTAATACACTTAGAGGGGAACTCACCAAGAATAACGCCCCGGAGCTCTGACACCCAAACAGAGGGGAGGCAGGAGACCCGGGGCCTGCCTCAGGGGAGGGTCACCGCACACGGGCACCAAAGACCTCTCAGATCCAGAACCTGCTACTGCTTGGGGCTCCCCAGAACTACCCTGAGAGGGCAGAGGGCACATCTATTATAAAGATGAGGAGAAAACATCCGCGAAGGGGTAGGCGGCTAGCTTAGAGAGTTAATAGTTGGGCCAGACCTGGCATACAGTCCTGAGCTCCCCTGCAGGGCTGAGAGGTCCCGGCAGTGAGCAGAGGGGGTTTGGGGTCAGCCGGTAGGAAGTAGTTCTTTGTTTGGTTTCTTTTTAAAGACAACCACAAAGCTCTGGCATCTCTCCAGGCCTCATCCTGCACAGTGAGCTTCTTCAGGGCAGGGCCCGGGGCCGTTCCCTTTCGTTATTCACGTATGCAGCAATTACTGAACACCTGCTAGGTACCCAGTACTGTTCTAGCTCTGTGGGGATACTCCTGCCCCCCCCGCACAGGGACTGAAATTATTCCAACGGACCCATGACGCACAGGGCTGCAGGCTGGACCGTCACCACCCAGCCAAAGACAAGAGCGACTGCCCTTTACAGGAGTGCCTATCCCTCACCGCGCTAGGTTCTGGCCCACCATCTGATACGACACCCCCCCCCCCCAACCCCGGGCCACTCTGGGACTCCTGCCTCTATTTTCCAGATAAGGAAATGAAGCCACACACAACTACCCAGCTCCAAACCAGTAAGAGTGGAGCCTGAATCAGGCGAGTCTGTCTCCCAATTGTGTGCCTGGATCCGCCGCTCCGTGTTACTAGTGAGGACTCCTCCTGCAGTGACTGTACCTCAAACTTACTATCAGGCGTTTCACGTGCGTAGGACCCTCATTTAACCCCGATGGCAACTTTATCTGTAAGAGGCTATTCTTATCCAGTTTGAGAGATGAGAAACCTGAGGCCCAGACAAGTTAAACAACTTGCCCGAGGTCACACAGCTAGAAAATCATACAACAGAGATTTGAAATCAGGCATCTGGCACCAAAGCCCAAGAGCGTGACCATCACAGCAATGGTCATTAACAGCAACTGTTTTGTTCCTGCGGCAACAAATGTTCAAACACTTGGTGGCATAAAACAACACAAATTTGTTATCTCACGGTTTTGGAGGTCAAAAGTCTGACCCGGGTGTCACCAACCTAAAACCAAGGTGCTGGCAGGGCTCTTTCTTGTGGAGGCTCTAAGAAAAACCTTTCTCCTTGGCTTTCTCCAGCTTCCAGAGGTGGCTCTCGGATGCCTCAGCTCAGGGCTCCCTTCTTCCATCTCCAAATACAGCAACATAGCATCTTTCTGACGCTGCTCCCACCAGTATACCCCCTTCGCTGACCCTTCAGCCTCCCTCTTCCACTTTCAAGGAGCCCTGTGGTTACACGGGGCCCACCCAGATGACCCAAGATAATCGTCCAGCCCATGGCCCTGCACTTGAATCATGTCTACAAAGTCTCTCTTGACATGTAAGGTCCTAGGGACTACGGCATGAACATCTTTGGGGGGACTATGATTCACAGCAACCATGCCAACAGGGATCTGTCCTCTGTTTTAAGCATTCTTCAGTGACCAGGGATCACAGGGTGAGCTCCCCTTGTCCCATTTAAACCCACCTGACATAGCTTTTAGGCCCGAGAGAAAGATGGGCTCAAAAGGAAGTTTGAGTATCTAAATATTAGACTCTAAGAGAGAAATACAGGATAGTGGTTAAAACATTAACGTCTGAAGTCAAACTAATAAACTTACTAGCTATGTTACTTGGGGAAAATGGTTTTAACCCTTAGTTTCCTCATCTGTAAAATGGGGTGAATTACACATCTCTGCTGTCAGCACAGAGTCCCCTTCGGATCCTCTGTCCCCCGCTCTCTCTCTGCCCCTCCCCCACTTCTTCTCTCCCTCTCTCTCTCTCTCTCTCCCTCTCAAAATAAATAAATAGACTTAAAAAAAGAAAGAAAGAATCACCATAAAGTACTTAGCACACTGCTGGGCACATATTAAGTGTTCAATTAGCCATTATTTTATTCTGCAAATGGATGAGGCCTCCTGCGAGTCAAACGCAGCCTGTCCTGGGTCTCCCCAGGCTCAGCTCCGGCCCCAGGAAGCAGCCAGGAGAGGCAGGGCACTGCAGTGTCAGGGCCGGGGTCCTGTGGGTCCAGCAGGAGGGGGCAATGACTTGTGGTACCAGCCCCTGTCAATGGCAGGGGAGAGAAGGAGGGACACGGTCTGTTAAATATTTACAGAGGCCCACGGGCAAGGCTGAAGCCACGTGTGTTTGGTTGGGGACAGGTACATTAAAGCTCTGTCACCTGGGGAAGAATTATTACACGGTCTGCTGGGTGCCACTGCAGCCAAGCAGTGGACCCTCCCGGAGGAGGTGGCCCAGCCCCGCCATGGGCTTCACCGGCAAGAACCCGCAGCACGGCACAGCGCGACCTGTCATGTCACCCAACAGTAACGTCTCCCTCTTGGGGAGCATTTCTGCTTGCTCCGCTATGTGATTTTTTTGCAAGGCATTTGCTTCTGCTGTAACTGATTGGCCAAAATAAAAAAGACGGTCAATACCCAGGACTGGTTTCCCCTGGGCCACTGGAATTCTCACGCAAGCTGGTGGACAGACGATCTGGGAAACTGGTTTGGCATTATCCACTAAACCTGAGCATGTATGTGCCCTGTGGCCCAGCAGTTCCACACCCATTTACAGACTCACAGAAATGTGTACCCGTCACTGAAAGATGTCGTGGGGCGTCTGGGTGGCTCAGTCCATCAAATGTCCACCTCTTGGATTCAGCTCAGGTCATGATCTCATGGTTCGTAAGATTGAGCCCCGCATCGGGCTCTGCGTTGACAGCTCAGAGCCTGGAGGCTGCTTCAGATTCTGTGTCTCCCTCTCTCTCTGCCCCTCCCCTGCTCACACTCTGTCTCTCTCGCTCGCTCTCTCTCAAAAATACACAAACATTAAAAAAAAATTAAACACACACACACACACACACACACACACACACACAGGAATGCTACACTGTTACATTGTTACAGAGCAGCGAGAACGAGCCACAAACATAAGTCTGAGTGAAAGAAGCCAGACACCAGGGAGAGCCCTACGGTGTTACTTATGTTAAACACATAAGCAGGTTAAAGTAATCTATGCTGTGAGAAGTCAGGACAAGGTGATCCTGAGTGAGGGGGAAGGGACAGTTAGTGACCGGAAGGCGTCAGGACTGGCTCCAGAAACGCGGGTGGCCTTGCATTCACCCAGGTGCCGGCTGCACACCCACGTGCGGTGTGCAGACACCGGCCAGGCCGCCCGGGGAATCACGATAGATGGACTTTCTAATGCCTGTCAAGGCCCAACAAAATGGTAGTTAACTTTTCTTTAATGTCTCCCGAGAAAGTACGCTGTTGGCAGGCCTCCGGCTTGGGAACGGCCCTCCAGGCCTGGGACCCGGCACCTGCCGGCCTTCCCTGCCCCTCCACACGTTCACGGCCCGCTGCTTCCAGCTGCCCCTGCCCCTGAGGGCACCGAGGGGAGCACTTGGCAAATAATCGTCTTCCGGCCTGGTGACACAGAATTCAGAATCCGGCCTGGAATTGCCCCACAAGAAAATACAGCTCCCAGCCCCATTCTCTTGGCAGAGTCTCCCCCTGTGCCTCCCGGCCCACACGTGTCATTTCCTTCTTGACCCTCCCTAGTTCCACCAGCTGGCCCCCTGCAGTGGGCATTCTGAAGAAAAACTAGAAACAGGCTGCCTCTATTTCCTACACAACAGCGGGGCCGGGGCGGGGGGCGGGGGGCGGGGAGGAAACTTCGTAACCAGCAGCCCTTAAATACGGGATCCACGGGAGGATGCTACGGTAGCTGCAAGAGTCCAGGTGCCCTGGGTTGGCTCAGAATGGTGAGCAGGGGTACAGGGCACAGATCAAGTGCGCAGGTCAAGTGGTCCCTGGCACCCGCATGCGAGAGAAGCGTGGTGGGAGCCAGGGAACGTGTCCGTGGTGTGCCTGGCCGCATGCCGTCCCCTTTCTGTGGCTGGGCCCCCGGACTCTGAGGGTGTGCTTTCCCTCTCTGTCCTCTCTCTTCTCTCTGCGACAGTGAGTAGTCTTGTCACGCAAGAGTCAGCAGATGTTGACTCTGGCGCCTCTGGAAGCCAGCCTCGGGCACGGCTCTGGCCAGAGCGGTAACAGAGGGGTTCTCGGCTGGGAGGGTCCGGTCGGGAAGGTTCCCCCACTCTGGGCGCGCCCCAGCATCTGTCCCAGGCGCGGGAGGCAGGATTTCCTCAACGCGGGTGCCACAGAAGAGGTGTCTCCTTTCTCTTTTACTGACGAAGGGAGAGGCAGCAATTTCTCTGGCCGTGTTCACATTATGTCTCTGTGATCCCCGAGAACCGGGGCCTGTCCAACCTGGAGAGATAAATCAAGGAGATTTGTTCCCGGGGAAAGCGGCCGCTCTTGCTGACAGTCTCTGTTTTTGCTTCATTTCAGTTTCTCCTCCCCGTGTGCTGGGAAGACGCGGATCGGCTGCTTTGGAATCCCCACGCCTTCCGGCACACGCTCCCCCCCCTGCACACACCGGATTCATCACTCAGAGGATGGGGGCGATGAGGCGGGTTTCAGGGGTATGAATCGCAATGCTGCGCTCAGTCACTAGCCGTGGGCACACCCCTTAAGTTCTTTAGAAGTTTCCTTGTTGGGGCACCTGGGTGGCTCAGTAGGTTACACATCCGACTTCGGCTCAGGTCATGATCTCACGGTTCATGGGTTCAAGCCCCACATTGGGCTCTGTGCTGACAGCTCGGAGCCTGGAGCCTGCTTCAGATTCTTTCTCCCTCTCTCTCTGCCACTCCCTGGCTTGCATTCTGTATCTCTCTCTCTCTCTCAAAAATAAACAAACATTAAAAAAACTTTTAAGTGTTTCCTTGTCTAATAAAAATAAAGAATCGAAATGCGTGTCCTCTTGGGTTCTTACGTGGATGAGAGACTGTACATAAGGTACTCAGCACACACAGCCGCCCACCGCGGGTTCACAAGTCACACGGAGCATCAGCTTCACCCTCAACAGCCCAATGCACCAGTATGTGGCTGCTCTTCTCACCAGTTAGGCTTGAGAGATGCAAAGCGAACCCGGCCCCATTCGCTAATGTGCGTAACAGTCTGATGATCCTGTGCCAGACACCCTGGGCTTACACAGGAGGGGCAAGGGAGCCCACACAGAACGAGCCCTTCCACGGCCACATACCGTCACGCATTTGTAACGGAGCCCCGCTCACAGCTCTAACGGACGCTGATTAGAGCCAGTCTTAAAAATACTGGCATTCGGGTTCGGCCAGGCTCCAGAAGTCCCGCACAGCACTTGGGAACTCGACATGTGCTTAATAAGTGTTGGCTGCAAGGAGACCTGGGTGGCTCAGTCGGTTAAGCGTCGGACTTCGACTCAGGCCATAATCTTGTGTTTCATGAGTTCGAGCCCCACGTGGGCTCTGTGGTGACAGCTCGGAGCCTGGATCCTGCCTCGGATTCTGGGTCTCCCTCTCTCTCTCTGCCCCTCCCTCACTTATGTTCAGTCTCTTGCTCGCTCTCTCTCTCAAAAAATAAATAAAAACATTAAAAAAAAAAAATAAGGGGGCGCCTGGGTGGCTCAGTCGGTTGAGCCTCCGACTTCAGCTCAGGTCATGATCTCACAGCTTGTGAGTTCGAGCCTCACGTCGGGCTCTGTGCTGACAGCTCAGAGCCTGGAGCCTGCTTTGGATTCTGTGTGTCCCTCTCTCTCTGCCCCTAACCCACTCACATTCCATCTCTGTCTCTCTCAAAAATAAATAAACCTTAAAAAGAAAATAAGTGTTGGCTGAAATAATGCTGGAAATCATGTCAGTCAAGGAAGATAGTATCCCTGCCTTCAGGGAGCTTCCAGGCTATCCCAAGAGATCCAGAGACGTGGAGACAGTACATGTCCATAATTGAACACACCGGGTGGTGTCCAGGTTGTGATGGTGGGGTGGCAGGAGCCAGGGCAGAGAAAGAGAGGCTGGGGCATACTGAATGTGAGAGCCCCTTGCATATCAGAGCATAAGAAACCCTGGAATAATCGGGTCCAATTCCCTCACTGAACAGCTGAGAAATGAGGCCCAGAGAGATAGAGTGACTGGCCCAGGGTTGCTCAGCGAGGACCCTGCGGGGTGCTGGATAAGAAGCAATCTCAAGTATGAAGGTGGGCTGGACACACAGCGCCTGGGAGAGGAGTAGCTTCTAAACTCGGCGGGCACGGGGCACAGTCAGCAGAAGGCAGCACGACCAGAGGCCTGGCAGAGCAGGTGAGAACCACATCTCCCGAATGCTTGTTCGAGGGCACTGGCTGCAGTAAGTCTTGTCACCTCAACAATGCTGTGCCTCGTGAACCCATTTTCCAATGAGGACAGGTAGGCAGAAAGGGGGCCGAGATATGAGCCCACCCAGTCTGCCTCCAGAGCCTTTCTGTTTAACCACTAGGCTGTCCTGCCACAGAAGGGTTATGTGGTAGGAAAGCCCGGGGGCAAGGGGACAGGATAAGAAGGTTCCAGAAGACAGAGATGGGGAAGCAGGAGCTAGTTGTTGGAAAGGTCAACGCACAGAGCTTCCCCAGGCATTGACAACATCCACAGCCAGACTCTGAACAGAAAGGCCCGCGCCAGTGACCGGTTGGTCAGCGAATGCCAGTCCTCGCTATTTTTCCAGCGGGAAGTGGCCCACATTGCCCAGGACACGCCTCTCCAGAGTGGTGGTGCGTCCGACTGTGGCCTGGAGGTGTCACATCATCCCCGGCTGGCTCAGGGCCGCCATGACGGGAACGGGGAGGTAGTGTCCCCAAAACCAGATGAGTCCCGACTGCCTCTCCCCACCCACAGGTGAGGAGAGGAGTGCTCCCGGAGAAACCCGTGGGCAGAGCCAGGAGCACGCACGTCCTACAGACCCTAGAGGGGAGGGGAGGCCACGCCAAGTGGTGACCGGAGCTCTACAGACAAACAGACCCAACACCTACTATGCGGCTGTGAAACCAAGAGCTTCACCTCCTGAACCCACAGGCACGTCCACGAGATGCGCCCTGCCTCGCAGAGCCAGGGGTGAATCAGTTGGCCTGTTGAAGCCCTTTCACCCAGCAGGTCCTCAACAAAAGAAAGCCTTCTGCCTGCTCAGCTCCCAGCCACCTCCTCTACAGCTTGAAGGTGATTCAGATACTGAGATGAGCTGAGAAAAGTCATGAACGTGCTCCTGCCACAAATAACAAAACTTCAGGCCTGGGAGTGAGTGAGTGTGTGTGTGTGTGTGTGTGTGTGTGTGTGTGTGTATGTGTTTCCCTCACTTCCTTTTTTTGCCCTTGCCCACAAAATCCCTCAGGGAAAGGTCAACAAAGACCCAAATGTCATCGGATCCTCATGAACAAAGGGGGCACGGTGCCCTGAGCCATGAGTGGAGCAGGCAGTTCACAGAACAGCAGGACCTGCCCTCGAAGGCTCACCATATTAGAAAAGTTCCAGAGCGTGCATATTCTCCCAGAAAGTAACTTTGAAGGAGACCACGATCCCACACAGGGCCTGCCTGCAAAGAGCTTCACATCTCACCAAAGAAAATGGGTCAGTGAGAAACCACCCGTTCGAGGACTAGCCCAACGAACTGTTGTCCACGCACCCTGGACCATCGGGGAGCCCCACGCGGGACTGCGGCTGTCTGTGTGGAGGGCTCACAGGGTCCCTGAGAGGTATGTAAATTGAGAAGGAAAAAGATGCGCAGGGTAGGGGCAAGGGGCGATGCTCAAAATAAGGCAGAAATGAGAAACAGCATTTACTAATTGCCAAGCACAGAAGAGATCCCTTCTAATTCCCCCCATTTAATCCCCATTAATGATCACAACCAGAGGGTCAGGGCTCCTATCCCAAAATTACAGAAGTGGGGAGAAGTGGGGAGAGCAGGCCCCTTGCCCAATGTCACGCAGCTCACAAGGGGTGGAGTGCAGCCCAGGACCATCAGCCACACGGTCCTGCGGGTCCACCCCTGCGACAAGTCCCAAGTCCCCCCCCCCCCCCCACCTCCCTTTAGCATCTGGGTCACATTCTGGGGCCATCAGCTCGATTCCTCAACACAGAGCTTCCCACCAGGCGACCCTGCCGTACCTGCCCTTTCCCACACCTCACAGCCCCCACATCCCATAATCACCACCTTTGTTCCAACTGCTCTTTAAAACCTGGATTAGCTGGGCTTCCGGGGAGGTCACGCTGTGACTCTGGAATGCACTTCTGACTTTCACAGAAACCGGTCTTACTTCAAGCCACACAGGCACATGTCACTAAGTAAACTCGGGCCATCTACCTTGTCCCTGGGGCCGTGGGCAAAACCCAACGTGGAGGGGGTGGGGCGGGAGGAAGAGACCACAGAACAGAAATCCAACAGGCTGGGTGCAGGGCACGCAAAGTCCACGCTGCTGTGCCGTCCCCCGAATGCGCCAGGCGGTGTCAGTCTGCCCGGGCTCGCACTCTTGCCACCCTCCTCCCCCCATCAGAAGGCGAACTCCACCGTGTCCCCTGTCACCAGCATTACGGGGTCAGGAGCCGCAGGGAGTATATGGGCAACACGGAGGCTGTCTAGGGAAAGACAGGAGAAGGGAGGGAGGGGAGGAAAGCAAACGGGTGCAATGAAGAAGCAGCAGAAATTAAAATTCACCGAAAACATGTCAGAGCAGTAGTCCAGGAAAGAAGCCTGACAGGGACCTCAAGTGTCCAGAGCTCCGTGGGAACTGGGTGGCGTTCCGGCATTCATGGTGATGTCACACACACACACACACACACGCATGCACGCACACACACACACTGCTGTTTGGTGGGGGCGGGGGGTGTGTGTGAATTATCCCTATCTACCCAGGAACACAAAAGGCCTCTCTGGCCCAGGGGGCCTCACACCTGAGTGTCTCTAACTATCGCCTGAGGGCCTGTTCCAGGACAGATCCCCAAGGTCCACGCACACACGGACGCACGGCAATGCGGGTCAGCAGGCCTGGGCTGGGGTCTGCTCCACAGGTCCCGCGGGGGGTACTGACGCAGGGGTGCTGCAGGAGTCACTGGAGAAGCCCCATTCCGGGAGTGAGCGTGCAGCCTGAGGTGAGTAGTGTGAGCTGGAGACCGTGACCTGCCCTCCCCGACCCCCTCTGGGCCCGCCCCTACAGGGCTCCTGACACCCAGGGGCTGGGGCTGTCCTCACCCACCCCTGGGAAGTTGTTCTGAGGTGTATTCTGCAGGCAGCAGTTAGGGTCCACCAGGGAGGCTTGCCCGGGGCCCCCGAACTAGAACAAGCAGAACCTGGAACTTAGAAAAGGAACATATGCACTCTGAATTCTGAAACTGGAGGGTGCTTTAGAGGACAGGAAGGAAACGGAAAAGGAGAAAAGAAAAGGCACAGGGTACTGAGCTCTCATTACTGGCCCCCCTTGGCCACACCTCTTGCAAATCTGCAGCCGGGCCCCGAGGAGCACCAGCCTCAATGGACCCCCTGGCTGCCACCAGTGCTAACGGTGGAGGAGAATTGGATTCGGATGGTGGAGGAGGGAACCACGTGGGGCTTTCCACGGTCTCTTGGCGAGCTGACGGAAAGATGTGACCATGACTGGAACCCAGTGCTCTGTTCACCAGCACCCGGGGCACTCGGCAGGCTCAACACAGCTCAGCGTTCCTGCTCCCTCTCCTGTAAGCCCACAGGCACCCAGAGGGTCACGTCGGAACAGACGCACACAGCGAGAGCACCGCAGCGCCCGGGCATATGCCAGCAGAAGACCTTCCTTTCGGGAGGGACGGGGTCACCCGACACGTCTCATCACATCACCTCCCTGTCTCAAACCTGCGGGATTAGTCAACGGCCTCTAAACCAGGCCAGAGGTGATTCCCACAGCTAACAGTACAGGGCTCGGGTCAGGGGCAGCGTGCACTCAGTGTCCCTAACAGGCAGGTACCGGCCCCGTCCCGTCATACAGGTGACGAAACCACAACACCCATAACACAGGGGTAATAAGATGAACCACGACTAAAGCCCCACGGTCCAAGCTCTTACACTTGCAGCCTCAGCTGTAACCACCTCTGCACTCTGGCCACACTGGACACGTCACTTGGCGACCCTCTTCTGGGTGTCTGCCCCTGCTGTGCCTCTAACTGTTCAGCCCTCTCGGTGAACTTCTACTCATCCTGCAAAGCCCTTTCCCTCCTCTGTGCAGCCTTCCCCGTTTTCCCATCATCTCTTTGTGACTCACAGCTGAATCCACTGTTGCCACTCCCCCAGTGTTCCCACAGTATGGTGACAGACACCATATGGATTTCAAGTTCCAAGCCTGTCATCTCCTCTGGCCCATCCGCTCTGCCCGGCCACCCAATATGCAGAACTGGGACGCTCTGAAAGTATGCAGGCCTTATTCTCTCCGTCTCCCTGGCCCCACGCTGAACTGCTGTCATTTCCCTGTAGCCCTGAGCGTCCTCCATTACAATGTGCAAGTGACATTGGACAGCAACTATCTCATCCTTAAATTCTCAATCTCCCAGAACCCAACGCTGCAGATGCTCGGCAGCAAGCAAATGCTCAATTAACGTTCACACTGGATATTCACTCCCTGCACTAGTTACAGAGCCTGGCCAGAATGATGGAGACTGTTTTAGGGAAGAGACAGCAGGGGGGCACCTGGGTGGTTCAGTGGGTTGGGCGTCCGACTTGGGCTCAGTTCATGATCTCACGGTGCATGGGTTCGAGTCCCGCGTCAGGCTCTGTGCTGACAGCTCAGAGCGCAGAGCCTGCTTTGGATTCTGTGTTTCCCTCTCTCTCTGCCCTTCCCTACTCACACTCTGTCTCTCTGTGTCTCTCAAAAATACATAAACACTGTGGGGCGCCTGGGTGGCGCAGTCGGTTAAGCGTCCGACTTCAGCCAGGTCACGATCTCACAGTCCGGAGGTTCGAGCCCCACGTCAGGCTCTGGGCTGATGGCTCAGAGCCTGGAGCCTGTTTCCAATTCTGTGTCTCCCTCTCTCTCTGCCCCTTGCCCGTTCATGCTCTGTCTCTCTCTGTCCCAAAAATAAATAAACGTTGAAAAAAAATATATTTTACAAAAAATAAAAAAAATTAAAAAATACATAAACACTGAAAAAAAATTGTTTTTAAAAAGGAAAAAAACGGCAGAAGGATTCCAAAAGAAAAGTGGACAATGATGAATCACCGATACCTAGAGTGGAGCAGAGAGATGCACGAAGATTCTGGAAGGGAAATGTGGTTTTTGGAGACCCAGGCTTTGTTTGCATTCTGCTTCCATTATTCACTGTGCCCCCCAGGAGGCTTATTTAGCATTTTGAAGGTCTGCCTTCCTCCTCAGAAATTAACAACTGTCCTTACTTCACAGGGCCACTGGGAGGATAAAATGGGATAATCCATGCAAAATGCACGGCGGGTCCCTCACACACAGAAAGCACTCAATAAATATTAGCTAATATTACCACACACACACACACACACACACACACACACACACACACACCACCCTCCGGCAGCTCAATACATGAACATTAACCACCGTCATTTCTCTGCAGCCAAGAATGCTCTGGAATGATAAACATATTCCCTATGCTTCCAGAAATTAAAAGCAGTCTCCTTTCTAACCATTTCCCAAATTAGTTAAGGATGAGAAAGTGCTTCCTTCAGTTAATTCACGGTGCCGCATAGACACAGGTAGTGCAGGTCAATGAATGAAAGGGAGACAATGTGTGTCACCGGCATTTCGAGAGTCTGCAAGGAGGAGCATGTATTCCGTCTGAACTTGCCTGACTTTCTCTAGAACCCTTGGGAGGACACACCCGAGGCCAGAGGCAGGCCCAGGTCTTGGGACACCACAGACACTCCCAGCTGGATGCCTGCTGCTCCGTGTCCTTGACTAACCTGGGCAGGAAAGCCGAGCTGGCCAACACCAGCAAGCAGAGAGAGCAGAGCTGGGGCCGGGACAGCAGCTCGGCTGTGCAGCTAGCAACAGACCAGAGAACACAGGAGTTTTCTGGACACCCTGCTCTCCCGGGTCTGGGTTCCTAGAAGATCAGAAGCACAGGGGTGGCGATGAGGACAAAGAATATAACTGAACCCACCCAGCACCAGTGACGGCCTCAGACATGACTTCATCAAGTATCTCCCCAGATTCTCATGATGGCACACAGGGGTGGCAGGACTTTTCCCTCGCGTGGGACCTTTGGAAACTGAAATGGTCAAGCTAGGATTCCAAACCCATGTTTTCTGACTCCTTCCATTAATGTTCTCTGCCAAAGGACGGTGATGACATTATAGGAAAAGGTCACTTCCTCCTTTTAAAATTCTGTAGTGGTTGAGATTATTTTTCAATGAGCATACACTTTTAATACAATCAATAAAAAATACCGATGTTTTGCTTGTTTTCTTTTTTTTTTTTTTTGCTTTTGAATCAGCATCTCACACTACAACTTGTGGATATTCTTCTCCAGGTACCGGAATACCGGAACAAGTCCTGGTTACAGGTCCAAAAGCACCAATGAGCTGCATCCCAATCGTTTTCTCTGCACGACAGACATCCTGCCCGCACTGAGGGGCAGTCAGACACCGCACCTGATTCTCACGGACTCCTGCCAAGGGACAGATGAAGGTGGAGACCCCGGGCACCCGGAGTCCCGCACAGCCAGCTCCTGCAAAAAGACTGGCAAATGCAAACCTTCAGTGGAACGCAGCAGGCAGCCCGAGCGCTGCTCACCCCAATCTACCTGGCCCTGCCCCCAAGCCCGTGAACTCACGAGCCAGGGCACAGGGACAAGGGAGAATGCACATTCTTCCCCCGCTACGGGAAAGGGCCATGGAACCACAATGACCTCTCTAACGTCCAATTTCATGAACTGCAAAACAAGCATTGTTGTGCAGATGGCAGAAGCTAAAATTCAATGCTTCCCCAAAACTCTTCCACCCCAATGATCTGCATGACCAAACACAGAGGTGGTGTGGCACTACAGGGGCGGGGATGGGAGGGTTCCCGTTCCTCTCTAACGTCTATTTCCTTATACAAGTTTTCATATCACGGCCCCCATCCCCATGAGTAAACCCCTCGCTCATCCTGAGGTCTGCCGTCCCTGGGAACATTCCCAGGCATCCAATCAACAGAAGGCTGTGGGCGCTAACACTAGGCTAAAATGTAGATGGGGGTCATCTGCTGCGGCCTGCCGATTTCATCACGCACCTCCTGGTGCGCTCTGGCTGAGCCCCCATCCAGCAATAACCATTCCTATGCCCGTCGTAGTTCTGCTTCCTCTTACTGTCTTTTCTTCCTTGTGCGGGGCGGGGGTGGGGGTGGGGGGGTAGACAGGGCACGGTTACTCGCCCCACCTACAAGGGGATGTGAAGACAGTCTGAGAGGACAGGAATGGATTCAGCCTCACCCTGCAGGCTTCCAGCCCTTCCTGGATGGAGGTCGGGGGAGCGGGAGATATGACGTGGCAGTTACAGGGTTAACAGGAAATGGGACACATGCAGCAACCCTGCTTATATCTTTGGCAAACGAAAAGTGCTAACGTTCCGGGGCACCAACCACGCACCAGGGCTCTGCGTGTATCACATTTAATCCTTGCCACAACCCAAGACAGGTTCACGTTTACATATAAGCACGCCGCCGAGGTCCAGGGACTTTAGGTTGCTCTCTCAAGGCCCCACAGCTGGTGAGGGGGAGAAGGAGGTGCCTCTGCCAGAAGAGGAGGCTTGCTTCGGCCGGAGCAGGCACGATGAGGGTACCAGCTTCACAGAGTACTTCACCTCCCTACACTCAGCACTGTCTACTAAGGAAGCGTCTACACTTCCAGAGAGGGCGTGGGCTCCTCCTCCTGTCCACCCTCTCTCCTCCCAAGGAGGCTGACCCTGTGTGGGTGTCTGTCTCAGGAATGCTTCTTTGCCTTGCCCTTACCCCTGGAGGGTCCCCACCATGTTGGGCCTTCCCTGGCTTGCAGCAACCCCCCACGCCGGTCTCTGCCTCTCCCCGGGTCTCTCCAGAGCATCTCCCTCGGTGCTCTCTCCTCTCCTCCAAGCATAGCACTCATGGGACTGAGGGTGCCCCCTAATCCACTATGACCTCAATGGGACTAAACACATCTGCAAAGACCCTGTGTCCAAACACAGCCACGTTCTGAGGTCCCCGCAGACATAAAGGTGGGGGAGGAGGGGATGGTATTCAAGCCAGTATGGCTGTCTCCTGTGGCCTTCTATTATAAAGTAAAATTTGACAGGAGTGCCTGGGTGGCCCAGTGGGTTAAGCGTCAGACTCTTGGTTTCCGCTCAGGTCATAGTCTCATGGTTTGAGAGTTCGAGCCCTGCTTCATGCTCTGTGCTGAGAGCGCAGAGCCTGCGAGGGATTCTCTCTCTCTCTCTCTCTCTCTCTCTCTCTCTCTCACTCTCTCCCTCCCTCCCCCACTTGTGCTCGCTCTCTCAAAATAAATAAATAAACTTTAAAAAACAAAAATTAAGGAAAATTTGGCAAACACTGTCAAACTTTAGATTACGGAGCTGCAGGAACGGATGGTACAAACATATCCTCAAGCTCTCAGGAAAACAGGAGGAAGAGAATCCCGATGGAAAACGGTTGGCGTTGTGTAACATCTTCGTTCCTCTGACATCTGATGTTAGTCAGTTAATACTGAGTAAGGCGACTTAAGTAATTCATACATGATAGCATTAGCATCATTCTGTTATTTAATGATAAAGAAAAATGTCAGCTTCGTGGTTTACTAAAGACAGCTTAAATAATTAATTGTAATATGTAACATGCAAACTGCAGGCTCATTCACCGGACCCCATCCTGAACCTGGCCCCCACACCCCCGGTCACTGCATCTCTGCCACCACACACTGCCCTAAGCTGTTATTACCGACCTCCATCCGCCAAAAGCAACCCCCTAACCCCGAAGTGTGCACAGAGGACACGGCAGTGCCTGTGGGCGTGCCTAGGGGAATTTTGAGTCCTTCTCAAAGCCCGGTAAATTTGTCAAAAGGAAAAACATGGCAGTAAAAATGAGAACTGTGTGAAGGAGGAGGAGGACCAGGGTGCAGAAGTATACATGCAGGGCCATTAAAAAAATGTTACTAATTCAAATGGTGGGAAATTGGTTAAACACGCTCCAAAGCTTCTATACTTTCTGTATAGAACTTTCTACACGTTCTATATAGAACCACATAACTACGCCCCACAATCAGGAAACACTCAGAGGGGCGTATCTCCTCTGGGAAGTATTTCCCGCTGGGGAAGGCGGAAGAGGTGGGGGACCAGTCGTTCTATGTGCGAACCCGACTGTCAGCTCCTCGGCCCGGAAGATACCCCACATTTCTGGGGTGGCGCAACCAACATTTTTGATCGTCTCCTTTTCAGAGTGGAGGGCCCCAGGCCCTCAGGCCACGTCGCTGGGTCTTTGCCCCATGACTTGTGCCCGGAGCCCTGGGCGCCTAACCTGTTTCAGCAGCGCCTCACAGGACTGCACTGGGATTAAATTAAATGGGTCACTATTTGCAAAAGACTTAGAACAGCTGCCTAGTTCGTCAGAAGTGCCTTATAATTTTTTTGTTAAGGAAAATATGTATTTTATAATAAGAACAAACGAATTGCGAAAATCCAGGAGAAACTAGCGGACGAGAACAGAAGGAATCACCGAAGCCCAGATACAGCAATAATGCCCTCTCCTGACATGCTCCTCTCATAATGGCTTCTGGGTGACTTCCCACCCTCCGTGAAGGCGCAGCTCAGACTCACCAAGCAGCAGCACACGGTAATCTCATTAGGGGCTGGGCGACCTAGAGCCTCTGGCTCGTTTATATTAAGGCAGATGCCCCGTGAGGGGTGACAACTCAGAAGATCTCGGGTTCTTCCAGATCCCATGTCAGCACTCCACCCCCACCGGGTCCCAACCCCCCCGCCCCCCCCCCCCGGAATCTGCATTAAAAAAATGACACTGCACAGCCTCAAGGGCAGGCCTCGAAATTCATTTTTCACCTGGAGCCAAGGCCAGCCGGAAGGGCATTACCATCCCAATGGCCTGCCTTTGTCAGAGGAGGGCAGGAGAGCAGGATGGGAATGCAGGAAAACACTGCTGGTTCAGCAGAGCCCTTCCAGACAGAGCATCCCCAGGGAGCACCGGGAGGAGGCAGGCATCTGGGGCACACCCTCATTGTCATTCCAGCCTGGACCCCAGGACAGTCCCCAGGAATGTGCACCTCAAGATCAGAGATAACACTCCCCACGAAATTTCTCACCTCTCAGCGGAGGAGGGAGTGCGTGGGGGTCTTTCAGGCCGAGGAGCTGACAGTGGGGTTTGCACATAAAAGGACCGGCAGGCTGCAGAGTCCTGGTCCCCCCACCCCCTTCCATCTTCCCCAGCAAGTGAGGCCCTCCCCCCGCATCCTCCTCCCGGAAAACTTGGCCCTGGCTGAGGCCAGACACAAGCTCAGGCAGCATCCCCAGCCACTCGTCACATTCTGGGTGCCTGAGCTCCGGAACAGGACTGTGCAGGGCCTCTGAGGCCAGCTGGGCCAGGTCCTGCGCACAAGTTACCTGATAGAGCCTTAAATAAGGCTAAACAGATGCAGAGCCCGCTTGGCCCAGGTATTTGTCAGGCCCAGCTGATGACGACAGGGGAGCTGTTCTAGCTTGGGTTTAAGGAGGCATATCATCCTACACAGTGGACCCAAACCTTACACACACACACACACACACACACACACACACACACCCTCACAGACACAGTGTACCTTCTGCTAAACTGGCCCAGACTTCTAAAGGAGGAACCTCAAGGCTCTACCATGTACCTCAAACAGTGTGAAACACGTGCTGAGGTCCGGCGAACATGAGGCAAGCCGCTTACCTCTTTGGGCCTGTGTTTCTTCACCAGCGACAGCACAGGTGTCTGTCTATACAGAATGTAACAACGCCAGTGCCCTCCAGGAACGCCTGTGTTCACTAGCAGATAATCGAGCCTCCAACCCAGCTAAGACCTCTGAGCTGGCTTCTGACACTGCCCCCCCAACCCTCCCTCCCCACCCCACCGCACGCAACAGCGGCTCCTGTCTCCATGCCCTCATCACCCCGTGTTCGCTCAGGCCCTGTAGAATTCTCCCAGGCCACCCCCTCTAGTAGACCAGGCTCCTCTCCCAGGCAGGTGCCTACTGCATGCCCCTGCTCATCTCCAGGCTCCTAGCCTGGCTCCCATCAGGAAGGGGTGGGCAGTGCCTGCTTTCCAAGTGTGGGTCAGCCAGGCCAGGCCCCGGGCAGGTAAGCAGTGGGACTCAGGTTGTGGCCAGGGTCACCTCCATGCAGTCCCCTAGCTGATATCTTATCCCTGGGGCAGAGACACAAAAGGACTGGGAGTTGTTCCCTGCACAGGCAGCTTCAGAGGGCCTTATCAGCAGGAGCTTGGACCTGTGTCCAGGCATATGGAGAAGGTGCTGGGCCCTGAACTGGGGCACAGCCATTGCTTTCAAGCAGCGTAAAGAAATAACAAACTCCAACAGACCAGCCATTTTAAAACAGCAGGGTAGGAGGGATAGGGGTCCCAACCCTAACGCACCTGCAGGTTAAAGCACCTTTAGGCCACCCTTCCCAGGGTTCCCCGAGCCACCTGGTGGATGAGGAAGCGGTGGCAAGACACCTGCCAGGGCCCCCACGGCTCCAGGTAGCGCACCTGGGATTAGACCATGGGTCTTCCAGCTGGCTTGCTCTCTACCACCCCACATGGACCCCAGGGACTCAGAACGGTTCCAGGCTTGTGCGCTGAGCCCCCTACCGGGTCCCCGCCAGCACAAGGGCAGCCTCCGCCACCCTCCTCTGCCGCTCCTGTGGGCACGTGAACTCCAACTTGACTTCTCACTGAATGGACTCAGAACTTCCCAGTATGAGAAGCTCTCTGCCAAATTCAGTATGTGTCAATTACGAAAACGGGGCGAGGGAGGACAAAAGTAAATCAACCTCCCCTGGGCACTTGTTAAGTGCCAGGAACAGGCATCCAGTCACTGAATCGCCCAGGAACCCTGACAGTAGCAAGTCTTATCACTTCTACTTTTCCCACAGGAGGCCGGGTCCCCAGAGAGCGCTGGCATGCCCAAACCCACGCAAGGGGACCGGCAGCAGCCGATTCCAGCTGGCAGGCTCTCTCCCCTCGGCCACAAAGCCTCCCGCATCCCTGCTCACCCGCACGGAAGCGACCTGACCACCAGGTACACACTTTCTCTCCCTCCCCACCCCCAGTGCAAACCCACACCCCACCGGCGGCTTCTGCTGCCAGCAGGATGGGCCTTGGAGTGATGCAACCAGAGTTCCCGGATGGTTTCATGCCCCGGCTTGTGACAAAGGAAGATTCTTCCTCCTTCCACGGCAGGCCTGGAGGATACCGTGTCGGGTGCAGGGCACGGGTGCAGCCAAGCAGAGGGCGCAGCTGGCTGTCACTTGGCACTCACCTGGAAACCAGTCCCAACCTTTCCCCTAGATCTCACTGTGTCCACGCTGAGCCAAAATAACCCAGAATGACTAAGGCCAGTGAGGCATGGGGACAAGTCCTGTCACGTCAGCAGCCTTTGCCCTGCTCACCCAGACACCAAAGCAAAGCCCCGACTGTGGGTGCAAGCCTCAGATCAGCCGCGTGGAAGCGTCGTCCAAGCTGGGTGGCCTTATGCAAGTCATTTCACCGGCGTGGGCATTCATTTCCGAACACTGTCTTAGGGGCTAAGGGAATGCCTACGATGCAATACGAAACTTGGTCCTTGTCCTCAAGAAGATTCGCATCCACTGGAGAAGCAGACGTTAAACAAACGTTGGCATAAGTATCTACTAAGCTAAAAATTGCAGCCGATGTTGTGATGAAGAAGTCTGCCCAACCCCCACCAGTAGTTAATCAGGAGGTTCCAGGTGGAGGTCTCCAAAGAGCTCACATTTACACTGATCCCTGGAAGTTAGCAGGATTTATTATTTGCTTATGAAGAAAGGAAGGAAGAGAGAAGAGAGAAGCTTCTTTGGCAAATACCACTTATGCAGGAACATTTAAAATGGGCAACTGCCCAGATTAATGAGAGGGGTCCTGCATTCACTTGCAAAACATGATTTTGCGACCACAATCAGATGCAGATTTGGAAAGAAATGTCCCCCATGGAAATGGAGGCGCCCCTTCCTGGAACAACATGCCTAACAAAGAGTCCAGTGGGGCTCCCCACTCCCCCATCTGCAAAATTCACAAGTTATTCAAAACGGATCTTACAAATCAATGAGGAAAAAAAACTGCTAACACCCCAAAGGAAATGACCAGTTGACAAAACACAAACAGGCAATACACAGGAAAAGCTGGTCCATCAAGAACATCTTTTGTTTGGGGGCCTTCACTCCAGGTTGTAGAGTTTGCTGCATTCTTCAGGATGTTCACACTTCAGGACGCGGTCTCAGCAGCCCCTAAGAGCCGGTCTGTGGAGGGGCGACTGGTAAAATATTCCTCAGAAGAAATCGGACAGAATACACCAAGACTCGTATCTTCTGGGGAGCCTCTGCCTAGCAAACAGCCAGAGGTGCGGGACCACGTATGTGTGTCTCAACAGGCAAAAGCAGGAGGAGTGCCTGGCGGTCACGCGGCAGCATACACACGCGCCCTGTGCCGTCACCCTTACCGGCAGCCCTCGCCTCTCCTTCACAGAGAAAGCTCCACGCCCCCTAGAAAGGCCGCAGGGCTTACAGAGCATCCTTCTTGTACAGGTGCATGATCCCATGTGGAAAAGCTGCTCAAAACAAGTTTTTAAAGGGGTCCCTGGGTGGCTCAGTCGGTTGAGCATCTGACTTCAGCTCAGGTCCTGATCTCGCGGGTCATGAGTTCGCGCCCCGCGTCGGGCTCTGTGCTGACGGCCCGGAGCCTGCAGCCTGCTTCCCATTCCATGCCTCCCTCTCTCTCTGCCCCTCCCCCGCTCACACTGCCTCTCTTACCCAAAAGTAAATAAACATTAAAGAAACAAGTTTTTTCAAACTTTGAATGGCACGGGGAAATGGTCTTGATCTAATATGAGATGAACAAAGTCAAGACACAACCCTTATGGAAGCAGGAAGCAAGACAGCAATGGCTACTGCCCAGCCATCAGGATTAGAGGTGATCTGTATTTTCTGCTTTATTTTTTTTTCCTGCTTTTATTTCATTTTCTGCCTGTATTTATGCATAAGCAAGCTCAGGGGAGAAAAAAAAGTTTCTTAGCCTCTTAAGTTCCCCCTCAAGTCTGTGGCAGGGGCCTAAGCGATGGTGGATCTGAAGGCTCCCTTGACCCCGAGGAACAATTCATCCCCCAAGACTCAATTCAAACAATTCTCCAGTGAAACCAGCCCTAGGCCACCCATGATGAACCCTCTCTCCCCTCCAGGGTCCAGTGTGCCCCAGTTAATAGTTCCATGATAGCACCTACTATACTGTGTGTGCTAACATGACTTAATTATACACTTAGCTGCCCACTAGAACATGAACTCCTTCAAGAGCAGGGACCTTGTTGGCTCTTATCCATCAATGTATCTCCAGAGCCAGGCCCAGTGCCCAGTAGGTAGGCAATGTCTGTTAGATGGGTGGCTGAGTAAAAGGCTGGTTGGGTGGAGGGAAACACAGAGGCTGGAAGAAAAAAAGCACGGAAGGGTGGAAGGAAGGACAGAAGTACAGATGGAAGCACAGACAGAGGAGGAAGGAGATCACTAGGAAAAATCGCTGGCAAGAGGTGCCCCACCAACAAGACAGCGGCAGGTCCACAGTGGCATCCCAAGGTTCACATCTTGACGTTTCCACGTGAAGGGCACTCTGCAAGGAGCTTCCCTGCCCTGCAGAAGGTCACACAGCAGGAGGGAGAGAAGCAGCCATATGTTGCGGTGATAAAGGCCACAGGAGAGTGAGAGCTCCGGAGCTAGGACCTGGCTATCAATTCCTCTGCCCTACCAGACTCCCCACCCAGGGAGTCTCCCCAGGGTGCTCCTCCGGCTCCTAAAGCTCCCAGGAATCCCTTCCCTAAGGGTCCCTGCCCTCTTCCTGCCTTCTGAAGGGACCTCTGGCAGCAGCCCGTTGCTGGTCCCATACCGCACCCCTGCGCCCACAACTGAGAACCCGCGTGGCCAGGACGAGCCCTGCTTCCTGCAGCCTCTTCTCTTCCTCCTCTTCTCTCCAGCCCACAGCCAGTTCCCTCCACAGAGCCGCCCAGTGGCTCCCGAGAGTCACCTGCCCCGATTGGCTGCTGGCAGCCGCAAGCCGGTCACGGGGCGCTGCGTGAAAGGAGGTGTTCAAGGAGTTCTGTCACCCAGCAGCTTGTACGGAGGCATTATTCCTGGGGCTCACCACACCCAGGGAATGCAAGTTGAAGGAGGGGGGAGATGACACATCGACGGAGAGAAGAGAGAGGGATCTCCCCTCAGGACTTGTGACTCAGCTTCTCTACTTGCAGGGACAAAGAAACAAATAATTGCTGAGGGCCTCGCATGTACTAGGCCCTTCATCCAGGACTCTCATTGAACAGCCTTTGACCTAGTTGGTATCACACCACACCCACTTTACAGGTAAGGAAACTGAGGCGAGGGCAGATTAGCTCAATACCCTGCCCAAGATCAACCCCAGATGACGACGCCACAGCACAGATCTGACTTCGCATGGATTCCTGGATCTCAGTTCGGCACGGCCCGTGTCTGCTCAGCCTAGTCTACTGAATGGGATAACACAAGGAGGTTTGAACGAAATTAAACAGGGCGCAAATGCCCATAAGCACTTCTTAGCAAGAGCTTGATGGGCTATGGAATTTTCCCCAAGGCCACAGTTAGGAGCCTAGGGCTCTATGCTCCAGGCCTAACTGCTGCCTGGCCTTGCCTCTTACTGGCTGCGCGGCCCTGGACAAATAACTGGGCATCTGAAGCCTTCGTTTCTTCATCTGGCCGACAGGGATAATGACAGCACACCTCCCCATTAGGCTTCTGCTGCGGATTACACAGGTTAACAGAGAAAGGCACAGGCCTGGCTCGTAGAAAAGCCCCTCCTGATGGCATCTGCAGGACACCTGCCATGTTTCCCAGCCATTCTGACAAGCCAGCCAGAGCCTACCCACTCCCGTTCCCCTCCAAAGCCTTCCCAGTCCTCTGGTCTGTGTCCAGAGTCAGGAGCAGATATAAGAAATGCTTCCAGGAAGAGAAGTGTATACTCCCATCTTTCTAGAAAGTCTTTGTTCTCCCTCTGCTACTTTTGATAGCGAGGTGGGCGTAATAAATATTTCACATCTCTTTTCTAGAGGAAAAATAACAGAGTGAGCAAGATCGTAAGTGGAGGCCACGTGGTCTCCATGGCGGGGGTGGAGGGAGAAGGGAGGCATCTTGGGGACCGGAAAGAGGCCTTCGCAAGAAGCAGCTGGTTCAGCCCCAGCCAGTGTGGCCATGTGCCGGCAGGACCCCGGCCCATCCCAAGTGAGGCCAGAAATCCCACTCTCTATAAGAAGTAGATGGAATGTATCCTTAGGGACTTCAAGCTCAGGCCCACCAAGACCCTATCCGTCTCACCCCTTCGCCCACAGCCACATGTGGCTCTGAGGCCCTGCAAACCACTGCTGAAAGGCTCCCAGCTCAGCACCTGGACTGCGGAAGAGCTCCGAGGCTTTACCTGCAAAGTCAGGGCCACCCGGAAATGGGGTTCTCCAACCTCACCTAGGAAACTCACTACAAATGCAGGCTGCAATCCGCTCAGCCCCAAGCAGATGTCCCCGCCCCCAGGAGAGGTGGGGGCTGTGCTTTAGAAACACTACTCCCTTTATGGAGCAGACAACTGAGACCAGTAGAGATGAAGCCTCCCCCCACCCCCGCCACCCACCAAAGTCACTGACTAAAGGAGGGTACATCTAATTTTTTTTAAATGTTTTTATTTATTTTTTGAGAGAGAGAGACAGAGACAGGGCACAAGCAGGGGAAGGGCAGAGGCTGACAGGCTCTGAGCTGTCAGCACAGAGCCCAACTCAGGCTGGAACTCACAGACTGGGGCTGGAACTCAGGGACCGCGAGATCATGACCTGAGTCAGGTGCTCAAACGACGGAGCCACCCAGGTGCCCCTAAAAAGGGTACGTCTAGAACCTGAACCCTAGAAAGCTTCTCTTAGGCCAAAGACCCTTCTCCAGCACCCAGCAGCTTTGACACTGATTTCCTCTCCGGGTCAGAGAGCTACCCAATTTCTTCACACCGTGCCCCATCCCCACCCCCAGCTCCCAGGGGGAACTTTCAGAGGCCCTCGCGGTCAAGGCCTCCAGCTGCTTTCTCAGCCCTGCGAATGCGGTCCAGCCCTCAGGGCAGCATGCAGGCTCAATCCACAGCGACAGCAGGGCTCCTAATGACACTTTTGTTTCCTTTTAATAGTGGGCTTCCTGCAAGGCTGACAGCTGCCATCCTTAGGGAAGACCTTGGCAGCCAAGAGGCAGAGAGGAAAAAAAAGCAGGGGGGAAAGGGAGAGAGAGGGGCAGAGGGAGGGAGGGAAGGAAACAAACTGGAATGAGGGAGTCTCAGAGAGAGAACTGAGGTCTGAGGTCAAATCCCTAACAGGCCACTTTGCAGGTCTGCGACTCTGAGCAAGGGTCTTCTACTAAACCCTCAGTTTCTTCAACCACGAAACAGGCATGAGGACGGCGCCCGATGGCCATGAATCTAGAGCAGAATTAACAGCAGGCAGCACAGTGTCAACTCGTAGATGTTACCATTGCACCTACTGCCACAGAGTAGCAAAGTGGGTTTTCAAGGTCATTGCAAGATGCCTACAAAATACACAAGACACAGGAGACTTGCACATGCCTCCTGTGGCCCGTCAGGACCTGAGACCTGCCCCCTGCCCCCACCTCCCCAACACTGCTGGTTCACTTCCGCCCCAGCTTGCTTTCTCTGCCCACACTTCTTTCCCTTTCCCGTAACTCAGCTGCTGCCTGTTGAGTCAAGCTCTAGGATTCTGGATCTCAAAGGGGCACAGCTGATTTGGGCGGGGCCTATAAAGTGATCTGGGCAGGGCCTCTAAAGCGATCAAGGGGCAAGACCTTGAGGGTGGCCAATGGCAGAGAGTGGTCGAACACCAATCAGGGCCCAGAAGGGTCCCACAAAGGGCCTGCTGTTGAGGACAGGACTGCTCCTGTGACTCAGAAGCCACACTGCGGGGCAATGACTCAGCACCCCAGTGCAGAGCTGGGCTGGCCCAGAGCCCCAGAGCTGCTTCCAAAACAGGGGTACCATGCCAGCCCAGCTGGGTGTGAGTCAGCCCAGAGGAATGCCCCCTCCCGCCCGCCTGTACCCACTGCCTTCGACTCACGAGGCTGGCATCCCGGGGCAGCATGTGATCGACCTGTCCAAACGCCAGAGTAAACAGGCGGAACAGGAGCCCAGCTTCCCGGCCACAGGGTGAGGTCATGCCTGCACAGGGTGACCGGGATGGGGCAGGAAATGGTTGGGATGCTGGGGGGGAGAAGATCCAGGAAGAGAAAGGATGGGCTTGTAGGACGATGAAAGGTAGAGCAGGAGGGAGGTCGGGGACAGTGAGAATCGGTGGGGTAGATTATTCTAAATAGCCTTCGGAGGCTTAAACAGCATGGGGCCGCCCGCCTCCCACCACCACGGGTCTCTCTCCTTCCTCCTTCTCCTCCTCCTCCTCCTCTGCAATCTCTCCTTCCCTTCTTCCCTCCTGCTCCCCATTCATTTTTAGAGAGTTCAGTCACAACTACTACTCCAGTATTCCGGGTCACACAGCACAGCTACAGAAAGCCTCTGCCTCACAGCCCTGGGACAGACAGTGGGGTCCTCCCCGGCAGCCAGGCCCCTTAGGTAAACCCGAGCGGCTACCAGCAGAACCCCACCCCCACACCGCTCCACTTGCCCTCTCAAAAAATCCTGACACACACACACACACACACACACACACACACACACACACGGGCCACCTCTTCCAGGCAGCGCTCCCAGGAGCCTGGAGGCCAACTTTTCACTTTCCCCTGCGTGGTATTCTCCTGGGCACCAACTCACCTATTCACTCTCTCACTGACTCACCTACTCACTCTTTCACTATCTTTCTTAGTTTATTTGTTTATGTATCTATCTATCCACTGATTTATTTTGAGAGAGAGCACACCCACATGCAAGTAGGGGAGGGGCACAGAAAGAGAGGGAGAGAGGGAATCCCAAGCAGGCTCCACGCTGTCAGCACAGAGCCCGACCCAGGGCTCCATCCCACGAACCATGAGATCATGACCTGAGTTGGTAAGCACGAGTTGGACGTATAACCGTCGGAACCACCCAGGCGCCCCCTCGCTCCTGCGCTGGCTTTTGACGCTACTGGTCCTGAGAGAGGTTCTATCTTGCCTCCTCAACTGGAGCGCAGGTCTCGGAGGCCCTGCTGTCCAACTCTCACGTCCACTTCTGGGCTCCAGCCGACAGAAGGTCTTGCAAACGGGACGTGCTCAATGGCCTCATGCTACCGGCTCCTTCTAATCTGCAGTCCAGACAGCTCGAGGGAACCTGTTCTCCCAACAACCCTAACCAGCCAGTCGCACTCGGTCACAGTTTACTGGGCGCCTCCTCCACGCAGCTGGACACTGCACGAGACACTATGGAAGCAGAAAGGACCCAGACGCTGGGGCCCTGCCCTCAGGAGGCCCCAGTGCCACAGGAGAGAAGCCAGGTTCCACGTGGCAAGAACTGTGAGCTGGGCCGGTACCAGGCTGCGATGGGGATGGGGGAGGGAGAAGGGTGCAGGGCAGGCCTCAGTAACCAGAACAAAGGTCTGACAGCAGCTGCTCACATTACTGAGCCCTTAATTTGTGCCAAAGGCTTTACCTTTCCTAATCCCTCAGGGCAGCCTCGCTGACGGGCAGACACTATACTGTCTGCCTTACGTGTTAACTCGTTTCAAATCCTTTTGAGAGAGTGTTATGTCACAGATGAGAAAGCTGAGGCACAGAGAGGTTCATGTTATACTAAAGATCACACAGCCAGATTGAAACTGAGGCAGGCTAGCACCAGGGTCCACGCACTAAGCACTGCACCTCACTGCCTCTGGCGGCAAAGCTTCCGAGCAGAGGATGATGGGCTGAGCAGAATGCAGATGACGCATCCAAGTGCCCAGGTGTCTCTCCAACGTTCCGCTGGGCTCACAGCCCCTCGCACCGGACCACAGAGTTAGCGCAATGTGGCTCCACGACCTGTCCCGGTAGTCCGGTAACCGCAGACCTGCTCTATTCCAGCGGCAGCCGCTTCCGCATCACTCAAGGTTGTACGCAAAGGGAACGCACAATTCATCACAGCAATTACTGCCTCTGCGACTCAGCTCCAAGAAGTCTAAAACCAGAAATCGAGGCAGCCTCCCCAGCGCCTCCGAGCCTGCGTAGGATTACCCAAAATCACAGGTAGTCGGCCAACAGGCAGCCAGGCTCTGGGTCATCCCTGTGAAGGGCAGTGCGGTTGAGCGATAAGCAACAGGAAATCTCGATGAGCCTTCACTACCCTCCACTACCCTCCACGCAGGAGAGACTGGGGTCACTGCCTGAGAGATCCGGGCCAGAGAAACGACAGGCTCCTCCAATGAAGCCAGTCCACTGAGGAACGGGGGCAGAGCACAAAGAGCTCATGCGACCCCTTGTCCCAACCTCACCCCTGCATGGAGGACCAGGGACCTAGAGAGCCTCATAACCTGCCTCGTAGCGGATCAAGTCTTGCCCGTGACTCCTGAGCTCTGGTCCACATTCTCCCTCCCAAAAGGCTGAGGCTAAGTAACGACTCCTGTCACTTACCGCTGAGACCCTCACCACACTCTCTGGCCTGTGTCCCTTCCCTCAAGGCAGAAGGGCCATGTCCAGAATGCATCTGCTCCCAACTGGAGCCCCGTGGACTGAATGCCAATCACGTGCCTGGGCCAGGCATCTGCAGTCTGACCGGAAGCCCATAAGGTGCATATGGCACAGAGTCATCTCCAGTGGGCAGATGAGGACCATGAGGGCCTCCTCTAGGGTTAAGTGACCAGGTTGCACAGTGTGGGACGGAGTCTGGATTAGGAACACAGGATTATCCAAAAACATGGCCCTCTCTCTTCCCACGCGACCAAAGTGCGCCCCAAAGAAAGGGAAAAACCACCAGGAAAGGGTACTCACCCCCAAATGTGGCAACTAGACCAACGCTTAACAGAAGAGGCTACTGTTAAAAATAAGTCAGTAAATTATTCACAACGCCCCCCCAATAAAAGTTTTATATTTAAAATTTAGGAGTTTCTCTACCTGCCCATGTCAGTTTGGGGGGTTGTTTTTATTTCTTCTGCAGTCTTGTTTTAATACAAAATGTTTAGAAACCTTTCTATAACAGCATTTTTTAAGACAAAGAGACTCTGACCCACCACTGAGTTTACCCAAGAGACTGAAAGACAAAATTCACATATCAGTCTTACACTGCTCAGTCCCACTTAGACACTCATTATGTGTTCTCAAAACTGCCATGCATTCCACGGAGATCAGGCTAAGTGACCATTCTTAACATCTGCAAAGCCAGCCAAGCGATCCACACCACTGCTGTTATGAGACAAGTCACTGTGCTTGGTAATCTACATAAACATCGGCTGTTTTTACTACCAGATATCTTTTCCTTCTTTTTTTTTTTTTTAGAGATTTTATTTTTAAGCAATCTCTAGTCTCAATGTGGAGCTCAAACTCACAACCCCGAGATCAAGAGTTGCATGCTCTACCGACTGAGCCAGCCAAGTGCCCCCAGTTTTAGAGTCCCTGAACCAGGAACAGGACATCATCAACAAAAGCACAAAGGTGTGTGCCAACAGGTATATGTGGCCTGAGCTCCAAGTCAAGTCTCAAACACTGTATCTGGGAAACCAGAGACTAAAAACCTTTTGGGGCACCTGGGTGGCTCAGTCAGTTAAGCATCCGACGTCGGCTCTGGTCATGATCTCACAGCTTTTGAGTTCGAGTCCCCAGTCAGGCTCTGTGCTGACAGCTCAGAGCCTGGTGCCTGCTTCAGATTCTGTGTCTCCCTTTCCCTCTGCCCCTACCCCTACCCCCCAAAAAAATAAACATTAAAATAAATAAAATAAAATAAAATAAAATAATCTTTTACAAAGTAAAGGTTCCTTTTCAATGCCAAAGAGCTACTCCCCGGCTACCTATTTTGTAAATTGGATGTCTGGCCATCAGGAGGCCTTCAAGAGAGGCTCAACTTTGCCTAACTGCCCTTTAAAGAAGTTTCCAGTGCCCCACACACTACAGCCATGCAAGCCCCTAGCCCCTGCCCATATGCACACACGTGCACCCTCGTGAAGGCACACGCCAGCACACATCATCTTACTCTTCTTAGGTTTCAGTGTCCCCATGTCTTCTTCCACCCCTTTGCCTTGCCAGCCAGCCAGGAGTGTGACGACAGATACCTCTTGGGGAAGAAGACACCCGTGCCCTGGGACGGGGCCCTGGGAACTTCCACAGGATCCTACCTTGATCTGACTGAAAATCAGTCTTTCCACCTCTGGGGACACCTTGTTCAGAAAGGCAGCCGCCTCTGCCTCATCCTCAGAGACTCAAAGGATTCGAGCCTAGGAGGAGGAGCCCAGGAGATTTTCCACCCATGGCTTTACCTCCGCTCCGTCCACAAACCGCCCAGACCCCCGCTACAGAGACCCCGAGAAGGTGTGAGGAAGGGAACAGAGAACAGCCTGGCCGCCTCACTGGCCCGGCTCTGCCAGGCTGAACCCCTCCAGGGTCCCCGGGTCTCAGCCGTTTATCTGCCGCCTGCTCTCCGACGGCCCCCCTCCCCTCGTCCCTGACAACCTCATAAACGATCACATATGCTTTCTGCTGAGCCGGGACATGCTCTCAGCAGCCACCCAACCAATCAGGGTTGGCCCAGGGAGTGAGACTCCCGGCAACTCAGACTCTCCATGGGGGGGGGGGGGGGGGGGGAGCTGGCATCTGACCTCCAGCTGTGTCTCCAACCCCACCTCCACACACTGGGCTAGGACTTCACTTCACGTGTCCAGCGACATCCCACAAGTCCTTTCCAGGCCCGCATGGCACCACTTGCACCTACAGGCTCTGCCACGTCTGGGATCCCACCAGGTACCAGCCGTGGGCACCTGGGCACATCTGCAACCTCTCCGATCCTCAGGCCTTTTGTCTGAAAGACAGGAACAACTCGTAGGCTACCGAGAGAATCAAATGAGGCCATGAAGGTTTTCCACTTACTTTTATGTATTTTTTTTTTTTTTTTTTATTAAGGAATCTCTGTGCCCGATGCGGGGGCTGAGCTCACGACTCTGAGATCAGGAGTAGCATGTTCTACCAACCGAGCCTGCCAGGTGCCCCACCACTTACTTTTAAACAAACAAATTTTTAGAAGTTTTAGATTTTAGGGGCGCCTGGGTGGCTCAGTCAGTTAAGCGTCCGACTTCGGCTCAGGTCACAATCTCGCGGTCCGTGAGTCCGAGCCCCGCGTCGGGCTCTGGGCTGATGGCTCAGAGCCTGGAGCCTGCTTCCGATTCTGTGTCTCCCTCTCTCTCTGCCCCTCCCCCATTCATGCTCTGTCTCTCTCTGTCTCAAAAATAATAAAATAAACATTAAAAAAAATTAAAAAATAAAAAAGAAGTTTTCGATTTTACAGAAAGACTGCCAGTAAAGAGAGCTCCCATATGCTCTGCACCTCACTTCCCCTGCTATTATCATTTAATATGATGATTTCTTACAAATAATGAATCAATATTGATACATTACTACGAGTCGAGGTCTACACGTGATTCAGATTTTCTTAGTCTTTTCCTGATGTCTCCTTCTGTCCAGGAGCCCACCCGGGACCTCAAGGTATGTTTGGTCATTATGTCTCCTAAGGATCTTCTTGGCTGTGGCAGCTTCACAGATTTTTCCTTGTTTTTGGAGACCTTGCCAGTTTTGAGGAGTACTGAGCGAAGTATTTTGCAAATTTCCCTCTACTGGGATTTGTATAAGCCATGTTGATGCTAATGATGTTATTTAAAAAAAAAAAAAAAAAAAATGGCACCCTGCCACTACAGGTTGCCTCCCCAAAACCGGTAATCCCAACCTAACCATGAGAAGGTCATGGATTTTTTTGTTTTAATTTTTTTTTAACGTTTATTCATTTTTGAGAACAGAGAGACAGAGCATGAGCAGGGGAGGAGAGAGAAAGAGGGAGACACAGAATCTGAAACAGGCTCCAGGCTCTGAGCTGTCAGCACAGAGCCCGACACGGGGCTCGAACTCAGGGACTGTGAGATCATGACCTGAGCCGAAGGTGGATGCTTAACCGACTGAGCCACCCAGGCGCCCCGGTCATGAATTTTTTAAACGTATGATAGATAATACATTCAATATGGTACAACATTCAAATAACATCCAAAGATACACAGCCAAACGTCTCCTTCCTGCCACTTTCTCTCTCTGCCCAGTCTGTCCCCCACACACCCAGGCTGCCTTGTGTTGGTGCATCCTCACAGAATTTGGCCACATATAAATTCTTACCTCCCTTCCACACACAGACGCTTTTTCCACAAAGGGTGTCAAGCAGTACTCGCTATTCTGCAATTTTCTTTTTTGCAACAATACACCCCAAGATCTGTACATATGGTGCACACAGTTCTTTACCCTTTTCCACACCCAGCGTGCTGTACCATCGACCATCATTTACTGCAAACAGCCTTCCTCTCACAGACAATTTGAGTTGCTCCCTATGTTTTGCTACTGTGAAAATGTTAAAGAAAAATGAAGAACCTTAAACATGGTTCGTATCACACAAGCATCTATAGTGTATCCCTGGAGGAAATACAGTAGGCCTCCTTTTCCATGGCTTCCTCTCTAAGGTTTCAGTTACCCGAGGCCAACCAGGATCCAGAAGCAGACGATCCTGGTTCCGATCCCGGCTCACCTGCTCACAAGGTGAACGGTAGCCTAACACTCCGTCAAAATGCCTGCATCGTCCCCTCTCCATCTCAACACAGAGGCACCTGATCACCTCACAGTGTCACGAGGATGACTACCCTGCAGTAAGATATTTTGAGAGAGAGAGAGGCCACATGCACATAGCTTTTGTTGCAGTATATTACTCTAACCGTTCTATTTGGTTACTAGTTACTGTTGTTAATCTCTTACTGTGCCTGATTTCTAAATTAAACGTCACCATGGCTAAGGATATATAAGAAAAAACACAGTCTATATAGGGTTCAGCACTAGGGTTTCAGGCATCCACTGGGGGTCCTGGCGTGTGTCCCCCAGCAGATAAGGGGGGGACCAATGTTCTCAATGCGAGATCACTGGGTCAAAGGGCATGTGCATCCGAAGCCTGGATAGAGATGGCCAGCAGACCCTGCCAAAGAGCTACAAAAACTTGCATTCTCTTCAGCAGTGGACATTTCTTAGCAGTTCTGTCAATGATAGAGTACATCAACACCCTGTGCGGTATATGATCTTCAGAGGGAAAAGTGGCATTTTTGATATACGTTTCTCTTTTTACCACTGGGTAGATCATCTGTTTAAGTGCCATTCGAGATTCCTTTTCCAGGAACCGTCCTCATCCGGAAGACCTATTTGCCTCATACATACCGGCTGTCCCCTTAGCCGTGGGCCAGCACCTGTGGGCGCCACCTGGACCCACGTGGCCTGAGGAAGGAAGCAGGACACATGAGGGGGGTAAGAAGGAGGACTGGGTTGTGGCTAGGGTCTGGAGGGAAGGTGGGACTCAGCCGAGAACTCCAATATTGTGCATTACGTGCAGAGACGGGCAGAGAGAAAAGGACCTCGCCAGGAAGAAGCCTCACGCAGGGGGAGACTCCAGGAGACCTGAAGAATGAAGACTGTGGGGTCTATCGAGAGGGAGGGCAGGGCCAAAGACAGCGTGAGGCCAACCAAGGCCTTGAACACCGACAGCCGTGGAACTGGCTCTTACAGTGCGAGGGGAGGGGAATGTCTCTACCTCATTTTCTTTCTTTCCTTCCCTTTTGCTGGCATTTCAAGACCAGTCACTCTGTTTTTAGACCATTTAGCTCGGCAGCGTCAAGCCTCGATTCCCCGAAGAACTTTGATGAAGCACACTTTCCAGTCCTGAGTGGGGTCCAGGGTATGCACTTGGAAAAGGCTCCCAGGCGGGTGATTCTCATGGACATCTCTGATAAAGGTGCCCCTCCCAACCCTCACCCTCGGCCCCAAGGTCGACGGGAGGCCCGGGCAGCCCTGCCTGGGATCCTGGGGAGAGCAGAGCCTTTTAGAAACTCAAGATGGAGAGGAAGGTGGAGTCTCAATAAACAGGAGTGAGCTCTCCTTGAATTCTGCTCAAGAGAGAAAACCACAGGTGCCGGGGAAACATCCATGTTGGAAATCTCTTGCACACGCATAAATCTACACCAGGCTTTGAGGCTGTGGACGGGGAAACGAACATTCTATTCTGCAAGTATCTCGAGTCTGCTAAGAATTCTCCCCAAGACCACAGATACCCTGGGCAGTTCATCTGCATATCTGATGAATTATTTATGTTCCTGCCGGCTTCTAGAGTGCACTGGGTCATATCACTTGCACAACTTCATCCGGTGGGTAGAGAATGGCAATGTTGAGTCAGCTACATATATGCTTAGGGTCAAGGGCTGGTGCTCTTAAATTTCTAGACTCCAATAAGATCTTTGTCCATCCATTCCTCTCCTCCCAGCATGCACCTGGCTTCGGCTCTCAAGGGCTTCTAAATGTCCTCCTGCCCCTCCCCACCCTCACCCTCTCCCCTCAAGCCCAGCCAGCCCAGCAAAGGCACAATCTTTGTATCCTGGGGTATGCCAGTTCAAAAGTCCTAAGGGTCCTCCTTTTCTCTGATGACTCAAGACCACTCCTCAACTCAGGCTATGAGTGCATCAGCCTACCACACCGTCTCCCCCAAGCCCTCGCTCTGACCATCAGCTCTAAGGATAGGAACCATGTCAGGATCCACAATAAAGCCTCTGCTTCAGACCGCAGTTCCTCCCTCATAACACACACTCTCTTCCCCGCACCCACTCCTTATCATCCCTACAAAGGTCTCAATTCCAACTCCATCTCCTTTAAGAAACCTTTTCCCACACGGAGCACCTGCTAGGTTCCGGGCACTGTCCCAGGCACTGTGGTTCGTCCCTAAGCAGTTCAGTCTAGTGGATGAGACAGATACGCTGATGCTAGTGGATGAGAAGGACAGCTGTGGCAGCCTATCCTAAATCTGGAAGTCAGGGAGGACTTCCTGGGGGAAGTGGCACCTGAGATGCATCTTTAAGAACCAAAGAGGACCGCAGGTTGCGGGAGGGTTGTGTGGCTTGTAGAAGCACGGGAGAAGGAGAGCTGTGTTCAGAAGGCCTCGTGGGCAAAGGAGAGGAGAGAAAGGAGCCACACGCATGAGCCCCAAAAAGTAGTCTCAAATAGCGGCCTCAGCTCTCCCCACGGCTTCACACTTGTTATTTCAGACCCTTCATGAGGCCGCATCAGGAATGCCTTCCCCACGCAGCCTTCCCATTCATGAGGACACCAGATTCTGACAACTAAGGCAAACAGAGCCTTTTAATAATGTAGACATGCGTCGATAATTCAGAAGCCAGCAGGCTCCCCAAAGGAACCATGAGGCACAAGAAGAACGCCCTGCCCGGGACTGAGCGGCTTCAGAAGGCTCGGCCCTTGAGGCCACACTTGGGAAAGAAAGGGCCTCGTCTCAAGTACCACGTGAGCATATCCAGTACGCCCAAGACGATGAGGGATTCCAACCTCTTATAAAAAAGCAAGCACCACTCACAAAGTGTCTGATGTATAAACACCTGGCCCGTGACAAACCCCTCCCAATCTCACCTCCTGTTGTGTCCTCACAGCCTGAGTGGTGGACAGGGCCCCACCTGTCGCTTCTGCAGGACAGGATGCTGGGGCTCTCACCTTCAGGGGACAGGGGACTTGCTGGGGCCTATCACAGAAGGTTTCAGAGAGAGTCCTCTGGCCTGGTCCCTCTAGCCCTGGGACACCTGCTCTCTGCCATGTGAATTCTAGGAAGTCTGGAACTGAGCAGACCCCTGGATGCCACCTGGCCCAATTTCCCCTGGTGCCCAGTGAAGGACTGAGGGGTTCCATGACTTTCTAGTGACCAAACTGGATCAAGATGTCAGCGTTCTAAGATTAATTCATCAGCCTGGGGACAAACCAAGTCTTTTTTAGCTTGGGGACAAACCACATCTTTTCTGAAGCACCCCAGTGACTGCAAGCCCAGCCTGGCCCTCTCTGGAAGGAAAGGACAGAGGACCTTCAGGAGGGCCGGGGTTGGGCCTGGGAGAAGTACTCTGTGTCCCAGAGACACAGCCTTTTCATAAAGAGTCCAGAATTGCTGCCCCGAAGCAGGGCATTAACAAATCCAAATTGTTAAATTAACAACTGTGCAAAACAATTTTTTAGTCTTTGTCTTAAAAACCCAAAATGGATAAAAGGTAATAGGAAAGGCAGAAAATTCCAAGGATCTAAACGTGAACCACTCCCATAAAAGTTTAAAGGGCCATTCAACTTAAAAAAATTAATAAATATAAAATAATAAATAATAAAACAAAAATGAAGAGACTGTAATAATAAATAATAAGCCACTTAAAAATAATGTAAAAATAAACCACCATGCCTTTGCAAATAGAAACGTAGTTGTACATCTCTCTGGTCAGATGAGGGGGTATGAAGTCGTTATCTAGTGACACAGGGCGTGGGGTCAAAACCTGGATTCTATGTCAGACACCTGAACTCCTATCAAATGGGGCTAACAGTTTCTGCCTCCCTTTCCTCCTGGACAATGAGAGATGAATAAAGATCTGATTCTGGCTCTTAGGGAATTAACTGAGCACGTACTATGTGTCAGGAACCTTGCCTCGTTCCCAACAGCCCTTTGATATTTACTGTCCCGATTTTACAGGGATGGAGACCAAGGCTCAAACACTTTGCCCCAAACCATCCTTTTCCAGAGCAAGCTTTGGGGAAGGAGTTCAGGCAGCTAAGTCTCCCTGGTCTAGTTGGTTCCAGGGGTGGGATGGGACAGAACCGGAAGCTGTTTCGGCCCTAGGCCTCTCTCCTCACTCACTGTCCCACCAGAGATGGACCCAGGACCCACGAGTGTGCCCTCCGCCCCGCAGGCATCCTGTGAGAACCAGCTCAGCGCATGGGACTCGGCGTGGTGTGGCCTGAGAAGATGCCAGGCGATGCCTCACGCCTTGGCTGGGCTGCCCCCCAGCCTCTTGGGGGACCTCAAGCACACGAGAAAGTCTTTGTGTGCCCTGCTGTGCAAAGCCCCACTACGAGAAGGTCCCACCAAGGGCTGTCCCACCAAGGTGTGGCCAGTGCAGTGAGCACACGACCTTTGCCCCTTCAGAGCCCGTCTCCCAGCATTCCACACTATTTTAAGGCCTTCTGAGAACCAAACAGGATTCAGGACTCGCCGGGATGGGCAATCTGTAAAAGTTTTCCACTGGAACAAAGATTACAATGCTGTAACTCAAAGCGTGACTTTACAATGGGATCTGATTATCACCAGTTCCAGAATATCCTCTTTTGAGACTCCCTGCTCCTTTCTCTTTCCTGTGGTTTATGGGCTGGCTGGCACACAGCACGTAGACCAGGCAAATGCCTCCGTCAGGGGAGGTGGGGGAGGACCTTTTCCTCCCCGGGGGCTTGGTTCTGGGGTCCCAGCACTCACCCTAACAGGCCCCTGTCCACACCCACTGCAGAGAGAAACGTTACCCTGATGCCAGTATCCATGACACCAAATACGTCTGCTCCCACCCTCCACTGGTTTCCCACTTCCCTCCGAATACAGCCCAAAGGCCCCATGTCGTGTGGACTCCTGGTCTCCCTGAACTCACTTCCTATCCTTCCTTCATCCGCTCACTCCTCTCCAGCCACAGAACCCCCCTCGCTCCCTGGGTTCCTCTCCCGTTGCCCTCTCTCCCTACTCCAATCTACCCCTCTCCACCACAGCTCCGCGCCCAGCAAGTGGATGCTAGGGGCTCCATCACGCCCATGTGCACTTGGCTATCAGTTGAGTTCAGTCAACGGGAGGCACCAGCAGGAGGTCAGAGGTCAGAAGAAGGAAAAGTTCAGAGTAGGAACTATGGGACCCTCTCCACGTGGCAGGGGCTGGAACCCTCCACACTGCAGCCCTGCAAAGTGGTCTCTCCTCCCGAGCTCTGGCAATACTCCCCGCTTTCCCAGGGCTGGACCTGCCTGACGCCTCCCGCACCTCGGTCCCTTCATTAACCCTCCTCGGCTGAGCCACCACGACCCTGACTCATCCAACCACCTCATGACCCACCTGGGCGCTTCCAGGGCCGTCTGACTGCACTCTTCCCCCAGCCGCCCACCCCCTGGTTCATCCACCGACCGCTTTCTCTGAGCACCGGCCCTCCATAAGCCCTCTGGCTCAGCTTTATTTTTCTCCTAGCACAAATTACATCCTAACATACTCTAAGTCCTTCCCCCTCCAGATTTAAGCTCCATTCAGAGCATGAACTTTGTCTCGCTTGCTCTTATGTTCCCAGTGCCTACAGCAGGGCCATCAGAGTGTTCGATGCTTGCCGAATGAATTTGCTAACAGACAGGTAAGGCAGAGCTCATGATCTATGACGGTCAGAGGATCAGCAAGGACTTAGAGTGCCTCCTGCACGCCAGGCTCTGCTCTAGGTGCGGGGGATCTACCCAACACGGCAACATGCCAGTCCCCGCTCGAAAGAGTACCTTCCGGTTTCTGGCCTACGCAGGCAGACCCTGCCTCGGAGGACCCATGTCCAGACCCAGAGCCTGAATGGCCTTGTGGATTAGCAAGCTGTCTGCAAATACTGCAGCCTGCCTGACTGCAAACCACCAGCCTCAGCAGGGGGGTACAGGTAGCCTGCACGGCCATCGGATTTGAAGCGGGTGCTTAGATTCCTCTGTGTCTTGTGCGGCTCCGAAGGGCTACCGGAGCCACGAGGACGACCGGAATCAGGCTCAGTGGCTTCAAATCCCTGCTGAGCCTCTCACCAGCCACATGACCTTTGGGCGAGGTACTTTCCATCTCAGAGGCCTCAGTTTCCTCATCTACAACACGGGGAGAACCATCTTTAATTTTTCCAGGACTACCACGAAAACCCGATACCCTGCCTGCGGAAGGCTTGGCACAAAGCAAAAACAGACTGAGAAGAGAATGGAAGCTGTCATTATGTCTCTGAAGGGTAAATGCTGGGGTGAGTTTCCAATGCATTATTTTTAATGGCATGCATATGTGGGGTGGAGTGGGGACTCAAGTTCCAAGCTAGAAAAACACTGAATATATTTAGTCACTCCCAAGGACCTATTTCTGTAATCTTTTGGGCAGATAAGTTCACGAGTTTGAGAAATCTGCCTTTTAAGGGAAAGATGACTTTTCCCTACTGGGAAGTGTCACCCAACTATGTTCAGAGGGGGCATGACAATGGAGGGAATCTGGGTCGGACACAGAGGTGACAGAGTGGTACGTACACGTGCATGTGGTTTTAAATAAATGCCATCACTTCGGGAAGTCAAACATTTGTCCCAACTGTGGTCCCACTATAAAAACACGCATGGAGCGCCTCACTTGACCGTGATTTCTGAGTGTGGAAACAGGCTGTGTCAAGCCAAGGTCACTGTGGCCTCAATGTTCCAGGGTCAGTTCTGACTCGTGCCTCAGGCCCATCCATCAAAGGGCCATGGGGGCTCCGCTCAGTACTGTCCTCCTCATCGCGGGGGCCATCTGTACTGCCATGGTTCTTAAAGCTGTCACCTGGAAGTGACACACTTCTTTACACACACACACACACACACACACACACACACATTTAACGTTTATTTATTTTTGAGAGAGAGAGCACGCACACGCACAAGTGGGGGAGGGGCAGAGAAAAAAGGGAGACAGAGGATCCGAGGCGGGCTCCACACTGAGACCAACAAGCTGATGCAGGGCTCGAACTCATGAATGTGAGATCATGCCCTGAGCCCAAGTCGAACGCTCAACCAACAGAGCCACCCAGGCGCCCCTAGAAGTGACGCACTTCTACTCACACTTCATTGGCCAGAGCATGTCCCATGGTCTGGCCTCGCCTCAAGGAGGAAGCCATCCCCACCCCCCCCACAGGAGTGGACGAGGCAGACACTGAACAGAGATGCAGCCTATGACAGGGATCCCTTGATATTTTCTTTCTAACCCCCTCACCCAGCACAGTGTCTGACAAACCATCAAGAGACTCAGGAATGTTCCTTAAATAAATGAACAAACCCTTCTTTGCACTTGACCTTCAGAGCCTATTTATAAGACCTGCAAGAAAAGCAGACCCATCCTTGGTATATTAACCAGTTAAGTTCCTGGCTTGTGGAGCCTCACTGCCGGGAGTTCAAATCCCAGCTCCGCCTTTCATTACCTGGGTGACCTTGGGCCAAGTTAGTCAACCTCTCTGTGTCTCAACTTTCCTCATCTGTAGAATGGGGACAGTGATGGTTAGCACTCGGAACACAAGGCTGTTATGAAGGTGAAATCAGTTAACTGGCAGAAAGTGCCCACAAAAGTGCCTGGCAGGTAACAAACAGAAGCTGTTATTCCTACTGTCTTGCGAGTCAGATCCTGTTTTCACCCCCACATGGTCTGAGTTGGGTCACTTGCTTTACTTCCTCAACATTCTTCCAAATGACACACCTTCAAACTATATGTTCCCAGCACTTTCTGAGCGCAGGCCACATCACTGGCATCTGTCTACGGCCTCCCAAGACAACTGCTTTGCAGAGGACCACCCTTACTCTCCATGCAAATTGGGACAATATATAGGACAACCTATGTGACGTACGTACCCACATATTTTTTAAATTCATGAATAGTCACACCCCTTTCAAATTACATCTGATATCCACAACTCCACCCGAAACGGCAAATTAAATCAAGGAAGCTGTGCGTGGACCCGTCACGTCTGGCAGCTCCAAGATTATGAATGCTGGGACAGTCTGCATCCAGGATGGAGGCAAGGAGCGCCCCCCACCCCACCATAAGCACCCCCCCCCCGCCCCCGCCCCACCACGGGATCATTCAGCAACAGCCAGACAAGAGTGAGAGTAACAGCAGTTCCGCCCGCACACGGGAGGATTCGATCAATATGAGCCCTTTTCCTCCTTTATAGAACACAACGATTGACACAGAAAACCCAAAGAAATTATACAGAAATAACATGCATCAAAGCTATCCACAGCCTCCTAAAAACAACACACCAAGAGAATTTTTCAAAAGTCTAGTTTCCAAGAGCAATGGTTCCCAAAGCCATCTGGAAGTTCCCAAATGTCCCCTTAATTTCTAGCATTCAAAATAATATATGCTTAAATGACAAAATGTCCATGGCAGCAGCTGAGGTCCACCCGGAACCTTTCTTCATTCTTCCAAGGTTGAGAGGTGTTGCTTGAACACTTGAAGGCCACAGCCCTTCGCCGGCAAGGCTTGGGCCCCCAGCCTCTTCTGTCCCAACTGGTGGCTGCACCAGAAACCAAGTGCCATGTCCACAGCCTGCTCACCCATGGCCCTCCTGTGGGCACCAGATGGCCACCCTGGGGAGGGAAGCGTTTGTCAGCTGTGAAAAGGAACATACCCCAAAGAGGGCTGGCTAAATAACTCACCTCAGGAGGCCTGGCTTCTGGCCCGTGGACTTGAGTCCACATTCTCTGGTGTGAGATAGGCCAGTGAAGACTAACCAGGACCACCCACGATCACGGCCTGTCCACCTAGAGGACTTTGCGAAAGCGAGAAAATGCGAGGACATTACCAACACAGCTTCCCTCAACTTAGGGCAGGACGTAAGCCAGCAGACATGGGGCCCAGGTTCGAATCCAGCCTCCCCTGCACATTGTTTGTGGGTTTCTTAACCTCTCTGGGTTACGAAGTCACCTCCTCTGTGAAACGGAAGTTTGATCATGTAAAGCAGTGCCTGCATATCCTAAGAGCCCCATGAGCTATTATCTCATTTTCAGCAGTCAGCATTCCTGCATCACATCCAGCCTCTGGAACTATGGAGCTCTGGTCAGCTCCAACAGGGGTATTCTACTTCCTTCCACAATGAACAGGCTTCACCTGCAGTCACTCAGAAGTTCCAACAACGTGGTTTCAGCCTTGCTCTGACCCTCTACAGTCTGCATTCAAGCCCTCATTCGCTTTTCATTGATCCAGGAACGCTAATTAGCCACCCACAAAGTGTCAGACACACAGAGAACAGGAAGAAGAAAGTCACAGCCCCCCCACCGAACCCCATCACTAGTGGAGGAGCCATACCAAAACCAAGAAGTAAAATGCATCATTTTTTTTTCCACACTGTGATGGACACCACAGCATCTGGTGACTGAGAATAAGGGAGGTTGGGGAACAGGCCTATTAGAAGCGGTGGCTTGAGGAGGTGACCCAAGTTGGGAGGAACAGGAACCAGCCTTTCAAACAGCTGAGGGAGGAATGTTCCAGGAGGAGGGGCCAGCAAGCACACAAGGGTCCTGGGGCATGCAGAGTAGGGTGAAAGGATACTAAGGGAAGGCCAGGGTGCTGGGGAGGAGGGCACCTAGACGAGGCTCGTAGGCATAGGGGGTTGGGCTAGGGAGCCTGGGGAGGGCGTAAGCAGACCACGTGATAAGACCCTGCCAGTTCCCGGGTGGGGGCCACAGTGGAAGCAGGGGACCAGTGAGGCAGATACCGTGTACGGGCAGTGAAAGGTGATGGCACGAACGGAGGGCGGTGGCGTTAGAGGCAGAGAGGAGGGGACTTTGGAGGGAGACTGGACTAGACCATGGCACTCAGAATGAGATGTAAGTTCCTTCAACCTGGGTGTCACCTGTGAGCTCGTCAGAGACCCAGTTGTCAGACCTCACCCTCACCCCCCAGGGGGCAGGGGGGCTTGGCCACGTGGAACCCACCACGCAGTTCTGAAGGACACTAAAGTCGAAGAAGCACTGGACTAGACGACTGACAGTATTAGCCAACACACGGGTGTGTCCCCCCAGGGACCGTCCTCACGTCCTTCCAGGGCCATGTGGACCCAAACCCCTGCCGCCCTGTGTGAGCCTGTGATCCGCAGGTGGTTTCTAGAAAACAATCTGTCGTGACATGGATGTCCAGTTGCCCCAGCCAGGGCCAGCCCAGGCCAGGCTAGTGACGGTGGGAGGGGGACGGGGGCCAGCAAGCAGAAGGGCGCTGGCAGTTCCCCGGAGCTAGATGGGGAGCTAGAGCCCGGAGCAGGATGGGGAGAGGCTCCCACTCCCCTGGGGCCACCGCCACTGCACTGCATTCCAGTTTCAAGACAAGAATGCAGGCAATCCTTCTGAGTCCTGGGGCAGGATTGTCCTAAAGTAAAGAGGATTATGGAATGTCTGCTTATTGACCAAAACTGCCCTATGGAATCTGACCCGAATCCCTCAACAACCCTTGTAGTACCGGCCCATGGATTCCCTCGGGCGCAGTAGGGCCCAGGGGACTGCGTGCAACTAGCCAGTGACAGAGCCAGGACTCGAGCGCAGAGGCCATAAAAACAGTTCACTTCACAGGCCTTGGGGTCTGCCTTGCTGTCACAGACTCTACAGCATCCCACCTTGTCCTCATTCCTCTCAACCCAAGTGACACTCATCAACCAAGGTGACACGGCAAGGCAGAGACCAATGCCCAAAGTGGCAAGAAACAAAGAAGGAATCCTAGGATCTAGAACCACCCTCTTCTGTCCACTCGCTTGGCCACCACTGCACCAGGCAATCAGGGCTCTCGCGTGTGAAAAAGCAACATGGCTCCCCCAGCTCCACCCCTCCACATGGCCAGCTGCTTGATCCCGTCCTGCCTCCTCTCCACCTGCCAGTCCAGCCACCCCCCTCACTCAGCTTCTGCCATCTGGCCCTCCTTCTGTTCCTCAAATAACCAGGCTTGCTCCCATCTTCTTTGAAAAATATCTATCCATACCTCTGATAAGTGACAATCATAAAAATACCAAATGCTGTCATCCACAAGGATGTTATCTGCAATAATATGCTAGGCACGTCTACGGGGTTGAATAATGTCTCCCCAAGATTCACGTGTCCCCAAAACCTCAGAACATGATCTGATTTGGAAATAGAGTCTTTGCAGAGTAACTTGTTAAGATGAAGTCACCCTGGGTTGGGGTCACCTCCCTCAACTGGTGTCCTTATAAAAAGAGGTGTGTACACAGAAAAACAGGCCACAGGACAGTGAAGGCGGGAATGAGAACGATGGCCTAAGACAGGGGTTGCCAAGAATTTCCAGCACCCACCAGATGCGATGCTAGAAAGGGCAAGGAAAGGTTCTTCCCCAGAGCCTTTTCAGACAGCATGGCCCGCTGGCACCTTGACTTGGGGCTCCTGGCTTCCAAAACCATCAGAGAATAAACATCCACTGTTGGAAGCCACCTTGTTTGTGGTCATTTGTCACAGCAGCCCCAGGAGACCAATGCAGCACCTGACACATCACCCCTCCGGTCCCGTCTGTGCCCCAGCCCTGCCAAGGCCGCATTCCGGCTCCCGCTCCACAGGTGGGAAAGTGATGACCCCCGCGCAGGTTCACACAGCTAGTAAGTGGCAGAGTCAACCCTAGTCAGGCTCCAGAAAGCAGGCTCTTCGCCCCGAGCAGTCACCCTCTTTCCGCAACGCAGCCAAAAACGGAGCCTTGGAAGCCACACCTCAAGTCCTCCCCGTCTGAAGCCCACTGGCAGCTGTTCTACCAGAAAGGGTTTCTGGGAAGCTGTGGTTGCCAGGGAGAGAGGAGCTGGCTTCTAAGAACAGACTTAGAGGGGGATGGAGGCTTAACTCCACGGCTGTAACGTAACGTAAGTCTTTGCTGCGGGGACCACCCTATCTCTGATATATACATTTAAAAGGTTTCATTATATGCAGTAATTATTTTTCTGCTCATCACAGAGTCCTTTGTAGTCCCTGACCTGAATCATTATTATTATACTTGGCTCGGATGCTAACAAGCTTACCTTCTGAACAGGCATTCTGGGCAAAAGATCCAAAAATCTTTAACTGGTTGAGGCGCAGAACTTGGAACGGCATCTGGCGTGTAATTATTTTTAACAGGAAAAAATAGCCCATCTTGTCAGCTTTCCATTTCGAGCAAAGACAAATTGGCCACAAGCACATACATAAAAGGGTGAGTTTGGTAGAACATACATCATCCTTTCGTTAATTCACTGAGCTTAATCAAGATGAATGCAGTCATTCACTCTCTACCGACGGACTGTCCTTAATGTCCCTCTCTGCCCACGGTGAAAGGGAAACTGGGCCTATCTTGGCTCCCAAAAACACTGCGCAGAGGTTTCCACAAGTTTTCTGAAGCTTCTATGAAAACAGGGCCCGTCTGCTTTATCATTTAAATTTCAAAATCCGTCCCTAGCCAACGAGAAATACAAACACCACAGGCCTCATGAGGCCTTGCTGGAGAGAGAAGCCACCAGGCTTCACCATCCTGGCTGAAAAACCAAAGCCTCACACTCTGGGGCTGCCATTGCCACTTCTTCTTATTATTATTGTTACAGTTGTTGTTGTTGTTGTGGTGGTGGTGGTGACCAATAATAATGTCTCACCTGAGCAGAACCTTACAGTCTCTCCCTCGGGAAATGTCACATCTGCTCTGGGCCTCAGTTTCCTTCATCTGTACAATGAGGAACTAGAAACAGCAAGATTCCTTCGGCCTGAGGTCTACCTTGAGAATGAAAAGGGGAGAGAAGTTGGCTCCGCTCTGCTGAAATGTGCCCAGGTGCTAATGGCCAGAAAGCCTTGGCCATTCTTAACAGCCTTTTGTCTAATGAAGCGAAGAATCAAAGTGGTGAGGAGATTCGCCACCCCCTGCCCCCTCCAGGCCGTGGGATCAATATGGCTATTTTCATTTTGAACGGGTAAACAAAAAGTGGGCCTATAAACACTTTTGGGTGTCCTCAATTGGTCACTGTGTAGAAAAAAATTGCTCAACCACTGAATCAGACCTCCAAAGAGGGTTAACTAGGCACCAACAACCTGGATTATGGGCAGTGACAATGGACCTGGGGGGAATAAGAGGGGGCCATCGGGCCAGGATGAAGATAAAAGGTGTCAGGGAGGGAGGAAGATCAGGGTCTTAGGCTTTCTGCTCTCACCAGCCCCCCTCCCCCGGCTCCCCTCCCACTCCCCTATTCCTCTCCCCTCCCCTCCCCTCCCCTCCACTCCCAACCGAGACAGGCTTCACAGTAAGATGCTCCTTCAGGGCTCAACTCAAATGGCCCCTGAGATGCTTGGTCTGGGGTGGGGTGAGAAATCCACGTGCCAGAAAAAAAACGGGGAAAAGAAATGTTTCCGGGGAGCTGCAACTCCGTGCATGGGGCCTGGGGGAACAGCTCAACCCGGCCATATAAGCAGGGCGGCTCTGAAATTCTTGGAACAAGGCTTGGTTCAAAGGAGGATAAGGGGCAGGTTGCACAGATTTTTCCTTCTGCGCTGGGAGGGGCCCGGGCCGAAGCCAAGGCCCCCAGCCTCAGGCCTGCTCCGTCAGGCCCGGGGCCTCCCCTACACAGGCCATCCACACAGGGATGGTCAGCTGTCTGGGGACTATAGGGTGGGTGTCTAAGACTCAGGGCTTAGTTTGGCAGACTCTGGAAGGCGGAAAGGAAGGCCAGCAAGGCAGTGGCAGGCAGTCTGTGGGACCAGAAGAAAGCCGTCCAGTCCAGGATTCAGGTATGCGGGTTCAGGTGGACAGCTATGAAACAAACAGACGTCTGAATACTCCTCTCGCTTCTTATTAATGCATTATGAAGCGAGCAGGATGGCTTTCAAAGGTCCTTTACTACCTGGTGGATTTTTTATTAAATTTTTTTTTTCAACGTTTTTTATTTATTTTTGGGACAGAGAGAGACAGAGCATGAACGGGGGAGGGGCAGAGAGAGAGGGAGACACAGAATCGGAAACAGGCTCCAGGCCATCAGCCCAGAGCCTGATGCGGGGCTCGAACTCATGGACCGCGAGATTGTGACCTGGCTGAAGTCGGACGCTTAACCGACTGCGCCACCCAGGCGCCCCTACTACCTGGTGGATTTTTAAGAACTTGCTTTTTATTGATTGAAGAACTAAGACATGCACATGGTAAAAATTTCCATTAGAATGAAGAGTCACAGAATCAATGCTCCGCTCCCCTCCAGCCCCCAGAAGGCCCATCAGCCTCCTCAGCAAGCCGTGATTACCATTTTCTCTGTGCCTCCTTCCAGATCTAGTCTGTGCACATGCGTGTGTGTGTGTGTGTGTGTGTGTGTGTGTTCTTCCTTTTACACACAAATGGGAACAGTGAGAAAATTCCAAAAGAACTACTCACCATCTGGAGCCTGATTTTGTCATCTGTCAAATGACAAGCTCGGATAGGTCCCTTCTGACTTCTGAAGAGTCTAAAGTATGTACCTACCTGCCAAGGCCACCGGCAATCAGCTTGAGAAGCTAGCCTGCACGTTGGTTCGAGTCCACGCTGGGGACCTGTCAGATCTGCTGGAATGCGCTAGTGCTAACGGCTGGCCTTTGCTGAACACTCCCCAGGACCAGGCACCGGGCCAAGCAACTTACAGGCACCGTCTCATCCAACCTTCACAAACACCTTAGCAGTGAAGGCCTGTATTATTATTCCCATCTCATAGGAAAGGAAGCCAAGGTCCCAGAAGCAAAGCAACCTGCCTGAGGTCACACAGCTGGTGAGTGGTAGGTCACCCGGATGCAAATGGGCTTCTCTCGTGTTCATGGTTTTGGGGGACACAACGCGACAAGGGGGAGCTGCAAGCCACGTACCCCTAGTGAGGCTGAGCGACCACAGGAACACACAGCTAACCAAATGCATCAGAGGGAAAGCTTAAACCCTTTAGTTGTGTATCCAAGACCCATGCTGTGGATTTCCACTGAAGCATCCCCAAAGTGGGATATGGTGGTCCCCTCCTCAGCAGCCAGATTTCTACTAGCTTGTTTCATGCTCCAGTAACTCCAAAGTGGGGATCATAACCTACCCTTACCCAATGAGAAAAGAAGGCTGACAGAAGCCGAGTGGCTCTCCAAAGTTCTCTTAGGTGACACTCACATTGACTGGTCCTAAGGCTCAAGCCAGGGCTTTCCACTCAGCCCCAGCAAACCTCAGGGCATAAACTTCACTGCAGGGCTATAGAACTGTTCCTATTTTCCAAACAGCAAAGAATGGGGTATTTCAGTGAAACCCCAAATCATAATAAGCCCCTCCCCCTCGACAAGACCCACATTAACCTGACCTCAGAAACCCAACTTAGTGAAGAAGCAACTCTACACAGGGCAAATGTCTGACATCATCTTGTGGCTGCAATCTGGCCAAACCAACCGGTTCCCTGGGGGGCTCAGTCGGTTAAGTGTCTGACTTCAGCTCAGGTCATGATCTCACAGTTCATGAGCGCAGAGCCTGCTTCAGATCCTCTGTCCCCCTCTCTCTCTGCCCCTCCCCTCTCTCAAAAATAAATAAACGTTAAAAAAAAAAACAATACATATCAAGAGCCTTAAAAGTGTCTAGAACTTTGACTCAGTCATTCTACATCCAGAAATCTTAAGGAAATCTGAAAGATGAAAATAGGTTTATTTGCACACGTGTGCATGCACACACGTACACACACTCACCTCAGCGCTAGTTATGAGACAAAAACAAAAAAATATTCTTCATACTCAAAATTACAGATACAATTGGGAGAATGACAAACCCTCATCGCGATGGGCTACTACGTTATATTGTACTAAAAATCATACTTAAAAGCTTGCTTTTAACTCCATGCGGAAGTAATTCTATTACATTAAGAGAAAAATCCAATAAAATTGTGGACATTGGGTGGTCTCAAATTTAAAAGAAATAAGCAAAGAAAGGAGAAAGAAAATGCAGAGAAATACACTGACGCTATTTTCTTCCTTACACTCTTAATGGAGTTTTCCCTCTCCCAAGTTCTCCACAGGGAAAATAAAAATCGGCATTATTCGAAAGATATGATGACCCATGCTCCTGGATCAAAACTGCAACAGGTGTGACATGAGATCAAGAACAATTTAGTATACAGATTCTGCTAACAAGCTACATGATCCTGCAAAATAAGGGAATGTGTTTAGAAAGAGATTGACGGAGGAATCCAGTAAAAGGTGACAGGCCCAGTAGGACCATGGAGAACACAGAAGGAAAGCCCCAGGAACCATCTACACCAAGGCAGGTCCGCAGTAACCAAACAGGGAGCAGGGGGTAGGAGGGTCCCCAGGAGAGCAATCTGAGAAGCAGGGTGGGAGGGGCTTGGCGGAGGTGAGAGTTCAAAAAGCAGCTACTCTCAGAATAAAAAGCCACACAGTTCAAAGAGGAAGAGGTGACTGGAAATCCCAGGACAAACAGACTGTCCAGAAAGGACACGTGACCAGCATCCACAGCTTGGATGTGCAGGGAAGACCATTTAGAGGCATAATCTTATAAACGTTGTTTCCCAATGTTTCAACTTTTAGACTTAATCCAGAGGATAAAGCACAGAAGTCTTAATTATGGATGTGGGAGAGAATATGGATGTTACACGCCTTGCCAACATGAAAATATAGATGCCAGAAAAAGGGAGGTGGAAGAGGGAAGGGCAGGCATGCTGATATCTCAGGCTCAGCAACTGTGAGTCATAAGATACCAGGGAGGCCTAGGAAAAAAGGTCTGGGGTGGGGTGGGGGGCCGTGGAGATAGGCAACTGGGCCTATTATTTAGAGATACTGACCCACCCCCCACCCTGAGAACAGGACTGAGAACCGGCAAGAGGGGACAGAGGATTCTGGTTCTTCCATATCAGACTTTCCCGTTTGATTTTAAATATGTGTTTGTATTATTTTAATTAAAAACCCAATTCTTCTAAAAAGGTGCCAGACTCTGAATTCAAACATACTATGAGAAGGAGCTTCCTAACTGAATCTTCTCATCTCTCTTTCTTGTTTGCATACGTTTAAAGAGCTCTGTGTCCATAGGAAGCAGTTGTCTGCGGGACAGGCCAGTAGCCTGTTACGAACACACTTCCCCAACAACCCGGGACAATAACCCAAATCCCTCCCCGCTCCCAGCTGAAGCAACCATTCCAAACATCTTACTCTTGAGGATAAACGGGGAAGGGAGGACATATGCGGGATCATTATTATAAACGCCACTTTGAAGGTAAATGCTTCTAACTTGAACCAAAAAAAGCTGACTACGTGAGCCTCTGAAAGAGTGTGCTTCCGGGGCACCTGGGTGGCTCAGTCGATTGAGCCTCTGACTTCGGCTCAGGTCATGATCTCCTTGTTCGTGGGCTCGAGCCCCCCCCCCCCCCCCCCCCCCCCGCGCATCGGACTCTGTGCTGACAGCCCGGAACCTGGACCCTGCATTGGATTCTGTGTCTCCTTCTGTCTCTGCTCCTCCCCTGCTCACGCTCTGTCTCTCTCTGTCTCCCAAAAAATAAAATAAAACATTGGAAGGAAGAGAGAGAGAGAGAGAGAGAGAGAGAGAGAGAGAGAGAGAAGTGAGCTCCTTCTCCTGGTCTGCATGGCACAGACTCCACGCGCTCTCTCCAAAACCACCTCCTTCGAGCAGCGGAGGGGTCTCACGTCCAGATCCAGTCATGTCACTCTTTGGCCCTGAATTCTTCTTTTGCTCTAGATGGCGAATCTCCAGAAGCTGGCCCCTCTTCTCTGGGGTTCCTTTACTAGGTGCCCCCCTGCAGTTCACCCAGGCACACAGCTCCTCCTGTGGTCCCCCACTCTGAGCCGGCTCCCAGCCATCTGACCAGGTGCCACTTCATCTGCCCACCACGTCCCGCCATCCCGTCCGCCCAGCAAGCCTGACAGTTCCACCTCTGTGGGAATGTTTCCTCATTTGCCCGGATGCACTTAGGCCCTCTACTAATCCCTACATTTACATGGATTCTGCTTCTGGTTCCCCCGTGAGACTGGCCGTTCCATCTCTGTGTCTCCAGGTCCTAAAAACACAACAGCCAATAACAATTCCACCAACCAAGACTCACTGAGTTCCTAGAAGGGGTTAGACAGTATTCTAAGCACTTTATATGCATTATTTCATTTAATCCTTCCAACAACCCTAGGAAAGTAGGTGCTACTGCAATTTTCACATTACAGATAGAACAACTGTACTCCAGAGGGGTCAAACAGCTTAACCGATGTCACACAACGAATTGTTGCTAGAGCCAGGATTCACATCCAAGAAGTCTGTCAAGACCGGATAGGCCTGCCACATATGGTTGTGCAGGTTGTACACGGCACGACTCTGAAGCCCACTGTTCTTGTTAATAGTCTAGCTCGGCACTGTCCGGCAAAAATATAACGACAGACACGTAAACAATTAAAAATTTTCTAGCAGCCACATTAAAAATAGTAAGAGGAGCACCTGGGTGGCTCAGTCGGTTGAGTCAGTTGACTCTTGATCTCAGCTCGGGTCATGATCTCAGAGTCATAGTTCAGGCCCGTGTTGAGCTCCACACTGGGCATGAAGCCTACTTTAAAAAAATAGTAATAGGGGCGCCTGGGTGGCTCAGTCGGTTAAGAGTCCGACTTGGGCTCAGGTCAGGATCTCGTGGTTCGTGAGTTCCAGCCCCACGTCCATCTCTGTGCCTACAGCTCAGAGTCTAGAGCCTGCTTCCGATTCTGTGTGTGTGTGTGTGTGTGTGTGTGTGTGTGTGTGTGTCTCTCTCTCTCTCTCTGTCCCTTCCCTGCTCATGCCCAGTCTCAAAAATAAACATTAAAAAATTTTAAAATAATAATAATAAAAAGAAATTAATTTTCATAATGTGTTTTATTTAAATTAATACATCTAATTCTTATCATTTCAACATGTCATCAATATGAATAACCACTGAAGGTACTTTATATTCTCTTTTTTATTCTGAGACTTAGGCATCAAGTGGACATTTTATACTTAACGGCACATTTCAATCCGGACTGGTTCCATGTGTCAAGCGCTCAGCAGCCCCACAATGGCGGCCACACTGGAGAGCACAGGCCCAGCTACAGCCTAAACAAACCCAACCCCTCTGCGCCTCCACGTCCCCCAGTGAAAGGTCAGTACAGACTTTCATCTCTGTCTCCTCCCGTCGGCAGATACAGGACAACCACCTTAGACGGTAAGAGCTAACGTCTGCACAGACCCTTTTGGCTTGTACCTGACGATGCTTCTTGTAGTTCTTTAAAAGTGCCCCCCGTTGAAAGCTTTAGAAACTGAGGGTCAGAGGGGTCATCGGCTCAGGCCAGGGGCACACAGCCTCCTGCCTCCAAATCCGGGTCACCTGTCTTCATTTACTACCTGCTCAATGCTTCACCCAGGCCGAGCCAGCAAATGGGTGCTTCTATGCCTAGAAGGAAATACTACATGTCCCCTGGGGGTCACAGGCAAGTCACTGATTTTTTTGCATCAACTTTTAAAGAGATCCAGTCATCCAGCCCTCTCTGCTTCCTGGGCAAAGGAACATCTGGAAGTTTAAACCACTCAACAGCTGGGAGATATCCTTAAAAGGCATAATTGATTACTCCCACAAGGAAAACCACACTGTCAATTTGGGAGGGGGAGGGGCACAACTTGGAAGCTTTCCGTTCTTGCCCGGGAGGGAGGGAGGGAGGGTGTGTGCCCTGAGCTCCCTGACCCACTGGAACAAATGGAAGGAGCCTGCCGCTAATCCACTCTCACTGATTACGTCCCAGCCACACAGAGGTAGCCTTTGTCCAGCATGAGTCAGGTCTGCAGGAGGGGTCGGTGACTGGATAGAAGTTGTCTTTATCCTCTACACTCAGATTCATCCCCAAACAGGCTGAACTGGGAGCACAGAGCAAAATCCAAAGGAGCAACCACACCACTAAAAAAGGCAAAGAATTCTAAACCCCACGTGCTCGGCCCTACCCTTAAACCATATTCCATCCACTGACAGTCCAGAAGGACAAAAGAATGTGGAGGATCCTTGGAGCTGCCGGACGGGACAGGCGATCTGTGGTACAAGGACAAAGGGACATCAGTGTTCCACTCGCAAGCCCCACCAGTTCAGCTTGGGGGGAGGGGGCTTCCCCTAGACTGCTCTGTGCTCCTGGAGGGTGGCTGCCGGTGGGGGCCACTAATAGGCTTCTCAAGTGCCCCCAAGTTCTTCCACCTCGCAAATCTCGACCAACTACCCGGAGCCCCTGAGGTGGAGATAACCTCCAGGCAGGAAAGCGTAACAGTTAAGACGAAAAGATCCTAAAATCAGGCTGCCTGGCTTCAAATCTTAGCTCAGTCCCTACCAATTACCTTGCTGTTACCTTGAAAAGTCACTTACCTCTCCGCCTCAGTTTCCCTGTCGCTAAAACAGGGAAATTCATACTGATCACACAGACTGTAGTAAGGGCTAAACTATAGATTAAATACAAAGGCAGAGCGCTCAGAATGGAGGCTCGCATACAGTGGGAGCTATTTACATGTGCACTAACGTGAGTCCAAAAGGAGGGAAGCAATTAATGTTATTTTTGCAGAGACAGGGGTTAAGCATGGATCCCAAGACTCCAAAACTAGGAATTTAAAAAAAGAAGCAACACTTATAAATGGGCTTTTCATAATGAGAAGCGCTAATAAACACCTTTGTTCATCCAACACTTGCTTACGGACCACCTATTGTGCCCGACACCCTGTACTGGTGTATTTGGGGCTCACAGGCTGGCTGGATAATTACCAGCACTTATATACTTATTAAATGTTTATTTTGAGAGAGAGAGAGAGGGGGAGAATGTAAGCTGGGAGGGGCAGAGAGAGACGAAGAGAAAGAATCTCAAGCAGGCTCCATGCTGTCGGCGCAGAGCCCTCGGTGGGGCTCGAACCCACAAACCGTGAGATCATGACCTGAGCCGAAATCAAGAGCGGGATGCCCAACCGACTGAGCCACCTGGGTGCAACAATAATAACCAGCGCTTACTGAGCACCTACTTCCTGCTGGCTCTGGGGGAAGCTCTGAAAGCACAAAGTCTCTCATTCAGTCCTCATAACACAGTCTCTAGTAGGTGCTATCTACTTTCTAAATTCACAGATGAGGAAACAGGCTCAAGAGAGTAACCCTCCCCAGGAGACGGGAGACTTCTGAAGTCAGAGGCAGGACCAAAACCTACAATGTGTGAACTGGAGGCCCTCACTCTTACTCATCAAGCTGTGTGATGCTTTTCCCTGCTCCTCAAGCGTGTGAACAATTATCTACGGCTTTCCGTGGTCTCTGCCATCAAGTAACAGAACTATTTAAAATGCCAGGCAGAGGGGCGCCTGGGTGGCGCAGTCGGTTAAGCGTCCGACTTCAGCCAGGTCACGATCTCGCGGTCCGTGAGTTCGAGCCCCGCGTCGGGCTCTGGGCTGATGGCTCGGAGCCTGGAGCCTGTTTCCGATTCTGTGTCTCCCTCTCTCTCTGCCCCTCGCCCGTTCATGCTCTGTCTCTCTCTGTCCCAAAAATAAATAAACGTTGAAAAAAAAAAAAAATTTTTTTTAAAATGCCAGGCAGAGGCCCTAGTAGTAAAAAGCCCAGGCTCTGGGCCTGACACAATAAACGAATGAATAAATCTTGCTGAAGAACCGGGTCCTTCTCCTGGAAGAGTGATCTGCCTGCTCTCCTCCCATAATTTGGGCCCGAAGGCTGGAATGTGAAGCGAGGAGTAGCACAGGAATTACATGGCTATTTATTCTTCAGGGAGGCATCCAGGGTGGGGTGGGGCCTCTCAGGAGCCCATTCTATTAGGCTCCAATCAGTTTATCTGGTTCTGAAAGGCTTATCCTGGCTGGGAGTCTGGAAGCCGTGGGCAATCATAAACACACACACACACACACACACCGCAGGAGGGGCCCTGCATTCCTACATTCCATGCAGAAAGGCACTGGGAAATCTGGACAGGAAGAGGGGAAATCCCACTTGGGCAGGTCAAGATCGTCTGGCAGAGCACAGTGGTCCAGCAGGACTGTGAACCTGCCTGGGATCCTGAGCCCACCATAAAGGAGAAGTAACCATGAGTTTAATCATGAGTTAATCATACACTATCTCATTATCTCATTTCAACCTCAAAAGCATCTGGGCTTTTGCCCTCAGTTCACAGCTAAGGAAACTGAGACAGGGAAAAGTTAAGGCCATTGCACAATGAACTAAGTAACAGAATGAGGCAAAGGCAGGAGGGAAACTGTGGCCATCTGCTTCCAGCAACTGAGCTCTTAAGCACCACCCAAGAACCTTTCCTTTTAGCTTACCAATGAAGGTGAACTACTTGGCCAAAGAAATCCCTTCCAGTTTTGAGAGGCCATGATTCTGGGACAATCCGAAAGCGGCACTGGGTCCTAACACCCTAGACACACACTCAGGCGCGCGTGACGAGGCATACGAGACCGCTGCCAGCAGCACTGTTTGTGTGGGGGAAACGACAAAACAACAAAACAAAACAAACAACTCACGTGCCCCCAGAGAACAAATAAAGAAACAGTGGTCTGTTCATATCATGGAAGAGATGACTACCACGGTGAGAAACAGACCACAACAGCGTGCTTCAACGCAGCCCTACCACGGTGGTATTCAGTGGCAAACTGAGCTAGGCATGGCATGCAATTTCTGTAAAGCCCAGAAGGAAGGAAAGAACACAGTACAGTATTGAGGCATGTTCATGCATGTAGTGAAAACAATTTTAAGCAAAGGTGTAATAAGCCCCAAATCCAGGATGATGGTTCCCTCCAGCAGAAGCACTGAAGGCCAGGCGCAAGGGAGACTCGAAAGAAGATGCACTTGCCCTCAGTTCACAGTGATCATTGGCCACATTCCAGTTCCTGAGCAAGCTGGAGGGGTCACAGGCGTCCGCGTACCATCGTGCCTCCCGACTGGCCTACCGATGCCATCCGCTTCTTTTGCGGACATCAATAGAGTATAACAGACTCACTGTTGAAGCCCCATGAAATGTGCTCGCCAGTTCTGTCACCACAAATGTTTGCCACCAAAAGCATTTGCTAGTCATTTATTCTGACAACAATAACAACTCCTGGACAGGCCTTTGATAGGTCAGAACGTCCGGTGTGGGCGCGCCGTGACCCCTGCTATGCCGTTGACTGCCCCATCAGCGAGTACCTTCCCTCACCCAATCTTTACCAGGTACCAGGGCGCTGGGCGCTGGGCACTGGCTCACTCACCGGGACCCCACACAGAAAACACCCCCCACCCCCACTGACTGGGGGGTTCCAGACAGGTGTAGAGGTGGCCCATCAAACACCCTGAAACTCTTTTCTTGGGAACAGTGGGCAAGTAGGTATGTATCAGGTACGGAGGCCTTATCAGCAAGAGGGTTTCCTCTCAACTCCCAGGTCCACTCTCCACCAGGAAAACTGGCAATCCAGGACAACAGACAGTACAAAACTCATTTCCTGTCTGCAGGGCTCACAGTCCTGCTGTCTGTTCCCCGCTCCTGTTTACATCGGGTTTAAGGAGCCAGAGGTGAGGTATGGGGCAGGCCTGATTCACTTCCTCCCCGCCTGCCCCTCCACCTGCCCCCTCAAGATGGGCCTGCTGGACGGGCAGGTCCCCAACCACCTCTGAGAGAAACTGTGAGTTCCCAGGGCCTCAGATGTGGTGCCTGGAAGGGAAGAGGCACGCCCTAAATCTGTTCATCTGAACTCAGTTTCCTCCTGTGTCACCTTTTACAGAGGAAGAAACTCAGCACAGAGACGTGAGGGTCACGCAGCTATGTCGCGGCAGAGTCTGGGGAGACAGAGGCATACACGAGGCCAGGGACATGAAGGAAGGGCCCACCGGACGCTGTCACTTACTTTCGCCCACGCTAGGTGCACGGAGGCACTGACAGGTGTGACCCGGAGGGCAGATGGAGGCAGCACCCCTGGTTTCTTGTTCAGAAATCAGAGGGAGAGAGCGAGGAAGGACAAGGCTGAGCTGGGCACCTGAGTGTTTCCTCTCTGCTGAGCTTCGTCAAAGTGCCCATCACGCCCCCTCCCCCACCAAGTCCTATCTATAATTAGAACAGGTTTATGACACAGAAGAAGCAATTCCTCTAAGTCCTTAACCCGCAATTCACATCACCTAGGCCACTTCCACTCATCCCTCTTCTCTCACAATCTCCATCCAGAGATTGCCTCACTTAGAACCAGAGACCTGGGGTCCTGATATCTAAACGATGCAGCCGAAGTCACAACTGTCCTGCCCTTTCGGAAAGTGCAGAAGAGGGGGATGGGAAAACAGGGGTGGGAATAAAGAGAAACCCCATCTAAGCAAGAGGATTCAGGTTTCTATTTCCTGGGTGTCTGAGTTCATGGGCCAGTCTCTGCACTCTGACCGGGGTTCCAATCTTTGAAGAGCTATATGAACTTGGGCGAGTCAGCCAGGTCCTCTGAACCTCAGCTTGTCCCATCTGGAAAATGGAGCTGACAGTGGTCCCTATCGCATAAGGAAGCACTGAGCAGCACAGGGCTGATGCAGGTCAAGTGCCTGCAACTGCATCCCTCACACAGAGGGCTCAGCTACTGTCAGTGACACACTACTATTACCACTACAGACCCTTGCCATCACCCAAAAGGACGATCAGTGTTCCCATTCTGAGATCAGCCCTGTGAAGGCTAACCCATCTCTACCTACTCTGCTCCACCCCACCAACCCCGTCCATTACCCCTCTCACCTTAACCTAGCAGCCTTTCCAAACCAACCACCCGATCCCCGGAGACCCATCGAGTCACCTGTTCCCCGAAGCCTTGCCTTGTGGTCAGCTGCTTGGCTCCCCGGGCTCCAGCACCATCCAGTCCACATCCGAGAACCTCCAACTCACTCTGGTGCTGTCGGCACGTACAAAATCCCATGTACGTATCCCTGCACCGGACTCGGTGGGGAGGGTCTCAGAGGGATCCCCCAGCTCTTCTCACCCACAGGGACGCAAGCCCAGGGCAGTGCCTGCACGTGAGACACGCACTGAACGCCGGGTGGTTGCATTTAGCTGCTCAAGTGCAATCTTCACGTGTACTAAGTTCATATTTATCATTTACATGAAATGACGTGGGGAAAGTTCTTAACACTGGTGCAACAGTCGGGGCTTGGTATCTATGCTATAGGATTTTCATACAGCAATTAGTAATACTAAGTTCCATGACACTGCATCAGAATGACATTAATGCTACATTATCACGGCAGCGCTTCTGCTCTCGCTCTGTCTCTCTCAGAGGCAGGGGCTAGACCTCCCATGCTGTAAACTCCATAGTTCCCCTAGGTTACTCCCCAGGGCCTCTGTGTGCAGGTCCGGGCCCACAGGAAGCTCCTGCAGCTGCCCACCACGTCCTTGTTGAGATTCTCCTGCGCGGTGCTCACAAAGATGAGATGGGAAACGCTGTCCCAAACGGGAGGAGGCTTTTCTCCCCATGGTAGCTGGTTGGTTGGTTTCTTGAACAACTTTGCTACGACAGCTCACTGTAAATGAAGAGAAATCTGAAAATCACGTGTGTTGCCCTGGCAGAAATCAGCCATCACTAACCAACCGGGAGGGCAAGAGCCGGTGAGCTGCCTGGAAACCATCCTCGTCACTGCTAAGTAACAGCCCACCGACACCGCGGGATCCAGCGGGAGGCAAAAGGACTGGCTTCCTCAGGGAAAAAAAAAAAAAAAAAGAAAAAGCCAACATGTGTTGAGGGGGCAGAGAGGGAACAGGGACAGGAAAGGAGCAGTCTAGAATAGAAGAAGCAATTACTTTTCCAGGCACACGCAGCCCATCACAAAAGTATGTAAGGGTCTGAAGAAGCATTTCAGAATAATGCGGGCAAACTGTGCTACAGGGAAAAGCGTTAACACCTTATCTTCAGGGAGGTGCTCGCCCCCGGTGCAGCATTAAGGATTTAAGCGGGGAGAACCCCCGTGGCATGCCAGGTCCCGACCAGGCTCCGGGGGCACAGAAAAGCATGTCCTGTCTGCTCCTGCAATGACAGAGCCACAGCAATGGATGCAAACTGCTGGCTCAGGGGCCACATCTGCCCCCACGTGTGTGTTTATTTTGGAGACAGAAAGGACTTCTGCCTGGAGAGCAGAGTTGGAAGGGATCCAGGTGGGACTGAAGAGGTAGCCGGCGGCCTTCCAAATAAGCTGGGGCACTTGGACTTTATCCCACAGTGATAAGGAGCTATGGAAGGTTTTGAACAGAGGCAGGGATGAGATCAGAGTGCCATTTCAGAGAGATCGGTCCACATGTGGTGTCCTGGGCGAGGAGTCTCCAAAGAACACTCTAGCTAATATAGCTGAGAGTGCCCTCTTGTCGGATTGGCTTTTCCCATTTTTTTCAAAAGGTAAGAGAAAAAAACAAAAGGTCCTCTGTGTGGAAAGTCCCCTGTTATTTATGGGAGAGCAGCTGGAGCAGACAGAGGCCCTTTCCCGCATTCATACTGACAGGGTTTATTCCATAGCCCCACTTAAGTAATGATTCATCCAACCGGGGCTGGACGCAGCCTTGGGATCACTTCAGCCAATCTTCCCACTTAGAGACAAAGAGAGCTCCTAGCCTTGTGGTGCGTTGCTTCTTATAAAACAGATTCGTGCATCTGGTCCATAAGAAAAATCCAGGCAAAGGCAAAGGCCAGACTGTCCCGGCCAGGTCTGTCCTCAGAGGACACGGCCAGTAGGGACCTGGGGCCCCACCTGCAGGCTGTCTCCCCTGCCCCTTTACAGAGGCGCCTTCCCCCCGTGGGAGCACCTGGGGGGAGGAGCGTGGAGACCCCCTGGCCGGAGCCTCCTGGGTCCTCCCCGCACCAAAGGCACTATCCCTTCCCTATCATCTCTCTGGACATTCCATACGTGCTTTCTCAATCAGAAAGGCATTCCCTGCATAGTTAGTCGTTAAAAAGGAAAAGCAAAGGGTTTTTAAACAAGCAAGAGGTGACCAAGGAATGGGGAGATCACTGTTTCAGTAACTGTTGCACACGGACATGGTTTTGGAAGACGCCGTTCAGACGGTACGATAAGGTTTTCACATTTTATACCTGGAGGTTTCCCAACACTCTTGACCCTGGTTATGCAATATTCTCGCCTTGGGTCCCCCCGTTAAGACCAGACATCATCGACATCACAGCTCCAGAACTGCCTCCTGGGAACCCCCACCTCCCACAGCCTGTCCTCCTGCCCTCCTTCTGGCCAGAGCAAACTTTGCAGAGGGCAGACTAGATCCCGAAACTCAAAGACTGGAAAGTCTTTAATTTCTCCCCAGTTTTAGTCTGAGTACCTCCTGCGTCACAGGCCTGCAGTGAGCAGGGACTGAGCAGCCCAGCGAATGCGAGCCGTGGAGCTGGGCAAGAACCCAGCCCTCACCCACCCCAAACTCCAGGCTGAGTGCTGTCCGCCCTGTGGACACCTTGGGCACAGGGCACAGCACGGTTTCTCCAGTCAGAGGCAGCTGGTAGATATGGGGCTTGAACGATACTGAAGGTTAGGAATCACTGGATTCTTCCAGAAGATTGGCATCTGCAGATTCATTCCTAACAGTCACGTCTCATTCAGAGAAGCAGCCATCTGGGAAACTGGAACGGGTTTCAGTCCCTTTCCCCACTACCCCTAACTAACTCCTGTTTGTGCTTTATGACTCAGCTTAGGGGTCACCTCCTCCAGGAAGCATTTTGCCTGTCTATAATCTTCTTTTAAAAAGCACTCAAAGTCAAGTTAAAGTACCTTTGACCCTCAGGGCCAGCCCATCCCCTCTCTCCTCCCAAGATGACAACAACAGTGAGTTCAATCTAAATCTTGCCGGCCCATTTTTCAGACACTCACATCCATCTCTAAGTATCCTCAAGTAACAGACAGCATGAGCTGTGAATTCCCAGCCTGGCAGGGCAGCGAGGCTGCGCCCGTTTCTGACTTGACTTCATGCTGTCAACCATCTCTCAGGGCGACCTCACGTGCTCGCGAGCAGAATCGGGGGACCCTGTGCCACACAGCCTCGCCAAGACTTGAGTCAGACTTCCTATTCCGGGTGCATTTTAAACCATGAAAAAATGTGGCCCCTCGAAACAACTCAAACACCCTCCAGCTGGAGGATGAACACTGAAACAGCGGCACATCCGTGGACAGACCGCTCCCGGGCCGTCTCAACCCGCGAGCCGCTGGTTCCTGCAGCAACTCGGCCGAGCCTCCCACGCCTCAGGCTACGAGAGAAGAACCAGACTCCGAGGGCAACACACTGTCTGATTCCGTTTATGCGAAAAGGGCCAAAGTGTCAGGTCAGAGAGGGAAGTATCCGTTGTCAGCGGCTGGGGGCGGGGGAGCAAACTGAAAGGGGCCGGAGGGGAGTCTGGGGACCATGGAAATGGTCCGCTCCTCGACAGTGATGATTAAGGACGGTGTTACCCAGCTGTGTGCGTGTTTACGAAAACGCCTCGTGCTGTGCCCCAAAGCAGAGGACATCTGCCGGACAGACACCAGACCTCAACCAGCTCGATCCCGCCTTGGCCAGTGAGATTCAGACTCTTTCCACATGCCCTGCTGACTTTGCTTTCTTCTTTTGAGAAGCACCGCTTCCTGTCTTTTTCCTACTTTGCTATGAGGTCGGTTGGCTTTCTGTTGCTGACTTTGGGGAACCCTTTATCCTCATTATTATAGCTTTTTGTGCTTAGATGTGCTTTCTCCTTTAATATCTGGTCACAGGTATCAATCTTTCCCTTTCCGTGTGTGCTTTGCTCCTTCTCTGGTGATCTCCCAGCCAGTTCTCTGTGTCTCACTGCAATGCAGGATTTCAACACTGACCCTTTCATCCCAAATAAACTATCTTCTCGCATTATTCTATTCATATTCTCTCACATTCCTTATAATAACGGGGTTTTTTATGGATGCATTGTGTCTCCCCCATTACATAGTAGGCTCCCTGAGAACAGGTACCATATCTGCTGATCACTACTGAATGCCCAAAGCCTAGAACAATGCTCAGCACCCAATGGGCATTCCACAAATAGTGGCTGAATAAATAAAAGTAAAGAAAAAAAACTAATGCAAGTGTATGTGCTGCATACAAACATGCGGGCATGTAACACACACGATACATGAATATTAATGACATTCCAAGGCATCATTGACATCAACAAACATCACACCTCTCACCAGGAAGCAGCAACTTGGCTTCAGGGCCAATCTCATGAGCGGCAATAGTTACCTAACATTTTCAAAATATTGAGACGCTATGATATATAAGCCTAAGACTGAGGATTTACAAAAAAAAAAAAAAAAAAAAAAGATTTAACCAAAGAATAGAAACCTTAGAAACCTTGATACTATATATAGAAAGTCTATTATGGAGCTGAACCTCCAAATAAGAAGAATGATTATTTGAGCGATGAAACAGCCACTGAGCAGAAATGTAATCTGTGCAATAAAAATAACACAGACAGGGCATACAACGCAGTCAGGAATGCTTATTACCTGATGATAACCGGGACAAGTCGGGACGCAAACACGTACACCAGAAAGACAGCAGCAGCAATAAAGGCAAAACACTGACTGTATTTCACTCAAGAAATTATGTTTAACTTTTCTCGACCTTTTCCCAAGGTTTCCCGGGATAAGCTCCCATCTCTTTCCCATAAGGAAAGCTGCATTTCCCGTCACAGTTCTGTCTGCCAAGGGACTGGAATCCTCCACTCAGGGACCTCCTTCCTGAAACCCACCCCTCCATGTGCACTCGTCGTCTCTCTCTCTCTGTAAGTGTAAAATTTGGAAAAGTACTCCTTGGTTATAATCCTCGGAAAGCGCCCAGAGTTTGCAGGACCCACTTAAACCCACTTCTGCCTGGTCATTGAGGCTCTGGAGAGCCCCTCACCCGGCTGCCTCTTAGCAATCTGCCTCTCTCTCCCGCCCTGGGAGCTTCTTCAAGTCAGAGCTGGGTTCTCATTCACTGCAGCATCCCTGTGCCCACACTCGCTCACTCGCTCGCTCACTCACTCACTCGTTTCCCTGCGTGACTACCGCATCCCAGGCACTGTTCTAGAACCGCCCTATCCGACAGAAACAGAACGTGAGTCGCTTGCCCTTTCGCATTTTCTACCAGCCACATTTTTAAGAAGTTAAAAGAAACGGGTGAAATTGATCTTAATAATGTACTTAAGCCAATATAATATCCAAAGTATCATTTCAATATACAATCAACATTAAAGAATTCATTAATGGGATATTTTACGGTCTTGATACGAAGTCTTTGAAAGTTTACATGTACATAACATCTCCATTCAGACCAGCTTCTTTCAAGTGCTCAGTGGCCACGTAAGGCTGGTGGCTACCCCACGGGACAGACGGTGCAGTTTCAGATGCTTGGGACTCAGCAGTGACCAGTGCAGAAGCCCGTTACTTGTAAAGCCGTGTCCACCGCTACCTGCCTGGACCAAGCACCTGAGATACCTGCGTGTTCACCCCTGGAGCCCTGGCTTCTGGCTCTGATTTCGGCCCTTCTGTGCACCGCAGCCAGACCAACCGCTCCAAAAGCTAAGTCACGTCCAATCCGTTTGCATCTAAAACCCTTCAATGGCCCATTTTACCAAGGCAAGCACAAGGCGACAGATGTTAACCAGACTGGTTGTGGTGCATGTCATGATACACACAAGGCACGGAATGAACAGGATGACACCAGAGCCGAAGGGAATGGGATAGGTCAATTACACCTCAATTAAAAAGAAAAAAAAAGACCACGCCTTCTGAGAGGCCTGCGGACTGCTCCCGCCCGGCTCCCCCTTTGGCCTCTGTCCCCCTGGCTCACGCTACTCCAGTTCATTCTTCTTGGTGCTCTTTCATCGCACAGGCTCCCCGATGCCCTCGCCCTCTACGCGGGCTCTCCCCAGGACCCGTAACACCCTCCTCTAGACGAGCCTCCTTCACCTCCTTCAAGGCTGCTCCAGTGTCTGCTTCTTGATGGAGCACGCATGCCCTGCCTGACCAGGCAGGTCAACACCACAGCCCAGCTCAGCCCTCCAGACCCTCACCTGCTCTACTTGCTCCCGGAGGACACGTTACCATCTAAGACGCTATTAATGTCCTTATTTATCATGTCTACCGCTTCTTATCTGCCTCTCCGAGCTATAACGCAAGCACCACACGGACAGAAATCCCTTTCTATTGTTCCTTCACGCATCTCCACCATCTGGAACGGTGCATGGCACAGAGCAGGCACACATATTTGCAGGCTACATATCTGCGGAATTAAAGACAACGAATGAAGGCATTGTAAGCCCTCAGCCTTACAGAATTTACAATTTAGTGAGAGAAGACAGATATACGGTATATCGGGTAATAAGTATTGTCCTAGTTTGTGCGGGCTGAATACTATAGACTGGGCAGTTCAAACGATAGAAATTTCCTTTCTCATAGTTCTGGAAGCCAGATCATGATCCTGGCAAACTGGCTTCTGGTGAGAGCTCTTTTCCTGGCTTATAAATTCACTTTCTTTCTATGTCCTCACGCAGAGAGAGGAAGAAAGCTGGCTGGGATATCTTCTTACAAAGGTTCTAACCCCATCGTGAGGACCCTGCCCTAAAGTCCTCATCTATCCCTAAATGCCTCTCAAAGGCCCCACCTCCAAATACCATCACGTTGGGGGTTGAGGTTTCAACTCAGGAATTTTGGAAGGACACAAACATTCAGTCCATAACAAGCACCATGGAGGAAAATCTCAGGAGGGGAAATGGGAGAGTATAAATATAGCAACTACCACTTACATAGTAACTACCGCATGCCAGGCCTTGTGCAAAGCACCTTCCGCCTGACGGGACACTGGGGCCAGGGCCACTTTGCACTGCAGTGGGTGCAATTTTTGCCTCCACTGTCTCCCCGTGTTCCACATCTCCCCCTGGGGACCACCCTGCCCCCACTGTGTGGTCTGGACTAGAAAGGAAGCTATAGGAGGGCAGGGATATTTCTCTCCCGCAGCTGGAACAGAACCGCAGCAACTGCTCAGGAGATGAATGAACGGATCAATCAATCTTGAGCAGAGTAACAAAGTTACCAGGAAAAGGGAGACCTAAAGAATAATAAATAACAACAACTGCTCTTATGTCTTCTTCAAGAGCTTACTTCCTCTGTGCTAAGTGCTCTGCACCACCCCTGGGAGGGAAAACCCATTCTCCCTGCAGAGCAGCAGAGACAAGTAACCTGCAAAGACAGGCTCACTGGTGCGGGACACCCCCCATCCCTGTCCTTTCTGAGACCTGCTTCTGCAGATTCCCTGATCTCTTATCTCTTTCTTACTCCTAACAGCCAGCGTTTCTCTCAGATGCTTGCAAAGACCTCTAATGAAGTCACTGCCATCTCATCATCTGTGTAACCAGAATGTTCCCTTTACACATTAAAATGTATTCAGAAACCACTACTCCAAGCAGCCACAGGAAGTAATGAAACCCATTAATTGTAGCAGTAATATTAGCCAACTTTTACTGAAGGTTTACTATGAGCCCAAATATTCTGCTGGATACCTGCTGCCCATCCTCTACTCCTTCCTCTGCACAGCAACCCGTGAAGCTGGTATTTTATCGTCCCAATTTTACAGATGAGGAAACTGAGGCTTACAGAGGTGAAGCAACTTGCCCCAAAGTAACCCTGGTCTGCACAACCCCTTGTATGTCCCCAGATGCCTTCTGCTGCTGCTTGGTTTCCTTCTCTGCCTTCAGTGTCCATTTGCTTGGGGCAAACCCTTCACTTCCCACCATGTGGGGCTGTTTCATAGGCTAAGACAGCGACTGCAGACTGGGGGCTGCTTGTATCCTTGAAAACAAAGCAGTTCTTTTTTTTTTTTTTTTTCCCTTAAGTTTATTTATTTATTTTGAGAGAGAGAGAGAATGAGAGAATATCAAGCAGGCTCTGCACTGTCAGCCAGGAGCCTGATGTGGGGCTCAAACTCAAGAACTGTGACATCATGACCTGAGCCGAAATCTAGAGATGCTCAACGGACTGAGCCATCCAGGCGCCCCTGAAAACAGAGCAGTTCTTGACAGTCACCCGATTCAACTAAGTACCAGGGCTGTGGCAGCCACCAGACAGGTGAAGAACACCACCGGCCCCACTCACTCCCCCCTCACTCTCAAGCTGCTTAGGGTCAACAAGGGAAAAAGAGGCAGGTAAACAAGGAATCCTGGGGTTCAGACTACCCACCAGACACCAGCAAAACACCACCCTATACCTTCACCGTACCCCCACCCCCCCCCAAAAGAGGAAGAGAAAATAAAGGAAAGGCAATTCAGAATCCTGCCGTTAAAAAATTGGCCGAGACAATTTCGGCCTCGTGAATGGAAGTCCTGCGTTTTGTGGCCCATGCTGTTATTGTTTCTACCCACCACAGTCTCTATATGGGGAGGTTCAGGGACTACAAGAGCTACACACGCTCAGGGTAACGGCAGGGACCCCGAACAGTTGCGGGGAGTGTGAGGGAGGGGAAGATGGGATCACTGGCCAGAAGAACCCTATCTCCCATCTGCTGTGGATGTTGATCGTAACTGAACGCTGGTCACAAAGCCAGGCAGGGTGCCTGGATGTGGCACTTTGCAAATGCTCATGGATTCTGCACCATGTCTCAGGCTCCTGCCTGGACCCCAGAGGCTTTGTTCCCCAGACCCTGGGGCCAGAGCCTTCCAGACACTAAAGGCCGTACTGGCTCCTTGGCTGCACTATAAGCAGCCTGCTCCCCCAGAGCGAAAGAGGCAGGCAGCCAGAGGAAGGGGTGTCTTTGGGTAGGATGTTGGGTTTCTATCCTGCCTGTGTCCTTCTGCTCCAGGCCAACAAGCATCTTTTGCTCGTTTTTTTTTTTTAATTTTTTTTTCAACGTTTTTATTTATTTTTGGGACAGAGAGAGACAGAGCACGAACGGGGGAGGGGCAGAGAGAGAGGGAGACACAGAATCGGAAACAGGCTCCAGGCTCCGAGCCATCAGCCCAGAGCCCGACGCGGGGCTCGAACTCACGGACCGCGAGATCGTGACCTGGCTGAAGTCGGACGCTTAACCGACTGCGCCACCCAGGCGCCCCTTTTGCTTGTTTTTTATTTCACTGCCCCCTAACTTCCGGGAGCCGGCCCTGGGCCGAATCCCGATGGCTCCATTGTGCCCCAGCTGTGTGACCAGAAGAGCTCTTTTCGAACTTCTCTGAGCTGTGGGTTCTTCATCTGCAAAATAACGGCAATAATAATAATAATCCTATTTTATATGATTACTGGGAGATTAAAGGAGATAATATATTTATAGCATTTAGAACTGAGGCTGGCCCACAATAAGAACCCCATCACGGCTAGACATTTTATTATAATTGCCTGGTGAGGTTGTAAGGGGCATAAAATGCAAAGAACATGCTTGACATGATATACAGTTTCCTGTTATTACAGGAACTACTATCATTGTTATTATTACTCCTGCTATTAATTCCTTAGATTACTTGGAAAAACATGAGAGACAGAAGAGGCAGCTATCAGAGCACCATCTGAGCAATATTCTCCAGGAAGGCCCAGAATTTTTGAGGTTTACTAGGCAGGGAGAGTGTAGAAGTGCCTGTCAATGGGACTCATCAACGGTCAAAATGACTCCAGATTGTTGCACTGTTCCCACCTTGGAGCAGGGTCCCCCTACAGACACGGGATATATAAACAAGGGAGTCCTGGTCTCTTAAAGAAATCACAAACCAGCATCAGGAGAGAAAGAAAAATAACGAAAACAAGAACAAAAGCAAAAACAAGGAGAGTGATGTGTCTACAGCCACCTATGAAAGGGAATACAAAATAAAAAGCCCAAGTATCCAGGAGAGCATCTGACCTCGAGCAAGCACACTTGGGTACAGCCTTTGGCAAGACCCAGGGCCACCTCGACAAACATACTGGACCAGCAACTATCCAAGGTGCTCGGCTTCCTCAGGAAAGGGATGGCTTGCCGTTGGTCTGACTAAATTCAGGGACACAAACGCAAAGATGAAGTGGGGGACGACTTACTTATCACCCGGGAGACTCTTTAGCTGAGCTGTGAGAGAAATGTCCATCTCAGGCAGTCAGAAGGCCCCAAACCCAGCCAGCCTGCCTGCCAGCCATTCCAGAAAAAACACCCAAAACACAAGGGATTGACTGGATGTGGACAGTGAGAATTCACCCGAGTTTTTGACCAGCGATCAGAGACCAGTGCGTGGGGGGGCGGGGGGGGGGGCTGATATTTCAGAACTGAGAAAAAGAACTCCCTCTTTCCAACCCCAAGAAAGCTCCAGCCACGGACAGAAAGCACACACCAGACAGCATGGGGGAGAGGGGGAGGGGAGAGGGAGGAAGAGAGAGGAAAATCCGAAAAAAGAGGCTGGTTTCGTCTACTTTTCAAGAGAAGCCTGGTTTATGCAACATTCTGCACTCAAAAGTAAGTAAAGCAACAACAGTAAAAAGCACCCTTAACCAGGCACGACAACAATGCGACCACACACTAAATCCCCTCTAGGAGTTCGGTGGGTACAGCATTACGGTCGGCACCGGGCCCACCCAACCTTCCCATCACCGGACCCACACACAGAACTCCAGGCGGGCTGTCTGCCACCGGCCGAGACCATGAGGCAGTCCTCACCTCTAAGACGCGACTCCCTTCCAACGGCAGAGACCAGGCCACGAGGCTCTGCCCAGCCAGGGATTCTGTTTGTCCGTCTGCTGCTTCCAGGAAGGTTTCTCTCCTAATAAATCTTTCAGGAAGTTTCCACTCAGGGTTCAGAAGATCCATACAACCACCTTCTCCACCGGTTAGGGTTTTAGAAAGATTGGCTGTGACCACAGGACTGTGTCAAGTGAACAAGCCTCAACTTGTCAACGCCAGTATGCAAAATAGGTCTGCAACATCCTATGACTAACAGCAGAGCAGACACAGTCCCCACATCCTCAAGGCTCCCGCCCCCCCAGCACACACACAAACCCACGTTTCTCCAGGGCTTGCTTGCTCCAGCAGCAAAACAGCTCCGGGAGCCAGGACTCAGGGTGGTGGAGTGGGCCGCTGGGGGTTGCCAGGCTCTCTTTGGAAAACCTGAGGCCAGAAAGGAAAACCAAAACTTCACCCTCTTCTCCCTAAAAGCCCTCACAAGAGATTTCCTCTCTTCTCTCATCTTCTAGAAGGGCCAGGGGTCAGGGGCTCCAGCGAACAGAAGAATATTCCACGCTTACAGAGCATCAGGAAAATTCACAGTGTATCCGGGCACCGGACTCTTGCAGCCTCATGGCTGCCCTTCCTGAAAGTCAATACCCACCCCCAACACTGGCGAAAATAAGAGCGCGTGAGTCTGGGGAGGGTAAACACAATTAAACCAACAAGCCATCCGAAAAGAATGACCATGATAAGGCTGTGGGGCCACCCAACAAATCTGTAAATGCGAGGCAAAAGCAGAGAAAGTTTCAAAAAGCACTTTCGAAAATCATCTGGGGGGAGTGGGGGGGGGAGGAGGATGGTCAAGGATGGAGGGAGCATCATATGGTTCACAGATCTCTCGTTTCTCAAAAGGGGCCTGCAAACCACATCTGCGACCCCAAATCCGTACTGATTGGAGGAGGTCTATTCTTAGGTGTTAGGTAACAATACACCTCCCATCAAGTGCACAAAACCGGAATTCTCTCTATGCATGCCTGGGCCATTTGATGTCTCCCCCTGCACCCACCCCTCCCACCCCCCCCCACCAACGCCCAAAACTCACCGCCACTCTGAGTCTGGTGATGAGGAAAGTACACGGTTAACAAGCACACACGGGAATCCGAAAGCCCCTTCCCTCCGTCCAACTAACTACTCATTGCGCATCCCAACCCGCCAGGCCAAGGCTTTCGAGTTCCCAGAAACGCAGAGGGCAAAATTCTAACTTACTGGAAGGTGGATCCCGCCGCGTCTCGGCAGGTCGCCGGCGCTGCCAACATCCTCTCGGCGTGGAAATCCGCTCGGGGGGCCCGGGGGGTGCCGGGGCCCGTCCCCGCGCGCGGCCCCTCGCCGCCCGTCCGGGTCCAGGCCGCCCCGAGCCCGCCCGGCCCGCGGGCCCATGTGCTCGGCGGCCGCACGCGCTCTGCCCGCTGGAGCGCGGGGCTGGCGGGCGGCCCGTGACGTCACGGCGGCTCGCGCTCGGGCCGCGGGGGAGGGGGAAGCGCGCGCCGCCCGGCCGGCCGCGTGCGTCCTCGGGCCCCGCGCGCCCCGCGCGCCCCGGCCCCGGCTCCCCGCCGCCCCGCGCGCCCCCACCCCCTGCCCGCCGCCGGGGCAGCGCGCGGGACGCGGAGCCGCGGAGGGCTGAGCGAGGAGGCGGGGCGGGCCGTGGCCACCGATGGCCCAGATGGCGCTGGGAGGGAGGGGGGAGGGAGGGGGGAGGGGGGAGGAGGAGGAGGGACGGGAGGGGTGGGGTGGGGAGGTAGGGAGAGAACCCTTCGCACCGGGCGGGGGTCCCGGCTGCGCTGGCGCGGGGGCCGGAGCGAGCCGGCGCGAACCCCACGGGGATGCTTGCACACGGGAGCGCCGCGATTTCTGCACTCGCGTTCCCAGCCCTGCTCCCTACCCCGGCGTCCTGGGAGCTGGGAGTCTTCCCACTCGCCGGATGGGGAAGGCGAGGTCAGTGAATTACAAGATGCTCTGAGATGGGGGGGAAGACCCCTGCCTTAGCTCCATCCCTAGTGATCCGAGCGCCTCCATGGGTACCACCCAGCATCCGAGGGCCTGGTGCGAAGGGCGCACCTTCCCACCTCCTTCGACGTCTCCGTCTGTCTCCAAGGGCTGAGGTTGGCAAACCCGTGTAGAGGGGCCGGTTGTCTGTACCGCTCCCTCCACTATTAAGTAGGACACTCCCCCGGACCCCCGCCTTGAATGCCCAACGGTCCCTCCGAAGGAACTCATAGAGCGCCAGCCTCCTTGCTTTCTCCTCCTAAGCCCTGCATGCAAAGATGCAAGAGCGGCCTCCGTTCATTTGAGCATTTATTGAGCACTTACGGGGAGCCGGCGCCCTGCGAGGCGATGGGGAGGATCTGCAGTTGGTCAAAGACCATGGAAGGAGGTCACAGTCCGGTGAAAAGATTGCCACGCAAGTGGATGATTTCAGTATCATGGAAGCGAAGGCTGCCCCTCCCTCCCCCCTCAATGCCTACACTACACCCCCTACCATTTCAATCCACTCCCCCCCCTCCTTCTGTGTCATATTCAGTTTCTCCTATTCCGATAGCTTCTTCCCGACGTGAATCTTTCTCCTCTCTTGAAAAAGAAAAAAAATACTCAACTGATGCTCGCGTACCGACTGCTACCATATTCGTTTATAATCACGAGACTGTTTTGTGCCTGGCACCTGCGAGCGGCCAGAAGGGTCTCTGGGCTGGGGGAGTCAAACGTCTGCGGCCTTGGGGGGCGGGGGGGCCGCAGGAGCTGGATGAACTTAGCCCTTTGATTGCTTCAACGTTCTCCCAGGAGCCAAGCCTGTCAGGGACAAGCCCGCTGTCTGCCTGCTGGATGTCCCCGGGCCACGGGAGGCCCAGCTTCTAGTGACAACCTCAACTCCCTTCCCAGGGTTGTGACCCTGGCTACCAGATCCTTCCTGTTAGCTTCCTGCATTCGCCTCCTAGCTGAGAAGACACTCTACCCTAGAACTCTTTCAACCTTGACCTTGACTCGGCCTGCCCTCTCTGGATCGCTAATGCACTAAGCTTAGGTTCACAATTTTCCTTTTTAAGAATTCTTTAAAATTAAAGAAAAAAAATTTTTTTCAGAAACATACAAAGAGCATATCTCAATAGCCCTACGTTGCAAAATGAACTATCATTTATCTACATTTTGGTATATTTGCTCCCAGTTGTTAAAAAAAAAACCATTTGTGTTTGCAGAAGTCATAGAAAACATGTGCATTGTAAAAAATTAAAACCAATGCAGGAAAATACAGAAAATAAAAGCTAACCAAACCTTCATCAGCCAGAAATAGCTTTCATGAATATCAGATAAATCACAGACATCTTTTATCTTTTGTATGGATATATACATATATATGTATATATCCATACCCATGTGGTGTGTATATATATATATATATCTCCATACCCATGTGGATGGACACGTGCAGGGTTGACAGACAGATGAATAGATAGATAAAAAATAAATTTATTTTAAGGGCGCCTGGCGGTTCAGTCGGTCGAGCTTCTGACTTCCGCTCAGGTCATGATCTCACAGTTTGTGAGTTCGGGCCGCGGTTGGGCTCTGTGCTGTTAGTTCAGAGCCTGGAGCCTGTTTCCGATTCTGTGTCTCCCTCTCTCCCTGCCCCTCCCCCACTCAGGCTCTATCTCTCTCTGTCTCTCAAAAAATGAATAAACGTTAAAAAAAATTTTTTAATAAAAATAAAAAATTTATTTTAAAGTATTAACACCTCAGGGTGCCTAGATGATTCAATCAGTTAAGCGTCAGACTTTTGATCTCAGCTCAGGTCATGATCTCAGGGTTCTTGAGATCTTTGCTGACAGTGCTGAGCCTGCTTCTCTCTCTCTCCCTCCCTCTCTCCCTCTCTCTCTCTCTCTCTCTCTCTGTCTCTCTCCCCCTCACCCTCTCACAGTCGCACTCCCTCTCTCTCTCTCTCAAAATAAATGAACCTAAAAAAATTAAATATCAACACCTTAATGTTGCTGTCTTCAGACAACAACTTTACTTTCTTAATTTTACTTTCTCTTAATGGAAGAAAGGGAAGCTAACGTGAAGTTTAAAAAAGGAATTACTGTTAAATTTTAACTATTTCTTTACCCCAGGAGAGATGTTGTTTCCTAAATAACTCTACAAAGATTCAGAAAAGGGATGGTGAAGAACAAGAAGAGGGTGAATGATGTTTTACTCGCAGGTCTGTCCATTAGGTCAGTACATTTCAGGAAACGCCTTCCCACCACCCCTTACTCCGCCTCCTGTATCTGTTAGCTGTGGAACTCTTTTTGGATTGCCACCGTCCATTCTGTAACTGTGATGCCCGTGGTTGTGCAGTACTGGGTCTATAATTAAATAATTTCATGCTCATGTCTAGTCCTTCTCTTTTCTACGTCCACTTCCTCGTCTGCAGAATCCATCCAGTCATTTATCACACAATTATGGAGCCCCTGGTGTATGCCTTGAACGTTCTAGTCCCCAGGCTTCTGTGGGCAAGAAAACCGAGGCAAGGTCCCTGCTCTCGAAAGTAAAAAGAGGTGGACAACGAAGTGAAGAAGCAAGATAGTTGCAACGGTGATAAATGCTATTAGGACAGAAAATCTAGGTGAAGGGTAGAGAGCGAGGGGTAGGAGGGGCTCTGGGTCTAGATTCTAATCTGACCAAGAAGAAGCCAGCTGCGCAGGCTGGGAAGAGTGTTCCAGGCGGAGGGAACAGTGAGAGCAAAGACCTGGAGCCAAATGAAAACAAGATCATCAATCATTTCACAAAGGCTGTCGAGGCAGACAGGCCCACATTTCCCATCGGGTCAGGAATCTCGTGTCTTCGGCCTGCCGTTCTAGCCCCAGGACCCACGCAGTGAATACATGGAGGGCCAATGAGTGAATGAATGAACGGACATCCTGGACCTTGTGGTGGGATGAGAGGGGAAAGGGCCAGGTTCAGCAGAAGCACAGAGGGGGCATCTATTTGGCACAGGTTGAGAAGGCTCCCCAGGGGAAGTGGAGACTGGGCGGGAACTTGGAAAATAGCGTTTGCCAGTCTGATGCGGAGGAGAATGGGGGGTATTTGAGCAAAGGAATCGGCGCATATACTTGGGAATTTGACAAACTGTAAGTGGCTGGTTATGGCTGGAGTATAAAAACACTAATGGGGAGCACCTGGGGGGGCTCAGTCAGTTAAGCGGCCAACTTCGGTTCAGGTCATGATCTCACCATTGGTGGGTTCAAGTCCCGCATCAGGTTCTGTGCTGACAGCTCAGAGCCAGGAGCCTGCTTCGGATTCTGTGTCTCCCTCTCTCTGTCTGCCACTCCCCTGCTCTCTCTCTCTCTCTCTCTCAAAAATAAATAAACGTTAAAAAAAAAAAAAAATTAGGGTGGTGCCTAGGTGGCTCAGTCAGTTAAGCCTCTGACTTCTGCACGGGCCATGATTTCGCGATTGGTGAGTTCAAGTCCCACATTGGGCTCTGTGCTGACAGCTCAGAGCCTGGAACCTGCTTCAGATTCTGTGTCTCCCTCTCTCTGCCCCTCCCCTGCTCATGCTCTCTCTCTCTCTCTCTTTCTCTCTCTCTCTCTCAAAGAATAAACATTAAATTTTTTTTTTTTAATTTTTAAATCACTATTGGAAAAGTGTGAAAATGTAGTGAGGACCAAAAAGGGTAGACCAGATTCTCAGAGGCCTTGAGTTCCGAGTAATTTGGCCTTTGTCCTGAAGAAAAGAAGGAAGCCACTGAGGACCTATGACCAGGGCTGAGACACAAGCTGTGTTGCTCTGTGGGAAGGCCACACTGGCTGTCATGCAGAGAATGGATTTCAGGGCAAGAGACCCATTAGGAGGGGGCAGCAGAAATCCTGGTGATAAAAAGATAAAATCCTAGATCTGAGCAGTTGGTTAATGCCTTGGGAATGGAGAGAAAGGCTTAAATGCAAAGCACATTTAGGAAGACAAACCCACCTGATGAAGAAGTCTGGGGGGGGGGAGGGAGGGAGGAATCAGGGGTGAGGGTGTGGTTTCTGGTGTCAGCACTAGGGGGTTGGTGGACCTTTAATTAGGGCCGGGCATACACAGAGAGAATGCAGATGTGGGTGGGCAATGGGATGCCATTGATCGTGGACTGGTTGAGTTGAACAAACCTTTGGGCCTTCCAGGTGTAGGCAAGCAGGGGCTCCAGGTGTCCCACATTCATGGGAGGGGTCTCAGCTGGAGATACAAACGTAGCAGTCGCCAACATATAGAATAGAGGCCGATGCGTTGGGCAGGAATGAGCTCACACAGGCAGGAAGTGTATTTTAAGCAGGAGGGCCAAGGACCAGACTCTGAGGAATGAACATTTATGGGGTAGAAAGAGGCAGAGGCTGCTTCTGTTCAGAAGGGACTCTGTAAATCTATGATTTGAGGTTTAGTCCTCTGATTTCTGCCTGACCTCACAGGCCCTAATAGCGGTTAGGACAGACTCACCCTTTGCTGAGGCGCCAGACCTCTGAGTTCTTTTCTCCACGTCTGTCCAGGGATCAGGGTCTATAGGTTCACTCACCCATGCTCCATGCTCACAGCCGTCACTCTGGAATAGGCTTTTCTTCCCCCCTTTTGGATTCTGCAACAACCTACGTGGTCCCTCTGACTTCAAATCCCTGTGCTCTGATAGGCTCTAAGTAGTCTCTCCAGAATTACCTTATAAAGACCAGGTTTCTCTTTCCCAGCCACCTACTATCTTCCTATCTCCTTAGCTTTTTCTTTTCTCTTAGAATATCCATCTTTGGAGCTCAGCTGTGCTCTGTCTTTTGGGGCCTGGCTGCTGTCTCTCCTCCCTGAGTAGTTCACAGAATACTCCAGGCCGCAACTCCTTCTTGTAGGACCCATGCTTACATTGGCAGGAGCCTTGACTGGCAACCTCCAGTAATTTCTGAGGAGGCCTCACCTCCCTCCTCAGAGTCTGAACAGCCCTCAGGCAGAGAGACCTTGTTATAACCCTATACATCAAGTCAGACCAGCGAGCTGAGACCCAGAAAGCTCATGGTCTTGACTAAGCTCAGACAACCAGCAAATGGCAAGACTGGACGCCAGGTCGACTTAACCTGGGTCTCCTCCAGCTCACCTGCCCCCAGGTGAAATGAAGCCAGGACAGGTTGTATTTTAGGCAGCAGAGACAAAGCAAGTGGTTTCTCAATGAATGAACAACTTCTAGAACAACAGTGATCATCCCTAAGGGTGGTACGGAAAGAATGTGTGATTTGAGGTCAGACAGACCTTGGTTTGAATCCAGTAGCTTCCATGTGACGCTGGATGAGTAATTCAATCAGTCTCAGGTTTTTTTAATTTATTTTTATTTTTTACTGTGGTAAAATAGACATGACATAAAGTTTACCCTTTTAACCACTTTTTAAGCGTGCAGTTGAGTGGCAGTAAGTACATTTGCATCGGGGTGAAACCATCAGCATCTCCAGAATTCTTTTCCTCTTGAAAAACTGGAACTCTGTAGCCATTGAATAATGACTCCGCATTCCCTGCTCCCTCCAACCAGCTCTACTTTTTGTCTCTGAATTTGATGGCCTTACGTATCACATCTATGTAAGTGGAGTCATGCGATGTTTATCCTTTTTGTGACTGGTTTATTTCAAGTTAGCATAATGTAGCCAAGTTTCATCCATGCTGTAGCATGTATCAGAATTTCCTTCCTTTTTAAGGTTGACTAGTATTCCATAGTACGTATATACCACATTTTGTTTATCCATTCTTCCATCAATGCGGATTCTTGGCTTACTTTGGCTATCATGAACAACGCTGCTATGAACATGGGAGTGTAAATATCTTTTGAATACTCTGCTTCCAACTTATTGGGTATATACCCAAAATTTCTGGATCATATGGCAGTTCTGGTTTTAATTTTTTTTTTTTTTTTTTTTAAGAACCACCATAGCACCCAGATGTTTTAAACAAACTTTTATTTTGGAATTATTCTAGATTTTCTTTTTTTTTTTTAATGTTTATTTATTTTTGAGAGAGAAAGAGAGAGAGAGAGAGAGAGAGAGAGAGAGCGAGCGAGCATGAGTGGGGGAGGGGCAGAGACAGAAGGAGACACAGAATCTGAAGCAGGCTCTCAGCACAGAGCCCGAGGCGGGGCTCGAACCCACAAACCATGAGATCATGACTTGAACTGAAGTCCGACACTTAACCGACTGGGCCACCCAGACCCCCCTGGAATAATTGTAGATTTCAAAAAAAGTTGTAAAGATAGTACAGAGAGTTCTTGTTTACCCCTGACGCGGGCCCTATTATTATTAACATTTTACATTATTATGATATATTTGTGAAAACTGAGAAAACAACACTGGTAGCTTCCTATTAACTAAACTCCAGTTTTATGTGAATTTCAGCAGTTTTTCCTTTAATATGCTTTTCCAGTTCACGTATCCCATCTACAATACTACATTACATTGGCTCTTTAGTATCTTATAGTCTGTGGCAGTTTCTTAGATGTTTCTTGTTATTCATGACCTTGGCAGGGTTGATGATTATTGGTCCATAATTTCATTTTGGTTTATCTGACGTTTTTCTAATGATTAACAAACAGTCAGTTTTTTCCATCATTAAGATGGGGACTAACATACAATTCCATAGATAATGTGTAATTAAAAACACGATCGTAGTTTAAGACCATGTGACACCAACATTGACCTCTGGGTCACCTGGTACACTAAATCCAGCCATTTTTTTTAGAATCTTAGGAACTTTCATCAAAATGTCCCATTAAACTGCGATTAAATTCAGTAGTTTAAAACCCTTCTTAGGAAAAAATGCAAATCGAAGCCACAATGAGATCTCACCTCACACCTGTTAGAATGGCTATCCTCAAAAAGACAAGAGATCACAAATGCTGGCCAGGATGTGGAGAAAAGGGAACCCTTTGCTTTGTTGGCAGGAATACAAATTGGTTCTGCTACTATGAAAAACAGTATGAAGGTTTCTCAAAAAATTAAAAATAGAGCCACTGTATGATTCAGTCACTCCGCTTTTGGTGTCTATCCAAAGGAAATGAAAACAGGATATTGAAGAGATGTCTGCACCCTCACGTTCATTACAGCATTAGTCAGAATAGCCAGGATATGGAAACAACCTAAATGTCTCTCAGTGGATGAATGGATAAAGAAGATGGGATACACACACACACACACACACACACACACACACACCCCACACATGAATACTATCCAGCCATGAGAAATAAAAAATCCTGCCATTCCAAACAATAATGGTTGAACTATGAGGGTATTATTCTAAGTGAGATAAGTCAGACAAAGACAAATTTGTATAATATTACTTACATGTGGCATCTAAAAAAAAGCTGATCTCATAAAAACTGAGAGTAGAAAGGGGGTTACCAGCAGCTGTGGGTGGGAAAATTAGGGAGATGTTGGTTAAAGGGTACGAATCTACAATTAGAGGATGAATGAGTTACCAGGACCTGAGGTACAGCATTGTTATTATAGTTAACAATACTGTAGTGTATAGGGGCGCCCAGATGGCTCAGTTGGTTAAGCATCCAGCTCTAGGTTTTAGCTCAGATCAGGCTTTCACGGTTCGTTTCATGGGTCCAGCCCTGAGTCGAGCTCTGCACTGGCAGTGTGGAGCCCTCTTGGGATTCCCTCTCTCTCTGTCTCTCTCTCTCTCTGCCCTTCCCCTGCCCTCTCACTCTCGCTCTCTCTCTCTCTCTCTCAAAATAAATAAACTTTTTTTAAAGTTTTTTTTTAGGGGCACCTGGGTGGCTCAGTCGGTTAAGCATCTGACTTCGGCTCAGGTCATGATCTCGCGGTTTGTGAGTTCGAGCCCCACGTCAGGCTCTGTGCTGATGGCTCAGAGCCTGGAGCCTGTTTCCGATTCTGTGTCTCCCTCTCTCTCTGCCCCTCCCCCGTTCATGCTCTGTCTCTCTCTGTCTCAAAAATAAATAAATGTTTAAAAAAAAAGTTTTTTTTACAAATACTGTATTATATACTTGAAAGTTGCTAGGAGACTAGATCTTGAACTTTCTCACCACAAAAAGAACAAATGATAACTATTTCACCTGATGGAGGTGTTAGTTAAACACTGGGGTGGTAACCATATTGCAAAATACAAGTGTGTCAAATCAACACATTGTACACCTTACACTTACACAATGTTTTATGTAAATTATATCTCAGTTGAAAATATGCTGGGACAACTGGGTGGCTCAGTAGGTGGAGCATGCAACCCTTGATTTCAGCTCGGGTCATGATCTTGAGGTTCCTGAGTTCAAGAACTCATTGGGCTCTGCACTGATAGCACGGAGTCTGCTTGGGATTGTCTGTCTCCTCTCCCTCTCTCTCTGTCCCTCTCCTGCTCATGCTCTCTAAACGAACAAACAAACCAACATTTAAAATACGCAATGGAAAACAATTTCCTCTTTCCTAAATTTCACCAGAGGATGTATTTATATAGTAATTCAATCACCCAGAAGACTGTTTGTATTTTGAGATAATAGCTAATGAACAAAAGGGAGGAGGAAATGTGTATTTTTATTTTCCTTCTGGAGAAGTAGTGTACTTAAGAGTTGGTTGAGAATAAGGGAGGGCTCTGGAGTCAGGTGAGCCTGAGTTTCAATCTATTGGCTGTATGATGTTGGGCAATCCCTTCAGCTCTCTGCGCTTCAATTTCCTCATCTGTAAAATGGGCCCATGAAGGGTACTTACCATCACAGAATGTTTGAGAATAAAATGAAGCAGTTCACATCCAGGACAGTGCCTGGCAGTTTGTAGGTACCTGAAAGATATCGGCACTTACTGTCTCTACAAGGGTTGTCACGTGGGGCTCACTGAATATCTTTTACTGGATTTTTCTGGTGAGTAAGGCGGAAATGAATATGCATTATAAAAAGTTTGAAAGTACAGAAAAATGTAAAGAAGCCCATCAAAGTTGTCCATAGTCTCACTACCTGAGATTCCTATTAACATTTTGACTTATGATGGCATGCCTGGGTGGCTCAGTAGATTAAGTGACCGACTCTTTGTGTCTGCTCAGGTCATGATCTCAATGCTTTAGTTTGTGAGTTGGAGCCTTGCAAAGGGCTTGCCTGCTTGGGATTCTCTCAGTCTCTCTCTCTCTCTCTCTCTCTCTGCCCCTCCTCTGCTTGCACCCTCTCTCACAATAAATATTTCGACTTATATTATTTCAATCTTTCCTAAATATATGCTAAATTGGAGCCTATAAGTATACATTTGTTTTATTTCTTAAAAATTTAATATATCGTATATATTTCTTTGTAACCTGCTTAAATTCATCTTCATATTCTGAATGTCTCTCTACAATGTTAACTATTTTTGATTAAACATACTTTTTAAAGACTTGCTTCATAATGTACTATGTGGCTTCACCAGCATAACTTCTATTTCCCTGAATTAGGCTGCTACCAGCAATCTCTTCATTATGTAGAGAAAGAACATGGAAATCCTGAAACACGAGTCCTGGCAGGACCCTCTAGTCCCTTCCACGGATACTGTGTACCGAAATGGACTTGTGAGGTCAGTGAGGATGAAGGTTTGGGAAACTCTGCCTACTGAGAAATCATTCTTCAGAAAGGTTTTACCTCTGAGCTTGTACATGACCTTCCTGGCACTCCCAACTAAGGAGTCCTCTTGTCTCAAAGGAGAAACATTCCAGTTTAATGAAAAATAAACACATAAACAGAACGAAAGAAATTGACGGATGGCTCTGTCGGTTAAGTGTCTTGAGTCTCAATCTCGGCTCAGTTCATGATCTCACAGTTTGTGAGACTGAGCCCCACATAGGGCTCTGCGCTGACAGCCTGCTTGGGGTCCTTTCTCTCTCTCCCTCTGTCCCTCTCCCGTTCACACACTGTCTCTCTCAAAATAAATAAATAAGCGCGGAGAGAAAGGAAGGAAGGAAGGAAGGAAGGAAGGAAGGAAGGGAAGGAGGGAGGGAGGGAGGGAGGGAGGAAGGAAGGGAAAAAAAAAGAGTTGTGTCACATTTTCATTTTTATCGCATGTTAGGCTACTACCAAGAATGATGCTCACGTACGTGTTTACCAGCTTATTGCACGTTTTTGTGAACATATTTTACTCAGACACATTGCCCGTGTTTTTGTTGAGGTGTTTTTTTAGTTTTTGAGATTTGTTTTCGAAATTAAGTTATTTTTCCCTCCCTCCTTCTTTGCATCCTTTCCTTTCCTTTCCTTCCTTCTCTCTTTCTCTCTCTCCTTTTCTTTCTTTCTCTCTTTCTTTCTTTCTTTCTTTCTTCTTTCTTTCTTTTTTTCTTATAAAAGCAGCACACTATATACTATAAAAAAAAATCAACAAACATATCACCCAACAGAGATTCCTGATGGTTATACCCATGGTTAACTCTAGGATATATATCTCCTTCTTAAGTACACACGCACACACACACACACACACACACACACATGCTCATACACACTTGCATTTTCCTTGGGGAAATAGAATCAAAGAATACCTTATTTGCATTCTACTTTTGTCACGTAATAACATATCACAATTGGCTCCCCACAAAGTACAAGTATTTCAGTAACATTATTTTTTAATAACCCTATAGCATTCCACTGTAAGTTTGTATCATATTTTACTTAACTGGTACCTTATTGCTGGAAATTCATCTCACTTGCAAATTTTCATTATTAAACACAGTAATGCTGCAAACATCCTTGTGACTAAATCTTTGCATGTGTCCTTAATGATTTCCTTAGGGTAAACTCTTAGAAATGATTTGTGGGACATTAACACTTCGTTTGCCACGTAAATTGCAAATATTTCTCCCGGATCTCTTATGTGCCTTTCCTTTTTGTTTATAATGGGTTGTTTCATAAATACTCTTTAATTTCAATAAGCTCATATTTACAAGTCCTGGAATTTATGATATGTTCCTCTTGCTTTTGTGTTCAGAAAGTCATTACTTATCTTGTGATCACACCATAGGGTGTGTTTTAGTTGGTGCCTCAATATGTATTCCCTGACCCCCCCCCCCCAATAGTCAGTCTGAGCCTAGGATGTCAGTCTGTCTCCCTTCCTGGTGAGCAGTTCAAGAATGGATTGGCTGATTCATTCCTGACAATAGCATGTGAAAGGAAAGCGTCTAGCTGCAGGGAACAATGAACCCTAAGCATGAGATAGAAGAAGATATAATTTCTCTTCTTAGGTTAAAAAAAACAACAACTACATTTCTTTGTTGTTTAAGACAGTGGTTAGCCACAGAAGTGCTTTCAGCTGCAGGTAACAGAAAATCCACTAAAAGTAGATTAGACAAACACGGGTTTCTATTTCCCCCTAACCAGGAGTCTGGAGGCTACTTGATATTGGCACGGTGGTGGTTCATTTGTAGCTATCAGGTGGCTGTTGCGGCCTTAGGCATCACGTGCGTGGTTCAAACAGACCCAAGTGAAATGAGCAGCATCAGCCGTGTCTGGCCCTTTTACCAGAAAAAGCCAACATCTTCCCGGCGGCCGTCGGTAGACGTCCAGTCCCATTGGCTGGAACCGTCACATGGTTTCTGCTAGCTGCAAGTGAAGTTGTGAAAGCAAGCATTTGGTTTTTCCAGCCTCTGTGGCAAAGGCAGCCAAGTAGGAAGGGATAAGGCATTGGGGCTGTGGTAACCAACAGGCAGTGTTTGCCTTGGCCACTTTGAGTTCAGGTTTCTGGTGTTTGGAAGGCATCTTAAATAGAACAGTTGATATTTTTTTTCTTCCAGATGTTTGAACAGTTTCCTTTTTTCCCCCTTTCTAACTCTTTCATTCATCTGGAACTTAGCTTTTTTAGATTACAGAATTCTGCAACTTTCCTTGCAGGAGTAACCACACCAGTACCTGGGAACATGGACGCATACTTAGACGCGGCAAATCTTGCAAGATAGTCTGGATGTTGACGCCCAGAAGTCTGTACCAGAAAAACTGTCCCTGGGCTCACCTGTCGTGTCAGAAGAACTCAGGGAGATTGGTTGCTGAATTGTATCCCGGACTGGGTGATTGAGCATCCTAGGTCAAAGTGTTAGTACTCTTGGGTCTTAAATGATAAGGTCCAATCCCTCACATCCAGTTAGCAAGTCCCAAGCATAGGGAAATTTCTATTTGAACGCTACAGCCTCTACCCATGGACAGAGTCAGATGCTTCCCACACGAGAGAGGGTTTTCAAAGAAGACACTGGCTTTGGGACACTGGAGATGACTAGAAGAAAAAAGTTGGCTCCCATTTCTCAAGCACCTAACCACAATCAGCTATAGTATATATGTGCACACTTTGTGTATATATTTTCCTTCAAATAAACAAACAAACAAACAAACAAAACTCTCAGGGCACCTGGCTGGCTCAGTCAGTAGACCATGCAACTCTTGATCTTGGGTTGTGAGTTCGAGCCCCACGTTGGATGTAGAGATTACTTAAAAATAAAATCTTAATAAAAACAAGAAAACTGAAAAACTAAAAACTCCATTGCAGTATATGGTGAAGCAAGGCATGGGCTTTGGCCCAGAAAGAACTGAATTGGAATCTGCAATGCACTTACACCGCACCAACTATGTGAGTTGAGATAAGTCGGAGCCTCATTCTCCTCATTTGAACAACGAAAATATTTTCACAGCATGTGGGTGGGAAGAAGATGAGACAAACCCCACGTTGCCTGAATTAGCTGCCCGGGTTACAGGTAGCATTTTAATTTTCTTAATAGCACATGGGGCTATTTTCTTGATAGTCTTACTTTGATATTTTCCTATTTGTTTATTTATGTTTACTGGCTATCCCCATTCCCCCTCACTAGGATGGGAACACTGAGAGGAGACCTTACCTGTCTTGTTCATCTCTATATTCAGGGAATAGAGCACAGAGCAGGTTCTCATCAGTAAAACTCGCTGAATGTGTGTAGACTGAGTACAGAGCCTAAGGTGGTTTCTCGCACATGGTAAGTGTTTAGTAAAGCTTCATTCCCTTCTACTCTTTCTCCAATACCTAGGCAGTGAGTTCTTTGGGAATAAGCCCCAAAGGCAGGGTTCCAGTTTCAGCTTGGATAGTGTGCAATTGTGTGACGTTAGTAAAATGACTTGTCCTCTCTGTTCTGTTTCCTCCTCGGTATAATGAGAGGGTCCAGAGCGATGACCACTTCCAGCTCTTTCAGTCTGCAGCTTTGTGATTCTGCGCGAATTGCAGCCTCTATACATAAAGAAGACCACGCATTGTACGTTCCTTTTCCTAACACAGGAGAGACGACACCTAATAGAAAGATCTGCTTCCCTGGAACCCGGAAAGAGGAATGACTCCCAATGACCAGACTGTCATGGCAGAGAGAGGCCTCAGAAATCTTCCAACCCAACCCCCTCTTGGTGCATGGGCTCTGAGAGGTGAAAGTGACCTTCCCAAGGTCATGTAGCTAGTTACGAGCACAGCCAAGAGGAGAACTAGATTTCTTAACTCCCAATGTCTCTTTTCTCTGCTGTCTGTGTCTCCAGGACACTTCATTTTTTCTGGCTGTGTCCCTGCCTTTTATCTGTCCGCTGGCTCTCAGTTCATTTAAGTGCATAGATATCACTTCTCTGGGGAGAAATTTGCAGTACTCCAATGTAATGGTTAAGCGCAGTTAGATGAATGGTCTCATGTGACTCTTATTGCTTGATTCATGATTAAATATTAACCAATGTCTTGTCGGCACATGCTGTCACTTCCCTCCAAGTATTCTTGGCTGTTTGTCCAGCCCTCGTTCTTGGGGTCACCATCTTCCTGCCTTGGCTCTTCCACACTTTATCCGCCCCTATGTCTCTCAGGCATGAGAGACACATGTTTCTCAGGCCCAGGGATTCCTACAGAAATAGAATTTTTTCCTTATAACGGCCTAGGTCTTCGTACTTGGGTCTCAGGTCAAAAAGGATTACCTGGCACTCATGTCCTTCCAAACTTGCTGAGCACAAGAAATCGATGCTCTGTGGTCATGACACTGAATTCGGCCCCCAAATGGTCTGGTTCCAATCTGCTCCTGCCGCTCTCCAGGCACATGATCAAAACAAAGTTACTGCCCACACAGATCTTCAACTGGCTTGGTTGATTGATTGATTGAGAAAAGGGAATAACAACATCGCTTTCACAGTTAAACAGTGAGCTGAACGAGGCTCTTACGGGTGTAGTCTGTGGTGCAGCGTGGCGCATCTCAAGCTCTTACTGAACACTTGTTAGGAATTATCAGTACGTAAACCCTTTGCTGGTACCCAGCTCTATTAGCATTTCTTGGGGTTCAGTTGGAAACTAATAGAACTAACCCGACAGAGGGAATAACAAAGATGCACGCCTTGACCAAACTCTAGGAAGCTTCCTCGGAGTCCTCTCCTCTACCTGCCCGTCACATCAGCTTCTAAATACTTGAACAAACCCTAACACAGTTTCTCACAGTGCAAAGAGGCATCCCTAGGATGACGGTAGCCCTGCCTAAGGAGCCTGCCTGAGAAAACTCAAGGCTGCCAAGAGAACTGACTGTTTCAGCCTGGAGATAGTGCCCCTGTCTCCCAGCCCGCTGCTGTGGGAGGAGAAGCGTAACTTCAGTAAGAGCCAGTTAGCAAATCCACAGGGGTTTCACATCACCAATGCCCTTCTCGCCTTTTGTCACTTTTCCTTTCCCTGACTCTGCATAAGCCCCTGCCCCCCCCCCCACTTCCTACTCCCTGGTTCTCCCTTTAAGATGCCCCTTCCCACGTGTGCAAATCGGAATGGACTTTGACTCTCTCCCTATTGTCAGCAGTTACTGAATAAAGTCTATTTCACTGCCGTCACTCATGCCTGGCTTGTGCTCATCTTTGACAGTGATGGTCCAAGGCAGCCACTCAGGTCGTCATTCAGGACTCCAGGCTGACAGCACCTCTGCATCTTTAATATTAGCTTCTATGTCGTCCTGCGGTTCACCACTCCAATCAGCCTGGAGAGGAAAAGAGCTTGGGGGAGTGAGCAAGGGCCAAACCTGCAGGTGGCTCGCTTCATACCCATCCACATTCCTTTTGCCAGAGCTCAGCGACAAACCGAGTGCCCAGAGACAAAGGAAATGGGCTTGGTGTGGAGTGGGTGGTCTCCAGCCTGCATTCCAATCAACTCTATCCTACCCCTACCTGACTCTCCTGTCTTTATAAAGAATTTTCTAACAGTTTCAGGGTCGGAGCCCCAGTGTCTTCATGGAGTTCCCTGCAAGTTCCCTGTTTGCTTTTGGTAAGCCCAAAGGAGAGAAACAAGTTATCGAGCGTGAATCGTGTGTCAGTGTACTAGTCAGCTTTTGCTGCAGCAACAAACATCCCCCATTTGTCACGGCTGACGATTGATTTTCTTGCCTAGGTTCAGTTCAGCCATGGCTGTGCTCAACTTGGGTCAGTGAGCCCGCTCGTCCCTGGATCTGAGCTGACAGACGAGCCCAAATAAGGGACAAGTTGTTTTCACAGCAAAGCACAAGAGTAGGGAAGACATTTCCAAACTTGGTACGTATGTTTAAGATTCTGCTAGGATTTTACACACATCACACTCACTCACAGTCTGTTGGTCAAATTAACATGGCCACATCCCAAAGTCAACGGACACAAAAGCCCATCTTACATATAGAGAAAGAGAAGGAAGCAGGGCAAGAATTGGGAGAAAGTGAATGATGGTCAGCAAACAATGCAATCTGTTAATCTATCACAGCCACATGCTGCACTGAAGATACAATAAATATTATTTCACAACCTTCCCAGTTTTGCATTTGAGAAAATAGACTTCAGAGAGGTTAATATTTGTCCCAGTTCTCAACAGATGATAAGTAACAGTCAGAATTCAATTTGCAGTCTGTTTCACTCTAAAACACATTCCTTTTCCTTGCCCCTCTTCTTTTTTTTTTTTTATGTTTATTTACTTTTGAGAGAGAGAAAGACAGAGTGGCAGCAGAGAGAGGAGGAGACAGAATTCCAAGCAGGCTCCAGGCTCCAAGCTGTCAGCACAGAGCCTGATGTGGGGCTTGAACCCATGAACCGCCAGATCATGACCCAAGCAGAAGGTGGATGCTTAACTGACAGGGCCACCCAGGCGCCCCTCTTTGTCCCTCTTCTAATAGAGTCAAATCACAAGAACACTTGCTCAGTTTCTTTGTGAGATTGTTTCTTTTCCCAGAAACCAGAGCAAAAATAGGTCTGAGGATCATTATATTCTGGTTTGTATTTCTCCTACCTTTCCCCACGTGTGTCTGAGGCTCTCCATTCCTTAACGGATGCACCAAGATGCCATCATGCACTTAAGAGAAACACCTCCTATGTGAAGCTGGGCCAGACATTCAAGGCCAGGCTTTGGTCCTCCGGGTTCTCTTGTGCCTCATACAGACCTCCAGTTCAGCAATGACCACATTATATTAGGTTTGTCTGTTGAATTTTCTGTCGGTTTCCATTTATAACACTATAGCCCTTAGCCATTTTTTTGGAAATCAGTTTGGGGGGTGTTCGTGCATTCCTCTCAGCAAATAATGAAGGCTAAATATACCTGTGCCCATATGTAGTAACCGCTTCCCACGATTTCACGGGTCTGTGATTCTCAATGAACAATATCCGCCATGGGCTGTGGGCTACAGGGACCACGACTTTGCACTTTGGTTTCCCTGACACCTCGCACAGAGCTTAGAACCCCAAATAGGTCCTCAATGCATGTTACCGTGTGGTTGAATAAATGGATGGGTGAAGTAAAGGAGGAACCATAGCAAAAGTTGCCTAGCGCTCATTATGTACCCGACACTGTTCTAAGTGATATTTGCGGGTTACCACAATGAAGTCTCGCAACTTACAGGGTAAATACTATTATTCCCATCTTATAGAAGAGGAAACCCAGGGACCAAAAGCATCAGTGGTTGGTTCAGATCACTCAGCTAGTTCCAGAGTCCCAAACTGTAACCACCTGGTTATAAGAAAAATGAAACAAAAACATTTTAGAACATTTTAGTTCGGTTTCTTTTCTTTCCTTTTTTTTTTTTTTTTTTTTTTAAACTTAGATTCAGCTGATATCTTTGGAGGGCCTTCTAGGTGCCAGGACTTAGGCCAGGTGTTTCCAGCTCTAACTGGAGATCGGTGCTCACTTTCCTTTGGGGTTCTAGGCAGTCCCAGCTGGGTGGAAGATGTTGTGGGCTTTTGCCCCCCTGTGAGGTCTAGACAGAGCAATCCCTGGTCCAGAATCAGAAACACAGTTTTTCTTTTTTTTTTCCTTTAAAAAAACAATTTTTTTTTTTTTTTTTAATTTTTTTTCAACGTTTTATTTATTTTTGGGACAGAGAGAGACAGAGCATGAACGGGGGAGGGGCAGAGAGAGAGGGAGACACAGAATCGGAAACAGGCTCCAGGCTCCGAGCCATCAGCCCAGAGCCCGACGCGGGGCTCGAACTCCCGGACCGCGAGATCGTGACCTGGCTGAAGTCGGACGCTTAACCGACTGCGCCACCCAGGCGCCCCAAAAACAATTTTTTTTTTACATTTATTTATTTTTGACAGACAGAGAGACAGAGCACAGGTGGGGGAGGGGCAGAGGGAGAAGGAGACACAGAATCCGAAGCAGGCTGCAGGCTCCGAGCTGTCAGCACAGAGCCCGACTCGGGGCTCGAACCCACCAACCGTGAGATCGTGACCTGAGCCGAAGTCGGGCACTTAACCGACTGAGCTACCCAGGTGCCCCAGAAACACAGTTTCTCTTCAACAGAAACATTTCCTTATAAATGGTCAAGATTAATGGGGCTGTTTTTTTTTTAACAAATTGATATTTACTTTAAATAGCATAGGCTGGTTGGACTGGTCCATCAAGGTATGGAGTCTTTGATATTTTGATCAGCTCAGTCAATCTAGAGCAAACAGAACCGTGTGTCCACCTGTCATCAGTCAAACACAAAGACGCGATTGCTTTTTAAATTGTGATCACAGAATTTCCTGGCTACTGGGAAAATTACATATGATAAAGACAGCAGTTGTGGTTAGAAGTGCCAGGAAAGAGGGCACCTGGATCCCGCTGTTACTGTGTGATTGGAATGGACGCTTCCTTGCCTCCAGGTCTCAGTTCCTTATCAGCGAAATGGGAGAACTGCACAAGGTGATTGCTAGACATTTTTAAAGTTTTAATAGCCTGTGAGTCCGTGGAGTTTTTTTTAGCGCCAGGCCTCAGCAATGTGTCAAAAGCTGTAAAAAAAGAGGTGAGAGATCAACTTTTCTTTCTTTCTCAACACAGATGTGTGTATCGAGCATGGTTCTCTGTCCTCTGGATGCGGCAAGTGAAGAAAACAGATAGGCATGCCAGGCTTCGTGGAGTTTACATTCTACAGAGGGAGGCAGACTCTAAAGAAGGTAAATGAGTATATCAGAACGTGATGAATACTACAGAGAAAAATAAAGCAAAATAAAGCAGAGCAGAGGATATAGGTTGGGTCGTGCCTCCCATTCACCGGTTGAAGTCCTAAGGCTCCCGAGCACCTCAAAACGTGACCTTATTTAGAAATGGAATGATGGCAGATGTAATCAGTGAAGATGAATTCACGCCAGAGTAGGATAGGCCCTAGCCCAACATGACCGGCATTCTTATAAAAGGGGGAGGTTTGACCACAGACACATACAGGCAGAGAAGGCCACGTGGATGCAAAGATAGAGATCGGGGTGGTGCATCTACAAGCCAAGGAACACAAGGGTTACCGGCGACACCAGAAGCTAAGAAGAGAAAGTCCTGGAACGTGTTATCTTTTAGAGCCTTTTGGAGAGCATGGCCCTGCAGGCACCTTGAACTCAGACTTCCAGCCTCCAGAACTGTGGGACAATAAACTTCGGTTGTTTAAGCCACTCAGTTTGTAGTGCAGCCCCAGCAAACTCACACGGGGTCCGGCAGATTTAAATAGGATGATGCAGGAAGACCTCACAGAGCAGGTAACATTAATCAAGTTCTTAAAGGTGGTGAGGGAGCGGTTCATGCGAATATCGGAAGTAAGAATGTTTCAGGCAGAAGGAGGAGCAAGTAGGAAAGCCCTGAGAAAGGAGCCGGCCCAGCACGTTTGCAGAACAGCAAAGATGCTGGTGTGAGTGCTAGAGATGATGGAGAGAGAGCAGAGCAGGGGCTGAAATCGGGAGCTAATGGAGCATCACGTGTGCGGGGTCTGACCAATGGTAAGTGAGATACAATACAATATCTGCAAGAAGAAAGCTGTTAAGTGGTTTGGAGGGAGGAGTAATATGCTATGATTTAGCTTTTAAAGCGTACCTCTGGTCGCTGTAGGAATGGCCGTCAGGGGCCAAAGGTGAAAACAGGTGCAAGCATCCTGGCGTGGACCAGGAAGGGTTTACATGCAAGTGGTGAGAAGTACTCAGGGTATGGACAGAAAACACGCACACACACGCCCGAAGTGTGTCTTGGGAAACCATCCATATAAGGACTCCTAGCTCTGTCATTCTTCCCTCTTCCTGGTTCCTTTCCTAATTCCATTCAAATAAAGATGGTCTTGTGCTTTAGGTTCAACTACACAAAACTGATATTTAAAACAAAAAAAATTTTTAAATGTTTATTTATCTTTGAGAGACAGAGAGAGACAGAGTGTGAGCGGGGGAGGGACAGAGAGAGAGAGAGAAAGACACAGAATCGGAACAGGCTCCAGGCTCTGAGCTGTCAGCACAGAGTCTGACACGGGGCTCGAACTCACAAGCTGTGAGATCGTGACCTGAGCCAAAGTCGGACGCTTAACCTACTAAGCCACCCAGGCGCCCCTAAAACTGATATTTTTAAAGGTTAAAAATAGAAGCCACTTCAGGGGCTCCAGGGTGGCTCAGTCGGGTGAGCATTCGGCTCTTGATTTTGGCTCAGGTCGTGACCTTGCTATTCATGAGATTCATGAGGGGGCAGAGTCTTCTTGTGATTCTCTCTCTGTCTCTCTCTCTCTCTCTCCCTGCTCCTCCCTTGCTCATGCTCGCTCTCTCTCTCTCAAAATAAATAAAATAAACATTAAAAAATATATTGGCCATTTCCAGATGGCTCAACCCCAAACCTTCTTCAAGAGTTAGCCACAATTCCCAAGAAAAAGAGAATGCTAAATTGCCCCTGGTAGAATTCTTGACATCCCAGTGGAATGCGAGCTTGAAACGCAAGGTAAGTTTTCGAAAAATAAAGAAAGTTGTCTTCCTTGTACAGTGGATCATTACCGGACTGAAACTCGCATCTGCATCATGGAGGGTCTTACCCAACATTGTTCAGCATCTGCATGGCTCGTGTACTTTGGCTTCCGGTCACCAACTGAAGAATTAGAGTCAATGAGTCTTGGCCACCACCGTGAAGACCGATGTCCCAGGATACAGGGCTCTTGGCAGTCATTACTGATTCAGATATTTTCACTTTTATGGGCTGTTTATTTGGGGTAGTACCTTACTCTTTGTAACGGTTGCATGGTATTCTACATCATCTAGAACGTTACAACTTATCCGACTATTGCTCAGGGATGAATGGGAAGACTGTTTCCTTTTCTCCACATTATACACAATGTTGTAATGAACACCCTGGTGCACACCGGTGAGGGTTTCTTTAAGAGACATTTCAATTGGTTTCCTTTCTTTTTGCCTTTATACTTATTTTCCCTGTCATTTTAATTAAGAAAAATTTCTCAAATACAGAAAAGTGAAAAAGAACAGTATAGCTTTATCACACAATGTCATCAATTATGAACACTTTGACACATTTGCCTACTTTTGATGGCTGATCCATTTCACAATAAGTTACAGATAGAACTCTTATTTCACCCCTAAATGTTTCTGGTGTCTGGCTCCTCTCCTCCAAACAAGGACATTTTCTTAATCACAATACCATATCCACACCTAAATAATAATTAACCAGTAATTGCATATTCAGATTTTCCCAGTTGTCCCTAAAATATCTTTTACAGGTGTATATGTGTGTGCGTGTGTGTGTTTAACAGACCCAATCAAGGACAAGGTCATGAACCTCTTAATCTATAACAGTCATCTTCACCTCCATTCTTTCGTGACTTCAACTTTTTGAAGAGAGCTGACCAGTTATTTCATAGAATGTCCTATATTCTAGATTTGCCTTTATTTGGGGGTGGGGTGGGTGGTGGGATGGGGATGGAGTGGGGGGCATTCTTTCTCTAGCAAAAGCTCTGCTAGTCTACGAAGACTAGTTCGAATGCCCTGAATTTAGTCTTTGTAAATCTACTCAGCACCTATCGAAATGAAATTTAGCCGGGTAGATCCACAGTCAACTGGAACACCTGAATTCTAGGCAAGTAGATCTCTACTGGGGGCAATCGTCTCCCACCCACCCACCCACCCAGGAGACATTTGGCAATATCCAGAGGAAGAAGATGCTGCCGGCATTTGGTGAGTGGAGGCCAGGGAGGCTTCTAAATATACCACATTGAACAGGACAGCCTCTCACAATAAAGAATAGTTTGCTTCAGTGTCAACAGTGCTGAGATTAAGAAACCCTGCTCTAATCTATGACTCTAACATCAGCTCGCTCTATGGCCTCGAGCAAGTGCCGTCCTGTCTCTGGGCCCCTTTTGATGGTTCTTTCTAGCCCCAGCCAACCCAGTTAGAGGCAAGTTCCACTTTACTACTGGAATCTCTGCAGCTGAGGCCGAATGGCTCAGAACATTCCAGGCGAAAGCGTCCTGTTTGACAGCAGGTCAGGTTCACATCCTCTCTTGTTGCTAACATCCTCTTTCACACACTGTAGACAAACTATTTTGGGGCAAAGCCATACAGGACAGTTTGGAAAGACCCAACCACAAGACAAAGGGGCTGTGGCTAAGCAATGCCACACAGTGTTGCTTATTTCTGTTGAGTCTTATGATTGACCAAATAAATGGGTTATGAACTTACAAAGGAGAAGAACAAGGGGGAAAGCAAAATATCGGGACAGACACACACTTCATTTATTCTTGTGAAGGGAGAAAAGGTGACCCAGATAAACTGACAATCACTCACCCTAAGGTCTGTTGAAGGTCCACCTGTAGGTCACAACTACCCTTGGCTTCATGTCAAGCAGCCACTGTGAACTGAGTGCCTATTACGAGCCAGGTACTCTACTGAGCATTTAAACGGATAGTGTTCATTTAATTTTTAAATCTTACAACTCTGTGGCAAAATTTACTTTCCAAAAATGGCTTCAGCAAGGTCTGCCATCTCAGCAGCTTTTCTTCCAGTGCAATTTGGCATTCAGGAGGCAACGAGAGGTTCCCTCTGCTGAACACAGGTGGGCTTTAACTACAATGCAAGTGACCCCACTTGACTCGGGGGTGAGGTCATAAAAGTCAGTAGAGCTTCCATCTGGAGCTCTTGGGACACTCACTCTTAGAACCAAGCCACCATGGAACTGGAAGGTATTATGCTGACTGAAACAAGTCAGGCAGAGAAAGACAGATACCATATGTTTTCACCCCTATGTGGATCCTGAGAAACTTAACAGAAGACCATGGGGGAGGGGAAGGGGGAAAAAAGTTACAGAGAGGGAAGGAGGCAAACCATAAGAGGCTCTTAAATACTGAGAATAAACTGAGGGTGGATAGCGGGTGGGGGAGAGGGGAAAGTGGGTGATGGGCATGGAGGAGGGCACCTGTTGGGATGAGCAATGGGTGTTGTATGGAAACCAATTTGACAATAAATTATATTTAATATTAAAAAAAACAAATAAGATACTTCTTATAGTTTTAATGTAACAAATATTTGCAGATCAAATGACCAAAAAAAGAACCAAGCCACCATATTTTGAAGGAAACCAAGAAATCTATGATGAAATCCATGTGGAGGAGAACCAAGAATCCCGAAGCACAGCCCCGGCTGAGTTCCCAGCCGATACCAACCGGCCATACCAGCCCTGTGAGTGTGCCATCTTGGAAGCAAATCCTCAAAACTACTTCTGCTAACACTGCACAGAGGAAAGGTGAACTGTCCCTGCTCAGTGCTGCCCAACTGCAGATACATCAACCACATAAATGGCTGTTATGGTCTTAAGGAACTCAGCTTCGGGATGGTTTGTGGTGCAGCAACACGTTACTGATACCAACGCCAGTGGGTAGGTTTAGGTATTTTTACTTCACAATTGGGAATGCTGAATTCCGAAGAGTGGCAAAGCCAGAATTCAAACACAGGTCCGTCTGGTTCCAAAACTTGTGCCCTTAAACCACCACCATCCAAGAGGACATGTCATGTGTGACGACAAACATTTTGCGAGACCTTGAATGTCCCATAATTGGGAACGGTTGATAAAATATTATGCAGCCAATAAAATAGATAACCGTGAACATGAGGGGACAACTTGTAAAAACGATTGCAAACTCATATGAAATAACAAAAGCGAGCCACGAAATGAAATGTGCGCTAAGCTCGTGTCAACATAAAGAACAGAGAGGAAAATCAGATGTATTTCACTTCTCCTAAGTTCCTGGCACCATATGTATTGTTCTTTAATTTTGACTTTCTAAGAAGAGGAAGTATTATCCTTGTCTCACAGATCAGGGGACTGAGGTTCGGAGAGACTGAGTAACTTGCACAAAATCGAATAGCTACTGCATGGCTGAGCCAGGGATCAGACCAAAGAGAGGAGGATGGGAAATTAGGAGGAGATAAGCAGCAGGTGGAGGCGGGGTTGAAGGTAAAGGCAGAGAAGACGTGAGCAGGTAGAGAGCACCAGGGATGAGATTTGATGAGGTCAAATGATGATTTTTACCATTGGTTTCATTCACTCCTCTCGGCAGAAGCAGACTTACCTTTCAGATTATGGCTTCCTCATGTTCATTAAAATCAGTAAGTAACTATTTCCCACCTGCTGGGCCAAGGCTGTGCTAAGCCCTTGGGTACAGGGATGAATATAACACTAGTGTGACCTGAAGGCACCCCTGGGTAATTGAGGCTGGTACAGGGCCCACTCTTTATTTCTGGGGACACTCCAGGACATCTACTGGCAGGGAGACGGGTGGTGAAAGACACCAGCGATTGTGAGCAATGTTCTGACACCACTTGCAGAATGGATGGTTCACAGGCAAAGAAATGGACAGTCAGTTCTTGGGGCCCTGCTCCTTGTTTTATCCTGCAGGTTACTTAGAATTCTTCAGAGAAAAGGCTCTCTGAAGATACAGGGCTGAAAGGATGAGCAAACAAGTCAGCAAAAGCATAGACATTACTGTCAGGATGCTCCCTGGGGAAGAGAAAGGGCAAAATGTGAGACTCCCTCTCATTTGGAGAGTACGCAACAGTTTTTGGAACTCTTTATGTATATAATTGGGATAGCTAGTCTCCAGAATGGCCCCCAGTGATCTTTGCCTTCTCGTATTCGTACCTTTGTGTGTTCCCCTCCCTTGCTGAATAGAGTTGGCCTCTGTAACTCAGAAGATATTCAGAAAGGATGCATGTGACTTCTGAGGCTAGGTGGGAAAAAACATTGTGACTTCTGCCTTGCTCCCTTTTGGAATATTCACTCTGGGAGAAGTCAGATGCCATGTCATGGGGACGCTCGTGTGGAGAGGTCCATGTGACCGAGAACTAAGATCCGTTCTCAATAGCCAGCGGTAGTGAAGCCATGCGATGATTGCAGCTGTGGCCTACAGTGGCAACTTCTTGAAAAATTCTGAGCCCAAACCATTCAGATAAGTTCTCCCTGAAATCTTGACCCACATACGCTTTTGAGGTAATAAGTATTTATTGTTGTTTTAAGCCACTAAGCTTGTATTTGTTAGGCAGCGATAGCTGATGAATACAATAATCTTATAGCTATGTTGAGCTTTCTAAAAGCAAAAGAATTCACAGCAAGTAGGTTGCTTTTTTTCTTTTCTAAAACAGGCAGTATTTTATGCTTTCATGTTTTTCTATTTCATTATAAGTTTATGCCTGAATGTTGCCAATAATTTGGAAAATTCAGAAAAGTATAGCAAAGGGAAAAACATTCCCTGTGATTAGAGACAACTAGTAACAACACACATGTTCTTACAATTTTTTATGTACACACAAACACATTTTTAAAAGTTTTTAATTTATTTTAATTAATTAAACAATTCTTAAGCAGAACACGCACAGGCAAAAATCGCAAACAATGCAAAAAAAAAAACAAACAAATGAGAATCAACCACTAGGTTCGGGCTCTTAGATAGTCTACCAGTCTTTGAATATATGATAGTATCAACTATAAGATAAATTGCTAACTCAATACATAGAGATCTACTGTATCATTTTAGTTTTTAATATTTATTTATTTTGAGAGAGAAAGAGAATGGTGGAGGGGTAGAGAGTGAGGGAGAGCGAGAGCCCCGAGCAGGCTCCACGCTGTGAGCGCAGAGCCCAACATGGGGCTTGAACCCACAGACCATGAGATCATGACCTGAGTTGAAATCAAGAGTAAGATGCCCCACTGACTGAGCCACCCAGGTGTCCCAAGAGCTACTGTATCATTTTAAATGTCTATGCCCTTGGCAGTCTATGGATATGTCATACTTACTTGACAAATTCCATAGGAGCACACATTAGAGTCCTTCAAAATTTTCAACACATTGTAAACAATGTCTCAGGGAACATCTCTATACATATCTCATTTTGAGTATTTGTCTAGGTATTTCCTTTGGATAAGTTTCTGCAGGTGGAATTGCTGGGCTAAAGTACATGCATTTTAAAATTCCTTTCTCAACAGCATGTGAGTCATGTCGGATATTATTATCTTCATTATATAGACCAGGAAAGTGAGAATTGCAAAGGTTAAGTGACTTCTTCCAGGAAACACCACGGGTAAACTGCAGGTCAGACACTCCAACCCACTGTTCGGGGCTTGAGATCTCATTGCTTCCTCTGCTCTGGGAAAGGTCTCAGGGCACGATGCAGGCTATCCATAAGCAGAAGAGCCTCCAGAAAGAGTAAATGACTCTCCCATTCCCTCAAGCTGGACCCCTCTTGTCCTTCCTCCCCGCTCTGAGCTGTGGGCAGGGAGGGACCCGGTGTTTCTTCTCATCCCTTGAAATCAAGGAACAGAAGTGAGCTGAGTTATTAGAGTTTCAAGAATTGGAGGATAGTGTGGAATCAGCAGTTTCCGGGAAATAGTGGAAAGGACTAGAAATCTAATATTAGGAAGTAGTGAAAGATGTCTTCTGAAATCATACACCGTCCAAATTGTTATTCTTTTGGATTTTCCATTGCTATGGATTATATCAGCCATGATGCCTACTGAGTCTCTGGGGTTAACAGGTAGAAACAGGTGGGGCACGGTCAGAGTGGCTGACGTGAACAAATCAGGAGACTATAGATGCTGGCGAGGATGTGGAGAAACAGGAACCCTCTTGCACTGTTGGTGGGAATGCAAACTGGTGCAGCCGCTCTGGAAAACAGTGTGGAGGTTCCTCAAAAAAGTTAAAAATAGATTTACCCTATGACCCCGCAATAGCACTGCTAGGAATTGACCCAAGGGATACAGGAGTGCTGATGCAGAGGGGCACTTGCACCCCAATGTTTGTAGCAGCGCTTTGAACAATAGCCAAATTATGGAAAGAGCCTAAATGTCCATCAACTGACAAATGGATAAAGAAGATGTGGTTTATATATACAATGGAATACTACTTGGCAATGAGAAAGAATGAAATCCTGCCATTTGCAGCAACGTGGATGGAACTGGAGGGTATTATGCTGAGTGAAATAAGTCAGGCAGAGAAAGACAGATACCATATGTTTTCACTCCTATGTGGATCCTGAGAAACTTAGCAGAAGACCGTGGGGGAGGGGAAGGGGGAAAAAAAACTTACAGAGAGGGAGGGAGGCAAACCATAAGAGGCTCTTGGATACTGAGAACAAACTGAGGGTTGATGGGGGTCGGGGGAAGGGGAAAGTGGGTGATGGGCATGGAGGAGGGCACCTGTTGGGATGAGCACTGGGTGTTGTATGGAAATCAATTTGTCAATAAATTATATGTTAAAAAAAAAAAAGAAATAGGTGGGACATTTAGTGCCAGTAAGGTAGGGAGTTGCATCTAAATGAACACCTCAGTCATGGGACTATATTAAAACATGCTCTTTTTTTTTTTTTTAATCCTCAAGGAAAAGAAACTAACCTACTTCTCTCCCATTCCTTTTCACCCCCTGTGAGTGTGGTTTCAACCCCTGTGACAGTGTGGTTTCATAGAAAGAACATAGGTTTTGGAGTCCCGGGTTATAATCCCGATGTGGTGTCAGAACTGGGGATGTCACTGAAACCCTGAGTTTAGTTTGCTCATCTGTAAAACGGGTGTATTAGTCGCTCTCTCTCAGATTCTCGTGAAGAACTCACGACATCGTGTACACGAAGGAGCCTGACACGTGGTAGATAAGTGCCCTCGTCAAAGAGACTTTCATTTCCTCTTTCTTCCCATCCCTGAAGGAGATCTTTGTAACCAGGTGATATTCCATATTACCTGAGAAAAGGTCATTTCCAAGGGTTCTGGGATTGCCAGCCTTCTCTAGGCTTAAAAGAGACAGATAAATAATCATCCTTTTCACATTTGCATCCAGGCACATCTTGTGAGAGAGCCTGCATGTGCACACCCCCCCCCACACACACACACACTCACCTGCACTCACACCTATTCACACCACACACAGTGTACTCACCGGCTAGAATTTCCCTCCATAACCTGCCCCGGTACCAGCACCGATGCCCTTTAGACGGGTCCCAGCAAACAACTTAGGTAGTCACGCCGTAACGTGGAGAGGCCTTCGTTAAAGTCATCCCCGAAGATAACCTGTAAATTACGTTTTACCAAAAACAGGATCAGAGAGCTCGTGCGGTGGGCCGATGACAAACTGCCGCGTTTGCCGGGCACAGGATCGAGGGGGACTAGACCAGACTCCGAGGGAACCTCGTTGCGAAGAAACAGTCCACCTTCCGCCTTCGGCCAGCAGACTTCCATCCAGGCCTCCACGCGCTGCCGCTTTGTTCGGGGCTTGCTGAGGGCTTTCGGGAGCGTTCTGCCGGCAACCTGCGTGGAGCTACCCCGGCCTGCGGGATTTCTTAATATCCACACCGGCTTTGGGAGCACACGCTTAGGCTCTGTCCTGGTCTTCTGGGGAAGCCGCTTCCGCTGTAAACACGGTGCGGTGGCTGGACACGGGCTGCCTACCTTGTCACAGGAGGCGGGGACTGAGAGAGAGACAAGCTCCATTTCGCATGCACCGATGGCCCAGGATGACTGTCGCCTGTTGTGCGCTTCTTGATAAAGCGACCTGTGCATTCACACAGTGCCTTGCACACAGAAGGCCCCACGTTTGGTTTAATGCTCTGCCATTGCTGTCTGGAAATTTGTGGTAATGTTTTGTTTTTTTTTTTTTTTAATGTTTATTTAGTTATGAGAGAGAGAGAGCAGCGGAGGGGCAGAGAGAGAGGGAGACACAGAATCTGGAGCAGGTTCCAGGCTGTCAGCACAGAGCCCCTGGCGGGGCTCAAACTCGCGGACAGTGAGATCATGACCTGAGCTGAAGTCGGACGCTTAACCGACTGAGCCACCCAGGCTCGTATCCAAAATATGGATAATATTTTTAAAACATTAATGGGTGTAACCCATCCTCTGCTCTCCAGCAGGACCACAGTAAAGAGATTTCTTCTTCCAGAAACTTGTCTGAGGGAGCCCCACCACTGTTCTCAGGACACACCGGGGTGCCTCCCAGGCCTGAATTTCCACCTTCTCTTTCCTGCTGTGATTCCATGAGCTCATGAGCTAAGCCCTGGAAGCCATGATTTCCTCTTATCCAGCACTTTCTCGCCAGCTTCCTTCTGACCTAACATTCTCCTGATGCAGCTAAAATGCATTTCCTCAGCAGTAGATATTTCTGAGCTCACCAGGTCACCCAGGAACATGATTGAGCAAGTCCAAGAGCAAATAGCTGCTGAAGGAGTTTTGAGTTGAGGAAGGAAGGAACTAAAGTTTGGTAAGAGCACTTATTAAGGGCCAAGTACTTTTCCCAATATGATCCTCAACACTGAGTTTCAAGGGAGATATAATTAGGGTCCCCCACTCTCAACCTTTTAAAAAAGGATAAACTGAGGCACAGTAAATCTTGCAAGGTCACACAGCTATTAAGTAGTCAAACTGAGATCACAACCCAGAGTTTTTTTTTCTGATGCCAACGCATAAGATTCTTCTGTCGCTGACGTTCACAAATTACACTGCTTACATTTTCATTTTATTTCCCTCTTTCATGTCAATATGGATGATGGCCTTATGGCAATATATTACACCAAAGGAAGGAGTAAGTAAAGAAATCAGAGTAAGAAAAATAAGAATAAAAATAATGATAGGAAAAATAAAATGAGGCCGAGGATAGGGTTAGTACTTGAAAACAAGAGTTTTAAGTCTTACAGACTTGCTATAGATGGACGTTAATTGGGCTCTGAGCTTCCCAGCAGCCAAAGCAAGAAAAGAAATAGTACCAGTTAGGGTTTCTTAATGCCCCCAGAGCTGAAAATAAAACAAATATGTTAAAATTAAGATTAGAATCTCTGTCTCCAAAAGAAGTGCTATCTTGGCACTGAGACAGGAAAGAAGTCTCCCCCATGGATTTTTTATAAAGGTAACTATGGCGAATCAATGCTCCTTATTGACATCCTTACTTTATGACATACGCTGGCCAGGGCTAAATTTTGGTATATATGCAAACACTGCTAATAATTCACGTGGGCAAAATGGTAGTGTGGTCTGTTGTTGAACTGAAGGTTGGGTTAAGTAACAATTGGAATTAAATTACATTTGTCAAATAGACCATGTGGATTGTATCCATCAAAGCAGACTAGGTAATGTTGTGGCACAAACAACTCTAAAATCCTAGAAGTTTACGACTTACTGATTGGGTGACTTTGGACATGCAATTCAACGTGGCCAAGCTTCCTCATACATTAGAGGAGAAATGTAATAGAATGTACCCCACTTGGTGGTTATAATTTAATATTCCATCACAGATGTGAATATATCTGACCGGGCTGAAGCAAATGGTCTCTATGCTTCCATTTCTGGTTTTTTGTCTCTCTCCTCTCCTTCCCCCTCCCTTGACCTTGTGAAGGGCCTTTGATATATTAGGAGGGGATGACTCTCTCTCTCTCTCTCTCTCTGCCAAATAGTGTTGAAAAAGAAACCCAAAGCTGGAGGCATCACAATCCCAGACTGTATTATAAAGCTATAATTATCAAGACAGTATGATATTGGCACAAAAACAGACACACAGATCAATGAAATAGAATACAGAACCTAGAAATGGACTCACAGATATACGGCCAACGAATCTTTGACAAAACAGAAAAGACTATCCAATGGAAACAAGACAGTCTCTGTAGCAAATGGTGCTGGGAGAACTGGACAGCAACATGCAGAAGAGTGAATCCGGACCACTTTCCTACACCATCCACAAAAATAAGCTCAAAATGGATGAACGACCTAAATGTGAGACAGGAAACCATCCGAATCCTACAGGATTCTCTTTTTTTCATGCCAAGAAATTGACAAGCTATTAGATAAACCTGTTGGGTGCACTCACTATTCTATGGAGAATCTCGGGGTTGGGGAGGACTTAACACATCATCAGACCCATCTACTGATCTGATGTGCGGCCATCAGCCTTCTTTTTCATTGTGCTACTTGCCTGGTTCTCCCGCCGACCTGCCAGCAGAGTCTCCTAAATTGGGTACGGGTACTGCAAGCAAAAATAGGACCCTTGGTGCTTTTTTGAGTTCTGCTTCTTCATGCTTCGCTTCCTACTCAGGTCTTGGCAGGTTGTGCTTGTATCTTTCCCGTGTGCTTTGTTTGGGCTTGGCTGCTGCAAACCAAGGAAAGTTGAATTACCATCGACTGCCTGCCTGCCCTCCCACCTGCCTCCCTGCCATGAGCTTGTGATATTCTTGTTGGCGTCTCATCCAAAGCAGAACCCATATCCCGAATGATAAGCTTGAGCTCTGGCCACCTGGTGAGGTCACTGCTCCAACCCCAGAACTTGACAGCTGAGACTGGAATTCAGGTACCTACTAGGGTTCAGGCTGGGACGGGACACAGAATCTCCTCCTTGGCAGTCCTCATTGTCCCCTTCCTTTTATGTAGCTAATCATTATTTTGCCAGCTTCCGTAAAATGCTTTTCTCAGACAACATGAAGTCAGTCTTGCCAACCAAATCGTTTCCCGCAAACGTATTTTTTTTTTAATGTTTTTATTTATTTTTGAGACAGAGAGAGAGCATGAGCAGGGAAGGGGCAGAGAGAGGGAGACACAGAATCTGAAGCAAGCTCCAGGCTCTGAGCTGTCAGCACAGAGCCTGACGCGGGGCTCGAACTCACAGAGTGTGAGATCATGACCTGAGCTGAAGTCGGACACTTAACCAACTGAGCCATCCAGGCGCCCCCCGCAAATATATTTTATATAAAAAATATTAGAGCCACAGGGGACTGCAGAAACAGGAAAATATGTGGGTAAGCCTGCTATACTTTTCTCATTAGAACATGTTCAAAAATTTCCCATTCATTCATTCGTTCATTCATCCCATGCCTTTTATTGGGCATCTCCCATATGCCAGGTACTCAGCAGATTCTAAAGATAAAGTGGGGAACAACAAGAAGGACATGATCTTTATCCGCAAGAAATTTACAGCCTGAGAAAGGCCCCCCACTCAAAGAAGTGGACTATCTCTGGGGTATGAAGAATCAACCAGAAATAGAGTTCAGGCCTCCTGACGCCCAGTGGCTCTGATGCCCCTTTAAGTGGGCATAAGTTCCGGCTTCCTCAACTTCTTTATTCTTTGCCATGCATTTCATCCTATTGCCTCCTTCTAGAGCTCAAAGCATTTGCCAAGATTTAGATTTCAACAGCTCTAAAATGAGTTCCCTCTGGCAAGAATGAGGAATGCAGTAGTTGACTTTTACCCCAGGCACAGGGGGGCAAAGATGAATAAATCCAGTCCTTGTTTTCTGCCTGCGGGAGCTCCCAGCCTGGAAGAGAAAACTACAGTGAACTGTAGTCAGTGCAAAAAGAAAGCCCAGGGCTTCCCTAACTGGGGCAGAGATATGGGTCCAGAAATATGGCATGATTTTAGGTGGTGCACATCTTTTAATAGTAACATTATTCCATGTATTTTTTGTAGGAGAAAAAATATAGGGGCACCTAAGTGGCTCAGTCAGTTAAGCGGCTGACTTCGGCTCAGGTCATGATCTTGAAGCTCGTGGGTCCGAGCCTCGCGTGGGGCTCTGTGCTGACAGCTCAGAGCCTGGAGCCTTCTTCAGATTCTGTGTCTCCCTCTCTTTCTGCTCCCCCACCTCCCCTCTTGCTCTACCTCTCTCCCTCTCTCAAAAGTAAATAAACATTAAAGAAAAATCTTAAAACAATTAAAATACATATATATAAATAATACCTCAACCCCACGTTAACCGTTTCTCTTTTCGTTCAATCAACAAATGTGTGGTGACTGTTACCCTGTGCCTGGCACTCTTCTGGTGTCTGAGTGTCCGGAAATGAACAAACGGCTACAAATCCCTTCCCTCATAGATGTTACGTTGAGTTCAAATAAATGATTTAAATGTAAAAAACGAGATGATCTAAGGAAAGCAATCCACAGATTGGCCAGCTTTGCCATTTAGTGGATGAGTAACCCCAGACCAGTTTTTTAACCTTCTTGTGCCTCAGTTGCCTTGTCTGAAAAATAGGGGTAATAATTGTATCTTCCTCCCTGAAGTTCTGACCCCGGTGTGAGCTGACAGGGAGACATGCACTCAGTGCCTGGAACACAATAAGCACCTGTGACTGTTTGTTGATTTTTTTCGCGAGTACAGGCTAGAAGTTTTGAAGATGAAGTAACGACTCAGTTCTGGAAAGCTAGGCTTAGGACATCTTCCCAAGCGCCTGGATAACTTGCTTGCTTGTTTGTTTGTTTGTTTGTTTTTAAAATTAATTTTTTTTTTAATTTGAGAGAGAGAGAGAGAGGGCACGAGTGGGGGAGAGGGGCAGAGGGAAAGAGAGAGAATCTTAAGCAGGCTCCACAGTTACCGTGGAGCCCAGTGCGGGGCTTGGTCCCACGATGCTGGGATCACGACCTGAGCTGAGATCAAGAGTCAGACGCTCAGCCTACTGAGCCACCTGGGCACCCCTGGAGAACTTGCTGAGATGCGTCCTTCTCAGGCCCCACCTTAGAGACCCCCAGATCTTAGTAGATCTGAGGCAAAGCGTAGCTCTTACTATCTCCCTCTCTCTTTCTTGCTCCCCTTGCTATCCTGAGAGTGAACGACTGGGGGCTGCTTTAGGGTTCAGATAAGGGCTCCTTCCTCTCAGGCGGGTGGGGTAGGAAAATGCCTTCCTGGGTGCTGTGGTGCCTTGAAGGGCAAATTCACTGGCAAGTAGCTGTGTTCCGGGCGGGGGGGGGCAAGGGACAGCAGGTGCACAGGGGCAGGAGAGAACAGGTTCACTTGTAAAGCTGCAAGAAATTGAGTAGGATTGGCGTGTCTGGGATGTGAGGCTGTTGGCTGACTCTGATTTGAAGGCACACTGTGGCTTGTTGTCCCTGGCCCGCGGAGCATGCTGAATCAAGTTTAGTGGAAATCTGCCAACAAGGAGCTGTTTGAAACTGTGAGAAGTTTGCGTTTTAGGGCTTAAGATGTTGCACTCGGAAGCCCAAAGCAGCTGCTATGAGAAAAACCAGTTCCAAGGGAATCTTTGATAATGATTAGCAACGTGTTACTTTGTCTGCAGGGTTCCCTTTTAACAGCAACCCCACCCCCTAATGATTTCAGAGGATCTGGAAAATGTGAAGAACCTGCTCAACTCCTTCAAGAAAACAATGGATCACGCTCAAGTGTTCTCATACATTTCCAGGAAGCTTGGCTGGGAGGCAGCTCGAAGGAATAAAATATCTAAGGGTCCCTTTCATAACCCTCACATGACGAAGAGAAAGATGAGAAAGTGCTATGGAATCAGATGAGCAGAGGTTCAAGTTCTGACTCCACCTTGAACGAGCTGTGTGGCCCTGGGCCAACTACGTAGTTGCTCAAGACCTCGGGGTTCTCTTCTGTCCAGTGGGAATCAACGTCCAGAATGAGTGAAATGATGTGTGTGTGCCGTGAGCGGCCCGCTGCCTGGCACCCGGCAGAAGCTCAGTAAGTGACCACACGCTGTTAATTTTTAATCAGAAAAAGTGAAGTAGCATCCAGAAACTAAAGAAAGGGGAAGACGCAGGCTGCCTTTGCGATGAGGAAACGTTTCACTTGGGACTTCTGGGGAAAAAAGTCGGAAGGGTGTGTGGCCAAGACAGGCTATCCGATTAAGGGCTGAAAATGTAGTTTGGCTTTCTGGGGGCTGCTAATGGCCTTGCACCCTAAATGCCAGAGTAAAGAAATGTTTGGGCGGCATGAGGAAGCTTGGGGATCCTCACCTCTGGAGTACCTGTGAGCACACACCATATATCTATACACTTACACCTTCCCCAGACCGGCTCTTCGAGGCGGGCAGGAGGAAGGAGGGAGAAAAGGAGGCTACGCTGGGAAGGGGAGCCAGAAAAGACAGCCATGAAAAAGGGAAGGAAGGGGCTGGGAGTGGTTTGCCGCTTAGAGGGCTGGAGTCGAGAGAGAGAAAACCACCACGTTTGAGCTGAGTTCACCACTGCCCTGTGTTCACCCGGGATTCCAGGAGCCTACTGTGCACACTCCCCCAGTTTAGGCACTGAGGGCGGTGTGGCTCTGTGCCCTAGCCCCACTCCGGAGGTGCCTACCCCCCTGCACCGGGCTGAAGAATATCCCCCTGGAGCTCATGTCCACCAGGAACCTCAAGACGTGACCTTGTTTGGAAATCATGTCTTTGCAGATTACTTAGTTGAGATGAGGTCATACGGGTTTAGGGTGGGCCCTGAGTCTAATGACTGGAGTCTTTACGATAAGAGGAGAGGAACCACAGAAATATATACAAGTACAGGGAAGAAGGCCATGTGAAGGCAGAGACAGAGACCAGAGTAATGAATCTACAAGCCAAAGAATGCCGAGGTTTGGCAATGTCCACCAGAGAAAGGGGCAGGTGAAGAGGAGTGCTAGCCAGGGGCACCCGGGGGACTCAGTCGGTCGAGCGTTCGACGTCAGCTCAGGTCATGATCTCGCGGTTCGTGGGTTCGAGCCCCGCGTCGGGCTCTGTGCCGACAGCTCGGAGCCTGGAGCCCGCTTCGGATTCTGTGTCTCCCTCTCTCACTGCCTCTCCCCCATTCATGCTCTGTCTCTCTCTGTCTCTCAAAGAATGGATAAACGTTAAAAAAAATTTTTTTAATCCCTGTTGTCGTAAGCCACCGTGGTGGGGTTATGGCAGCCGGAGGAAACGATACACTCTCGGAAGAGAAAATCAGAACGCAGGTACTCCCCATTTTGCAAGGCACCGTATTAACAGAAACTGCACATCAGGGTTGTGCCCTCGCTTTGCATGTTCAGTGGTAACTGATGTCTAGTTTCAGTTCAGTGGTGACTGACCTCCAGTTTCAATTGACATGGAAACTCACAACGCACACACGCGCACACACACACACGCGCCCCTGAAAAAGCACATGTCATTCATAATTGAGAGAAAATGAATAAGGCACATCACCAGGTGAGTAACAGAAGACTTAGACGCTGCAGAAACAACTGTGGCTTAATCAGGAAGGGCTTCCTGGCACGAGCAAGTGTTGACTGCACTTTTGGAAGATTGATTAGGGGAATGCGGGGCCCCCGGAGCATTGCGTGGGGGGTGATGGGTGCCTCCATTCCTTCTTCCAGGGACCAATTCCGCCTGGACCACTTCTTCACATTTTTTTAAATGTTTATTTATTTTTGAAAGGGGGGCGGGGAGAGGCAGAGAGAGAGAGGTGGACACAGAATTCGAAGCAGGCTCCAGGCTCCAAGCTGTCAGCACAGGGCCCGACGGCGGGCTCGAACTCACGGACTGCAAGGCCACGATCTTAGCTGAAGCTGAACACTTAAGCAACTGAGCCACCTAGGCAGTCCCTTTTTACATTTTTAATTTTTTAAATGTTTGTTTTTTTTTTAATTTATGATTTTTTGGGGCGCCTGGGTGGCTCAGTCGGTTGGGCGTCCGACTTCGGCTCAGGTCATGATCTCGCAGTTCGTGGGTTCGAGCCCCGCGTCGGGCTCTGTGCTGACGGCTCAGAGCCTGGAGTCTGCTTCGGATTCTGTGTCTCCCTCTCTGACCCTTCCCCGTTCATGCTCTGTCTCTCTCTGTCTCAAAAATAAATAAATGTTAAAAATAAAATTAAAAAAAAATAAAATTTATGATTTTTTTAACTGACTGACCCCTTTTTTGCTCTGAGGTCTTAGTCTACCTGAGGCTGTGGTTTCTCAACTTGAAATGGTGATCCTGCTTCCCAGTATGCCTGGGAATGCCAGACTGGATCATTCACAGCAGCCCCTTCTGCTCTCGAAGGTGTCCTGGTTTGTATTTAAAAAAAAAAAAAAAAAAGCACTGGGATGGGTTTATTTTCTATTTTCCAAGTACGAAATTATATCATTAAACATGCTTTTCAAGCAACAATTTTCCTTGGAGTTTCTGATATTCAGCTCTGCTACCTCAGAGGGGTTCCCTGATTGAAAATCACTTGAATGGCATATCTCTGAGTTTTTCCAGACAATTCAGCTTCGGGTTTCGGAGCAAGACGTCTGAAGCTGGGCTGAAATGGGTGTCTATCTAAGGCCCATGACCCGCCAGCTATGTGACCTTGGCAGTCTGTGCCACACCGTCACACCCCCATCTCTCGAGGACCACTTTTTCCCTTAATGCAATGGAGCTAGTTATAGCGTAATAGTCAAAATATTAATAACATTTTGCCCTAATTAATGATTGCACATATTAATAATAATACGCACCAATAATAGTACAATAAATCTCAGTACTCCATAGAATGGCTGGTATGATTACACGGCATGTGTAAAACCCTTAGCACAATACCTGTCATAAAACAATGATTTCTTTGATAGGAGGGTTTTTTTTTTTCTTTTTCAATGTGAGCTTAAAAAAAAAAAATCTAAGGATTGTGCTCAAGTGGTGCAGAGTTTATTTGGGTTTGATGGGAGGAAGCACTTCTAGACAGTCAGAGTGGAGACACCACAACATCCAGACGGCCAGCTATCAGCTGTGTTGGTAGACCTGAAGCCCAGAACAAATTATCCCTAATTGTAGATAATCGGAAAACAAAATATGCAGCCGTTGAGACAATGTGACGCGACGCAGAAGATGTTAGTGCCGGGGATCTGGTTGTATTTTTACCTTGTTATGGCTTTCACTTTCCTGTCTCTGTGCCATTTTCTTCTTTTTTCTTTTTCTTCCTTTCTTTTTCTGGGGGGGGAGGTGGTTGTTGTCTTGCTCCAGAACAAGGCAGCATGATACTGTGGGGAAAATTTGAAGAATGTTCCATCGCTCAGAGCTTTTTAGTTACCAGAAACAAAAAAGTTCTAATGACTAACTTAATCTTTCACAGAATTTTCTAGAAGGACATTGGAGAGTTCCCAGGAATGATGGGGACCCGGAATGACAGGGCTGAGACAGTCTTGGAACGGGGAATGCCAAGCGTCTAGAGAGCCAGACAATTTGTTCTCTCCAGGGACAGCGACCAAAAAGAATGTGCTGCCACCTCTATGTTCTGTCCTTGGGTCACTCCAGTTAAGACTCAAAGTCTTGCAGGGTCCTGGGAGAACCAGGCTGGCTGGTGTCCCTTGAGCATCTCCCTGGCTGGAAGAGGCCTGGCCTTCCTTTGGGACTCCCAAGACCACCCATGTTGGGTAAGAGGAGATTCCAGAAGCAAATGGGGGATGTGTTACTCAAAGAAGAGGAAAAGATACGTGCAGCCCCAACGCCCCAGGAGCTTTTGAAAGTGGGCCTGGGGCCTGGGGGCACATGGGTGGCTCAGTGGGTTGAGCGTCCAAAGTCGTCTCACGTCATGATCTCACGTTTCATGAGTTCAAGCCCTGCATTAGGCGCCCTGCTGTGAGTGCAGAGCCTGCTTCAGATCCTCTGCCCCCCCCGCCCCTCCCTCACGCGCTCTCTCTCTCTCTCTCAAAAATAAATAAAAACATTAAAAAAAAAAAAAGTGGGCCTGAGAAACTCTGGTTACTATCCCCACCTGGTCCTGAATGGCTGTGTGTGCTCTGCCCACAGCCCTTCTTCTGGCTGGACCTCAACCATCCCGTCTGCAAAATGAGATAGATGTTCAGCTCATGTGACAGTTGGGGGCTTTTCCATCCCGAATGTTCTCTGACCCCCACCAGCTGCCACTGATCTGGTTGGTCACCCCTCTCCTCACGTTTGAGCCTCCCACCCTTTTGGTCACGCGTGACAGACTTCTTCAAGTCACAGACCACTTTCTGAAGAGTTGATTGCAGGGAGGAGGGCGGCGGGCTAACCCCGCAGTGGGGAACGCAGGCCACAACAGTTTTTCAAATTTACTTCTGAAAAGAGATAGCAGTCTCGGTGCCTGGGGAGGGAGACTTGTGAGGTGAGAAAAATGACAGCCTTGTTTGTTAAGAAGAGAGAGGGGGGTGTGCCGGGTTCCTGGACGGACGACCTCAGGAGGCGTCTCTGGCTTGTGTGAATCCGGTGATGGTCACGGGTTGAGGGGCAAAGATGTGGCTCATGTCCAGCTGTGGTGCCATACACTTTGGAGATGCTCCCACACCTCACGGAATGCCTCTGTAGTGCTCACCTGGGAGCCTTCCAGCATCACATCAGGGACTTTGTTAAAAGTTTAAAGGGGCGCCTGGGTGTCTCAGTTGGCTAAGCGTCCGACTTCAGCTGGGGTCATGATCTCGCAGTCTGGGAGTGCGAGCCCTGCATCAGGCTCTGTGCCGGCAGCGGGGAGCCTGGAGTCTGCTTCAGGTTCTGTGTCTCCCTCTCTCTCTGCCCCTCCCCTGCTTGTGGTCTCCCTCTCTCTCTCAGAAATAAACATTAAAGCTTTTTTGAAAAGTTCACACTATCTGAAACTGCTTAAAAATAGACTAGCACAGGCCATCATGGTTTTTGAGCCTTCAGGACTTTGCAAAGGATTGTAGCAGTAGGATGTGACAGGTGAGGAATCCGGCAGGGGAGTGGAGCAGGCCTGGGTTTGAATGCCCTTTCTTCCACCTTTTCACTTGGGGCCCCTGAATGATTTACTTAATTTTCCTCTGAGTTTTGTTTCTTTTCCCTTATCTATAAAGTGAGAATAATCATAGTTTCCCATTCATGTGGCGCTCATGGAGATTTAAGGAGAAAAATCACAAGAAGTGTTTTGCAAAGTACTGGGCCCATAGAAAATACTTGATAAACGTTAGTGTTACTATGATTATTATTGTTATGAACTTAATAGTAATGGTCACTTGGCCTAGGCTTACTGATCTATGTTACAGACAAAGGTACAAAACAGACAACGGCACAGACAACGGCAGGGCATAAAATCAGCACAATGACTTTCGACTTGACTGCAACCCAAGGCTATGGGGATATGGTGCCACCATGGCCAGAGGATCCAACAAACATGGCGGGAATGACGTGAACTCCTTCTTAGACTGTAGTCCAGACTCCTTCTGGGTGAGCTGGCTTGGAGCCCACCCCTTGGGCTTCATCCGGGGATGCTTTTCCACTCCTTCCATTCTAGTTTGCTCTGGGTTCCCTGAGTAGTGGTAGGGTCCCCCAGAATATTTGGCCTGACTAACCCAGACCCATTCTCCAGGTCTTGGCTGAACAGGGTCCCTGAGCTCCTAGGCCGTCAGACACCCCCCATAATGCTCTGTTCTTCCCACTGCTTTGGGTCCTTGAATTTCTTTAGTTAATTACTCAGGTAAATACTTGTTCAATGTCATGCTTCTTGACTACATTGTTAAATTGATTTCTTCCACAGTGGCATCTGCTCTGTATATAGGAGGTATTCAATAAATATTTGTTGACTGGGAAAGTCTGAGAGTGGGATTAGGACCTGGCATGGGCTTGGGTACTGGGCTGGTGGTAAGTTGCCCCTACTTTAGGAGGTTACACCGGTTTCAAGTAAGGCAAGGAAACAAATCCTTTAGCTCAGAAGACCTGACATCTTGAACCAAATCAGCCTAGTCGAAGGCCCTTGGGAAGACTATATCTTCTCTAGGGGCTTCATCTAGAAAGCAAAGGATAAGATTGCCTCTAGCTTTCTACTACGTGTCCCATATCCTGACCCTGGAACAGCGTGGCGGGAACAAACTCCTTTGGACGTAAATTTGTCACCCATCTCTTTCTGGCCACAGATCTCAGCACATGAGTGCGCTGACTGCATTTACTTAGCAACATGAATTGGGTCCCTTTGTGCTTAGTCAGCGCTAAGCATTGGAAATATCGAAACAGTAGCTCCAGTTCCAATGGGGGAAGCAAGAGGAACACATAGGCAATCTCACTGTAGTGTGATAGAGTGGAAGTAGCAGGAAGTGGAGAAACCAGGTGACATGGAACCAGATGACCTAGCATTGGGATGCTGATCCGACATTGCTTTGCTGTACGACCTTGAGAAAGTTACCTGATGGTTCTCAGTCTCAGTATGCTAATGTGCACGATGAGGAAGTGAGTGTTTTCATCTCACGGGGATGTGGTGAGATAACATAAAACAGGCAAACAACGTGGTGAATGAGGAGGGAGGCGCAGTGCTTAACTGTCCTTAGCCACTCTGAACAAGATAAACATGGAAAAGGGAACGAAGGGGACAGAGATCACGGAGGGCTTTCCTGAAGAGGTGACATTCAAAATGAGACACAGTGGAGATAAACATCATTCAGATGGAGGGAAAAGCAGGAGGAGAGATTCGGAGGAGAGAATGTGCTTGGCATTTCAGAAGAAATGCAATTGCCTTGATAAAGTTGTAGCCTATATCAGAGGGAGCGATTCGGCCTGAGGCTGGGGGAGTAAGCTGGGGGCAGATCACGAACGGATACAAAGATACTTGTACTTTACAGAGGAAGAAGAGCCAGGAAACTCTTATTACAGTTTGGAGAATGATCTGATCAGCCATCTTTTGAAGGCTGTTCCCGTGCCTTTGAGGAGACCAGACTAGAGGCAGTGAGAAGCTACTGTAGGGACCCAGACAAAAGGTGATGGTAGGTGAAAAGAAGGTGGGAGTCGGGGTAAGGAGGCACGTGCACAGAACCGAAAGGTGCCTCAGAGGTAGAATCTACAGGACTTGGTGATGCATTAAAATGGAGAGTGAGAAGGGGGAGGGTGGAGAGGAAATTCTCATTTACTGAACCTGTGCTAGACCATCTCTCATCTCACACCTCACTGAATTCTCTCAAAAGCCCTGGCAGCGAAGTACGATTCCCATATACCCCCCACCCCACCCCCGGCCACCCCTTTATTTTCTGTTCCCCCGGCCAGGTGGGAAAGTCAGGCTCCGAGCAGCAGAGTCATTTGGCCTGGGCCACACAGCCAGCTGGTGGCACAGCCAGATTGCAGCTCAGGTCTGTGAGACTTCCGAAGCCAGGTGCCTTCAGCTCTGACGTTAGTTCCCAGATTGACTTGTTCCTTCCTGGCACTTTGGAACTTTGAAAAAAGTATGGGATCCTAGGCCCCGCCCTCTGGACATTCTGGTTCAGTAGCTCTGAGGTGGACCCTGGGAATCTCTAGCTTAGCACCAGAATGATCCGGTGGGTCAATCTGGGAAGACCTTTTCTTTTCGTGGGCCCATCTTCTCCTTCCAGGGACTGTCTTTCCCCCTGAGGGAGGGGGCTGGCAGACGATGCTCTACCACCGGAAAGGGGCTAGGAGACAGGTTGATCAACCAGCCTCAGGTCTGAATCTGCGCTAGACCAGCCTCCCGGGCATGTGATCCTAGGAGACCAATCAGAAGCCTTCTGAGGAGCGGATGTGGGCCTTGGGCGGCCAGCAGCTATCTTTGCCCCCAGGTAGGGTGGGGAGGTCCCAACTGAGATGAGGACATGGAAAGAATCTTGAGGCTACCTTTTGAGCCCCTAGATCCAGTCACCTCTGGGCCCTTTCAGGGACATAAGCTAACGGCTACTTTTTCTTCTTTCTTTTCTTCCCTCTTTCTCTCTCTCTCTCTTTCTCTCTTTTTCATTTGCCAATTAAAGCTGGGTTTCTGCTGCTGGTAATCTAGAGATCCTGACTGATAGACTCAGAGAAGCTATTGTGGAGGCTCCTGCTGTCCAGGACGAGTTATGGAGACAGCAGGGGTGGGGGGGAAGATTTGGTAGGAGCTCAGCACAAAGCATAGGGTTGAACAGATTAAAAAAAGATTGATGGCCCCAGGAAGTAGAGACTTAACATGTATGGCAAATACATTCGTTCATCCATCCATTTGTTGATATACTCACTCATCCATTCAACACAATTTTGGATATCAGACATATGCTTGCTTGCCCTACAGGGTGCAACAAGGAGAGAGAAAGTCATAGACTTTGCTCTTCAGGAGTTCAGAAACTAGCAAGAAAAAAAGAGAATTAAACATTATTTCTAACACAGGCAAACATGGTGTGTGACAGAGAGATTGCAGAGGGCCCTGGGAGCCCGGAGGATGGAGGAGACTTGGGCTGACCACTGCCATCACCACCTAGAAGAATCATTCTCTGCAGGAGTGGCCATGTCTAGAACGCATCCCCCTCCTTAGCTCACTCACATTCCACACACCGCTGAGGGCCTTTGGAATTCCAAGCAAGGTGATAGGTACCGGCGAGATACAAATGGAAGCTGTCCTTGAGGTGGCTACACCTGGCTTCATCTCCCTTTTCTCTGGTATCTTTGGTTCTCTCCCCTTCAGCTCTGCCCCATCAGCATACAAACGAATGATCTCTCCCATCTTCAATAAGATAAAACCAAAATCCACTCAAGCAAATGAAACCAGACAAAATCCTGTCTTCACTGGATGTGTTTATCTCTTTCCTTATCCTCACAGCTACCCTTCTTGAAAAGGTTAGTGAGACACGTTTTCACTTTGCTTGACAATGGCTCTTCATTCAGCCCATTCATGAAGGAACTGTTGAGTCGCTGTCTGATACCAGGCATTTATGCTGGTGCCGAGCGAGGGTTTGTTGAACAGGACCTATGTGGTTCCATTTCTCAAAGCCACAGGTGATCTCTCTAAGAAAAAGAAATGTTTGGACAGGTAGTCCTAGTCTCCTGAGGAACCTCGTCTCCGTGGTCAGAGAGTACTAGAAGGTGAGCCATGAAAGATGAGTAAGAAGCTTGTCAGGCCTGTAGGCTCAGTGTTGGTGGATGAGTGGGTGGTGGGTCAACCATGTTTTGGGCAGAGGGAGCAAAATGTCTGAAAAATCTTGCAGGACGTAGGGAAACCAGAGAGATGAGACCTGTGAGTGGGCGGAAGGCAGTTGTGGAGGACTTTGGAGGTGCAGAACAGCTTTGGACTTTGTCGGAATGGTAGCAGGAAACTTCTGAAGGGTTTTAGGCATGGGAAGAGCATATTTGTGATTTAGAAAGATAACTAGGGGGGCAGTGTTGGAGAAGGCAGCGGCTCTTCAGCTTTTTTAAGCCCCAGAAGGCTTGTTAGAGCACAGTTTCCTGGTTCCCATCTCTGGGGATGCTAATTCAGGGGACTATGTGGACTATGTTTGCATTTGGGACCAATTCACGGGTGACGTTGATGCCGATGGTGTAGGCATCACACTTCAGGAGCTCCTGGAGAAGGTGTTGTAGGAGGGCAGGATGTGGGGGGAAATGAGTGGGCAGCTGTTTGAAGTGAGGAACTGATTCAAGAAGAGGGAGGATCCTGGGGAGGAGGCGTGGCCAAGAAGATGCCTCCATGTCGCTAAGTTTAAGGGACCATTTTCTGTGCATCTTGCTGCACCTCTGTCTGCTTTCGTAGAAGGGCTTCCTGCTGGCTTCAGTGACACCATTTGCCTCTACCTTCCCTCCGTCCCTCTGATGACCCTTGTCCTTTGTTCCCCTTCCAGCACTTTTTTTTTTTTAATTTATATTCAGGTTAGTGTAGTCTTGGCTTCAGGAATAGAACCCAGTGATTCATCTCTTACATATGACAGCCGGTGCTCTTCCCAAAAAGTGCCCTTCTTAATGTCCATCACCCATTTAACCCCCCACCCCACCCCACCCCCAACAACCCTCAGTTTGTTCTCCGTATTTTAGGGTCTCTTAACTTCCAGCATTTCTTGAGGTCTATTCTTGATTCTATTTTCCCTGAGGGAAAGGGGTGGGGTCTTCAGAAGAGACTTTCAACTCCATCCTGCTTCATAGTAAACACTCTTTAAGTGTTTTATTTTATTTTTTTAAGGATTTTATTTATATTTATTTTAATTTTTTAAATGTTTATTCATTTTTGAAAGACAGAGACAGAGGACAAGCATGGGTGGGGCGGAGAGAGAGGGGGACACAGAATCGGAAGCAGGCTCCAGGCTCTGAGCTGTCAGCACACAGCCTGTCGCGGGGCTCGAACTCACAGACTGCGAGACCATGACCTGAGCCGAAGTCGGACCCTTGACCGACTGAGCCACCCAGGCGCCCTTAAAGATTTTCTTTATTCATTTATTTATGTTTGTTTTTTAATATTTATTTATTTTTGAGAGAGAAAGAGAGAGACAGACAGACAGACAGACAGTGTGAGCTGGGGAAGGGGCAGAGAAGGAGACACAGAATCCAAAGCAGGCTCCAGGCTCTGAGCTGTCAGCACAGAGCAGGTCGTGGGGCTCGTACTCACCAGCTGCGAGATCATGACCTGAGCCGAAGCTGAATGTCCAACCAACTGAGCCACCCAGGTGCCCCTAAAGATTTTATTTTTAAAGAAATGTTTATTTATTTATTTTGAGAGAGAGAGAAAAAGAGAGAGAGAGAGAGGAAGCAGGGGAGGGGCCGAGAGAGAGAAGGAGCAACGGAATCCCAAGCAGGCTCTGCGCTGTCAGCATGGAGCCCGATGCAGGGCTCAAACTCATAGACCATGAGATCATGACCTGAGCCAAAGTCAAGAATCAGGTGCTCAACTGACTGAGCCGCCCAGGCACCCCTAAAAGTGTTTTGAAATAACGTAGAGGCTGATTACCAGTTCTTGGTTCTCGACCAGGCCATAGGTGACTCAGGGCCAGGACCTTTCTAAGCATCTCTTCCCACACCCAGTACAGTGTAGGCACACAGTAGGTGCTTAGTAAATGTTTATGAAGCAATGAATAATTCCCGCTGTCACCATTTTGCCAGTTCTGTGAATGTCGTCAAGCTACTTAATCTCTCCATATTTCAATCTCTTTATGTATAAAATGGGGATTGGAAATAGAATTTATCTCCTAAGAGTTGCCTTGGGGATGAAGAAAGATAATGTACGCGAAGTGTTTGGCACGTAGTGAGAGCTATTGAACTTGTGGCACCTTCAGCATTGTCATAGGCAACAATCCCTCTCCAGCTGGGCTGTTGTGAGGGACCAGGAGATAGAGGGTTTGGCAGATAGTAGGTGTGTGACGAAGGTTAATTCTCTCTCTCCAAGCTCTCCCTTTCCCCACCCCTGGAGACCCCTGACTGCACTGGCTTGTTTTATCCCTGGATCAGCTGATGGGGTAACAATGGGAAGAGAGTGTTCCGGTTTGTGGCTGAGCTCTCAAGGCATTGTTTAAAAACAAAGAACATTCCTTTCAACCTTAGAAGATCTACATCCCACTGGCTCTGGCACCCCGCAAAGGTGTCTTCTCCGTAGGGACTAATATTGAGAGAAATGGCATTAAAAACAAAACGCAAAAGCATCTCAAGGATGATCACCTCCCACCAATTAGGCAAGACAAACATTCTTGGGAATGAGTCTAAATTCTCTCCGGAAGGATCTAGAATAGAGAAAGATTATTGCCACAGTCTCAGTGGTGGGTGTAGAGTCTTTTTAGTTTTATTTTTTTAAATGCGTCTCTGTTCTCATCCTATTAGCTTGTTTTCACCCTCCTTCTCCTTTGAAATAGGCCTGTAATGGTCTATAACCTTAAACGAGGAGGCTTTCGTAAAGCTACCCGTGCATTTATAGATAGTGTTGTGGGACACCCTTCAACATTTTCGAGCCGAAGGATTATTTATTGTTGGGAAGAAATGCTTCAGGGCCCCTAGCGTGTATGCTAAGAAATTATTACTGACTGAGCCAATCATAAGCTGTTACAAACCAACCACAGAAAACCCCCTAACACTTGCCTTCTTTCCCAAGCTTTGTGCCAGAGTTTGTCTTATCCTAGCTGTGACTCTTAGGCCAGGGTGGTGAAAACTTTGTTCATTTAAACATTTGATTGTTTTTATAACGTGGATCTCCTTTGTTGCTTCCAAATGGCAGCATGAAATAACACTTCCTTCCTCTTTATACATTCCATCCCTACACAGAATCACCCCCAGAATCCCCTGGGGTAGTCATTAATTCCTGGACATTGTCCTGGGTTAAGAGGCATCGTCAGTAGTAGCTCATTCCTTCCCGTTGATTCTCCACAAAATCGCAAGCTCCTCCCCTCCACCTCCGATTCTTGATTATTCTTATCTACAAGATGGATCAAACAATGGCGTAGACCCTGGGGACCCTCTGGGTTGGCTCTGGGAACCAATCTGTGTTGGGGTCAAGATCAGCCTGACTTTCTGGAAAAAAAGTTGGCATTTGCTCCGTTTTGAGACCTTTCTCTAGCTTCATATACCTGAGAGGGAGGCCTAAACTCCGCAGCTGGGATGATTCCCTTCCCTCCCCACAGCCAAGCTCTGCATCGTTAAATTGTTTCCTGATAATTTGGAACAGGGAGTTGTTTTCCCAGTGAGGAACACTCTCTCCTATTCCGCCTGCTCGCCTGGACTGAGTGATTCAAATGAACACCTTCCTTGTTCTCAAGTGAGTTGCTCCAGAACTGCACTCCAGCCACAAAGGGACAAAGAATGAATCTTTTAAGATCGCCCCCGCTTTTGTAACACTTTGAACTATTGGACTTCTGTGGATTGTATCTCCCTTTGAATTTAGGGTATAGGGTGTGACTACATGAAACTATTAGGGTGGGACTTAGGATCCAAAACAAAGGATCCAGAAAAAGACATTAAGGGCTTGAATAAATTATCCTAGAGTTCCGAACCACAGACAGTAATTATTTATTGATGTTTGGGTGGTGGTTGATGCTGGTGGTGGTGGATCAAAGTTCTAAAGAGAGTCCAGGATCTGAATCTACTCTGAGGCTGGAACGGCAAGATGATTAGAACAGCGATAGTAACTTCCATTCGCTTAAGTAGTCAATGTGCCAGTTCCTGGGTTTGCGAAGCCTTATAATTAATAATATCTCCATTTAAAAATGACTTTTTGTGTTCTAACGATAACCAGGTGTCATGAGTGTCCCTGTATCAGAGGTTGAAGGGGAGTTTGTAGTTTCCAAAATGACTCACGTGACGAAGAGTAAACGTGTTTTATTTTATGATCTGAACAGTTCTCCAAACTGGCTGCTTCCCAGGAGCAATGGGTGAATCTCATTTAACAAATGGCTAAGGTAGGAGCGAATGACTTGTGGGTTTCTCATAAGCAAAACATGAGGGGCGTCTGGGTGGCTCAGTCGGTTAAGTGTCTGACTTTGGCTCAGGTTATGATCTTGCAGTCCATGAGTTCGAGCCCCTATTAGGGCTCTGTGCTGACAGCCCAGAGCCTGGAGCCTGTTTCGGATTCTGTGTCTTCCTCTGTCTGCCCCTCCCCCACTTGCACTCGGTTTCTCTCTCAAAAATAAATAAACACTAAAAAAATTTTTAAGAAACAATGAACAAAATAACGAAATGAAACACAACAAGCAAGAAAGGGAGAACTGATGTCCCACAGGGCCCGAATGTTGAAATTCACAGCACATAATCCGCTAGACTGGTGACTCCTGCGCGAGCAGCCAGTCTATTCCCACCGGCTTGTTTGACAGAGGAGGTCTAGCCTCATAACATAACCTGTGTTATGAGTGGACTCCTTGGGTTTGAATCCTGGCTCTACTGTTCATCATCAGTGGTCTTTGGGCACATGGAGGAGTCTTTCTGTGCCTCAGTTCCCCCTTCTACCATAAGGAAGTCAACATTGGGCTGATTCCCGTCATGGGCTGCTATGCAATTATTGTAAGGAAAATGCTTACAAGAATGCCTGGCACATTAAGTAGGTTAGTATGGTGATTAGTCAGTCCATCAGGCCCCAAGCCAAAAGCATTCTTGACCCCAGCACTTTAGACACAGGATGAGCTAAGGCATGATAGTGTTGTTTTTCGAAAAATGGGGGTGGGGGTGGGGGTGGCGGTGACCTGGATTCAGTGTTTTACAGCATGGCCCCGTGGCTGCGGAGAAATTACAAAACCCCTCTACGCCCCTACATTTCACTGTTTGTAAAATAGGGTTAATAACTTGCCTCCCTCGCCTAGCATAGTAGGCAAGCAGGGGGCTGGTTCCTACCGTCTGGGTTTGAATGTAGCCTGGGAGTGGCATGGGTTAACCAAATGAAGTTTCTTCATCTTCCTCCCACCCCCCCCCTCCCCGCAAACCTTACCCCCTTTGTATACTTAACTTATCTTTAACCTCTGGCATCCCTTTGCCTTCTCACCAGCTTACTGCCCTGTTCATTCTTCCAAGTAGCAACTCTGGCCCCTATCACAGATCTCCAGGAAGCATCTTATAACCCTCAGAATTTAAAAGACCTTAAGGACCCAGACCCATTTGAGCAAAGCAAAGCCCTTGCCCTTTCAATAACTTCTTTCTTCATCTTTGTAAACTCATTCCCTTGAGGGCCAAATTCTGTTAATTGGAATTGATGAAAAGAAAATAGAAAAAAAAGGCAAGAAAAACAAAACACTCACAACTTAAGATTTGGCTCAATTATATATTTGCCACGTATTTTATTTTTTCTAAAAACAATAGAAAAAATCAACTTTAAAAAGGAAAATGTACTTAAATAAAAAAAATTATGGTTTATAATACATGGTTTGAATTCTTGTATAACTGCTATAAACGTTTTATTAAAGTTATTTACATTTAATGGCCATATTTACACAGGAAAACGGGGTAAACTTGACACATTTTTTAAAAACAATTCTTAAATACAAATCTGTTAAAGGAAAACAAACAAACAAAAAGATGGCAAGCATAAAAAAATGTTCTTTTATGCCCAAAATTCCATTTGAGGCAGTTTACATTATGGCTAAACCTTTCAATCCTAAGACCCAGCCAAGGTTGTGAGGTTGCACTTGACCATGCATTTGAAACAAGTTCAGATATGAGGAGTTGCTACAGTTCTGTGAGAAGGAAGCTTTTTCCTTACTTTCCCTTAGTAACAAGTGAGAATTCACGAGCAACTCCAGTTCCTCCCTCTAATAGGTGGACTTATGCACAAGAGTTCCTTAGCTGTTCAAGTTTGTGTTTCAACTGTTCTCGTCGCTTCCTCAACAGGTCCTTTTCCGAAATGAGCTTTTGCTCCCCTGCTTGGACGGACAGGATGTACGCGGTGGCTTTTTTAAGGATAACCACCTTGGGGGCCTTTTCGTTGTTTTCCAACTCTGGGATCTGGTCGCGCAGGGCAAAAAAGCTCCGTTTCAGCTCGTTTCTCCTCTGGCGTTCCAAGACGTTGTGCGTCCGCCTCTTGTCGTTCTCCTCCGTGTCCGAAGACCTGGGGCTGATACATTTGCGGTTGTTGCTGATCTGTTTCAGGACCCTGCCACTGTCCAACTTAGCCCTCTTGGCGGCTGGGTAGTCCTTCCTAGTGGAGGGGGGCGCTGCGTAATTGTGCTGATGGGTGGGCACGTGGCATCTCTTAAGGACCAGCGGGCTGTGAGGAGGTTTGCTGTGGCCTCCGGCAGAGGGTGACCCCGATTCCGACCTTTTGGCAGGGGGCTGCCTTTTCTCCACAGAAACGACATCAATTTCTTCTTCTTCCTCTTGTTCTTCCTCTTTAAGAAAGGAAAAAGAAAACGCGCGGGTTAGCGACGTGTCCTCACAGCAATCAAGGACCAGATTAAATTAATGCTATGCAAATATAAGGCGTTATCCTGTGAGAAAGGGCCCTGGCACAAAGTCATCCCCGGAGAACAAATTAGCCAATCAACCCAGCTCTTCTCGCAACGAAGGCACAGAGTCAGAAAGGGAGAATGACAGCTGGGTTTACGGCACAGATGAGAAAATTACAATTTACCAGGATAAGACATCGATGCCAATTCTTACCTAAGACTTAATGAGGCTTTGGACACACCCAAAGCAAAGCACATTCCCAAGCACCTCCTCTTTTTAAGGGACTTTACCAAGAACCCTTCAGGTGTTGCAAATGATAGAGTCTCTCGGTATGACTTTAGCAACTCCCTATTTTACTGGAAGGGCAAAAAGGAAAAAAAAAATTCTTGCGGCTTTGCCAAAAGTTCTAGGGGTGGGGGGAGGGAAAAAGCCCAATTTTGGCAAGGATTTGCTTTTAAGTGTTCCAAACAGGCAGACCAGATCCCAGGCTCTTCAGCCCATCTAAAGCCACTGTCACTAGGTCACAGCGCCTGGGAGGCAGGCCGCTCCGCCTCTGTCCACTGCCCATCTTCATTTTTTTGTAGATCCTACTCCAGGAAAACCCAAGAACTACTCAGAAGGGACGAGGGAAGCCATCCCTCCGCTCTCAGAGATCAATCCCCTCCTCTCCCGCTTCTCGCACACCCCCACCGCGGGGGCAATTAAAATGCTGAAGAAAACTAAGAGGGAGTGGATTGAGTTGCAAGATAAGCCAGAAGATTGAAAAACCCCAAAGAAATTCCTAAGGGGAGGGAGGGAGAGGAGGGGGCCGGCCACTGGGGCGGTCTTAGGAGAGGGGATGGGAGGAAACCCTAAAGCCCAGGGTTCCGGGATGAGCTCCCAGACCCTTCCAGATCTAGCATTTCCCTTCCCGACCGGGATGAGCTCCCAGACCCTTCCAGATCTAGCATTTCCCTTCCCGAATAGAAGAAAAGAGAAAAGCCGGGGTCGGCAGAAGCGGCCAGTGGAATGAGCTGCCGAGGAGAACAGGAAGGGTACCCAGCCGCCCCCTCGGAAGGGCCGGGAGGGGCCCAGCTTACCAGAGTCGCTGCTGGTGGTGGGCGGTGTCTCCTCGTGGAGCGCCAGGGGCTCGGGGCTGGCCCGCGGGGAGGACTCCGCCGAGGAGAGCAGAGAGTCCGAGGACGGAGAGAAGGCGGCGGAGTCGGGGGAGGCGCAGGGCTTGGGCGAGCTGCTGTCGTTGAGCGGGTAGGGGAAGACCACGGAGGGGTCGATGCACTCGGAGGCGGCGGCGGTCAGGTCCTGCAGGTACAAGCTGGAGGTGGGGCAGCCTCCGGGCCCGCGGGCGGGGCTCGGGCTGCCGCTGTCTTTGCGCGCAGCCTGGTAGGAGGCCAGCTTCTCCGAGACGAGCTTGGCGGCGGCCGAGAAGCCGCTCCACATGCAGTCCTGGATGATGATGTTTTTGATGAAGGTTTCGTCGTCCGGGTCGCAGATGAAGCTCTGATTCACCATGTCTCCTCCCAGCAGCTCGGTCACCATCTCCAACTGGTCGGCCGTGGAAAAGCTGCCGCCGCCGCCGTCGTCGTCCCCCCGGGGGGAGAAGGACGCGAAGGCGACGTAGGAGGGCGAGCAGAGCCCCGAGCGGCGGCTCGGGGACAGCGGCGGGGTGGGCAGCAGCTCGAATTTCTTCCAGATATCCTCGCTGGGCGCCGGCGGCTGCAGCTCGCTCTGCTGCTGCTGCTGGTAGAAGTTCTCCTCCTCGTCGCAGTAGAAATAGGGCTGCACCGAGTCGTAGTCGAGGTCATAGTTCCTGTTGGCGAAGCTGACGTTGAGGGGCATCGCGGCAGCCTGCTGAAGGGGGCACACAAAGGGGGGGGAGGTCTTGAGCGAAGGGGGGTCTGGGGTGGGTGCCGCAGCCCCCGCGCAGCGCGCGCCCGGATGCCGAGCCGCTCCCCTTCCAGCGCGAGCCCCAGCCGGGGCCAGCGGCGGCGAAGGGCACCCCTCCCACCCCGTCCAGGTGGCCCCCTGCTATCTGGGACGCACACTCGGTGAGCCAGCCGCGGAGCGCCGGCGGAGCTCGCGTCCGCGGGGAGCCCTCGCCGCCGCCGCCGAGCAATCGGAATCGGCTCTGGCCTCCTTAAGCGGCCAGAGGAGGCGGCGGCCGGGAACACAATCCGCCAAACCCGAAGGCGCAAAGTTTTGCGCCACCTGAAGGAGGAGGCGGGAGGCGCCGCGGCGGGAGCGGCTGCGCGTGCCCCCTCCCGCGCCGGGCCCCTCCGCGCCGCGCCCGTTCCCACTCGCGCCCTCGCAGCGCTCCTTCCCCAGCCGGCGCCGCCGCCCCTCCCAGCACCCCCGCCCCGCCGCCCCTCCGTCCCCACTCCCAGCGCGTCCCCCTTCCTTCCTCGGCCGGCTTCTCTCCGCGTCTCTCGCCGGCTGGTGGGGCGAGCCTAGCCGCCGGCCCTAACAGCCCCCCCCATAAATAAAAGGGGGGTGTTAGATAATAACCGGGGCACCTCCCTTCAACACCCAGCACGGCGACGCAACTGCGCCAGAGCCCCTGCTGCGGTTCCGCGCCCGGAGCCGGGCGTCTTCCCCTCACCCGCCGAGGGTAGCAGCTGTTCTGGGAAAGCCCCGAGCCCCGCTCCCTGCCTTCCCTCCGCCACCTCAGGGGCGCGGGGACACCAGAGGGGGCGGGGGAGGTGGGTGCGGAGATCTGCCCTCGTTTCCCCCGAGTCCACGATTCCGGGAGAATCGGACCCATCCCTGCCCAGCGTCCCTTTTCCCTGCTCCCCGAGCCTCCCCAACACCAAGTCCGAACCAGCACCCCGGTAGACCAAGATCCCTAATTTTATTTTTCTTTTAAAAAGCCAAATGCCAACTTCTTAAAAGGAGCAGGGGGCGAATGGTGAACGCCGCGGGGATCCGCGGGCGGGACGCGCCGCAGTGTCTGTCTCCGGCTGTCAGAAATGCGGTAAGCCGAAATTTAAATGTCCTTTCCGAGACGCGTAAAAGTCAGAGGCGGCGGAGCTCTCCGGCTCCCACACGCAATTTGTAATTCTTACTCCCAGGAGCTCGGGATGTACAGAGAGGGCTCTCTGCCCACCGCGAAGCGCGGCACTCCCTCCCCCCCCCGCTCCAAAAAATCAAAAGCAATTAATGCAATAAAGCAGGAATGTCCAACCGGTCGAGGGCAGCGTCAGTATACATGAGCAAAAATCTCTAAAGACGAGTTTCAAAAACGCACCGGTTTTCCCTCCCATCCTGACAAGCCACTCTACCCCATCCAGTTCTGGGTCGTCCTCACCCCACCCCGGAGCAACCACAACTACTCTGAGAAAAAGTGTCAATAGCGCAGGAATGGCAGAAAAGACCCCCGGTTGGGGCATTCGACTTCGACTCGTCGCGGCATTAAAGCGGTGGGGCAAATAAATGAGAAGACAAATAGATCCGGGCGCTTACCGGGTTTTCCACTATCCGAAGGAAATCCAGCGTCCGAAAAGCGGCGAGGAGCGCCCTTTCAGAGGAGCGGGTCCCGGGCAGCGTAGGGGAGAAGTGTTTCCCCAAATAGGCGGACCGGAGAGTCGCGTTCTTGCTCGGGTGTTGTAAGTTCCAGGGAACAGTGTCCGCCCGCCGCAACCGGCAAAGTTTCGCGGGTGCGGCGGGGGGTTGCGCACCGCTGGCAGGGGGCGGCGGGCAGGGTGGGGTGGGCCGGAGGCGAAGCACCCTTTCACTCCGGATCTCCCTTCCCCGGGCGCCCGGAGCGCGACTCGGCTCGCTCGCCTCGCTCTGCTCTTCTACCCAGGCGGGCGCGCCCGCTCGCTCCCTCTGCCTCTTGCTAGGATTACTACAGAGAGTCAGATAAAGCCCCAAGAACCGGCTTTTATACAGAGCTAGGCACGATCCCTCCCCTCTGTTCTCTTTTTCCCGCCAAGCCCCTGAATAGCCCTGCCCTTCCCGAAGCCGGCAGGGCGCCAGGCAGCAGCCGGGGCGCGACGCCGGCGGCGGCAGCTGCGGCGGGGAGAGCGCAGCTCGGGGGTCCTCGACCGCGCAGACCCTCGCATATAAAGGGCCGGTGGGCGGGGATTCGCGAGAGAGGATCTTTTTTCTCTCTCCCCCGCCCTCCGCTTTGGGAGCCGGGGAGGGGCGCTTCTGCGGAGGACTGGCTGGGCGGGGGTGGGGGGGGAGGTTGGGGAGGAGACTCGGCCCTTTCTGCCTGGCACTCCAGTGCGCCGAGCGATCGGATGTAAACAGTCAGAGCGCAGCATGAATTAACTGCGCGCGCCTACCATTTTCTTTTGCTCCCGCTCAAACCCGCTGCCTTTCTCCGCTGCTCCTCCGGCGCAGCGCGCGGCTGGACAAACCGCATACTTGTCTTGCGTGCTTAAATCATCGCAGGCGGAACAGCTGAGCCTTCAACACGGAACACACCGTGTACCCACCGCCACGCCATGCACGTCCCGGGTGGACGGGCGCCTCCCGAAGGCTGGGGAAAGGGCAGCGTTTGGAAAATAAATCCCGCGAAGACGAGGGAAGAAGGGGTATTTATGGGCGCGCGCTCTGAGGGTGTGGGGTGTTAGTGTCGACGGGCACAAATAATAAGAGGTGTAAGGAGGAAAAGGATGCCTGGAATCTGAAAATAACTCAGCAGCCCACTGCCACGTATACTTGGGAGATTGCGTTATGAATAAACACCCATTGCATTTGTCGGGGGTGTTGTGCCTTATATGTGTACAGTTATCGATCGCGATTGGATACCTTCCACTCCGAATGAATCCCCCAATTTGCTGTCAAAGCAGCAGGCACCCCACCCCCCCAGCCCCCGCCCCGCCCACGCAGACCTACAGTGGGCTCGGCAGGAGCCGGCTTTTCCCCTAGGACGCGCTAATCCCTGAGATCTTTTCTGCCCGTTCCGGAACAGGGGTCTGGGCGGAGCGAGGTTGCGGGTGCGCGCGACTCGGGACCCTCCCCAGTCCTCTCCCCGCGGGTCTGCACCCGCAACACGCCCACTCCCCAACCCCCACGCCTCCCTCTGCGAGTTCCCAATTCCGCAGCCAGCTTTCAGAAAAGAGGCAAATCCTCTTTGCGCCCCGTGGCGCCGGTTTGCGCCAGTCTGGGGTTCCCATGTTTGGGGGAAATCAAAGGCGCCAGACGGGAGAATTTTGGGGAGGGGGCCGCAAGCCTCGGGAATAGAGTTCCCAGAAAGGGGAGAGGAGGCGAGCTTGAGTACCCTGCCATGAGAGTTTGCAGAGACCCTGGTGAAGAAGACCGTTAACTCTTTCCTCCTCGGGCAAATCGGACACTTAACTTCATGGGTTTTCTTTCTCCTTGATTATTGGAATCGAGATCCTGCACAGACACACACACACACACACACACACACACACACACACACAGCATCGATTCTGATCAAAGTAGAGGAGTCAACTATTACTTCCGTGCCTTTTTAGTGGGTCTTAGGCCAATTAAAAATTGGCAAATTTCAAGCATTAATTTCCTAGTTCACTGATTCTAAATTTTTTTTTAGCACCACAGTGAAAGTGCTTATGTATAATCCGCGTACATCTATGAACATTTCTTGTACACATCAACCCAGAATGTTGCTGAATAGGACATATGACTTATTCGCTTCCTAAATTAATCTATATTCAATATCTACCGCCAATTCCTTCGGGATTTGCTATTTTGCATTACACTAGGGCATTAAAAACAAAGGCAATCTTCCCAACCGTGGTCCCTCATCCAAAAGCATTTTAAGTAAACTTTTCCTCCCTTCCTCCCCCCCAATTCCAAACAGAAGAAAAATCGGGGAGAGGGGAGGAGGAGATCTTGCACAGCGTGTTTGTGTTTGAGGTAAATTATTACCCGTTGAGTTTGCAGCGCAGCTTTCAATTGTTAAATGAGTAGGAACTTCCTCCAAACGGAGCGCACAGCGCAGTACGGCTTTAAGGGTTGCAAATTACTCCGGCCTCCGGGCCTTTGCCGCAAACTCGGAGACCGACCAATCCCTGGTCAAGGTTTTGCTGCAAAGCGTCTTTCCCCCGCCCCCTCCCCAAACTGCACCCGCGCTCGGGTTTGCGAAAGTAAAGTAAGTGTGCCCTCTACTGGCAGCCGAGATCGCCGTGTCCGAATGCCAACCGAGGCAAGGAAGTGGGTGGGGGCAGGGGCGTCCGGAGCGCGGGGTTTCCTTCGGGGTAAAGGACGGGGTGGCTCCTTAAAAAGAGTTTCCAGCCCCGTCCTTACCGACTCCCGGCGGATTGCATAGGAGAGGAAGGGAGGGGAGTTGCTGGAAGGAAAAGTGGTTCAGAGGCAGCTCTTCAACCGCATAAGCAGTGGTGAAAACAAATCCATCACTACTTAGTGACAATGAGTAGCACCCTATGGAGAACCGAAGCTATTTGTTGAAAACGCGTACAGACACGAAAAAAATGTCCAACGAAACTCTAAAGTAGCGAAACCAGCTTCAGCCCGCACATCTTAGAAACCCATCATCTCCTAACCACCAAGTTTTCAACCAAGACATTGGATTTATGGGGGAAGGCGAGGCACAGTGGAAGGGGAGGGGTATTTGGGTTTTATTATATAGATATAAAAAAAAAACCCTTTTCTTTTTCTTCAAAAATAGGGCTGGTGAACACTAGCCAGATTTTTGATAGTGATGGGGGAGGGGCATTTGGGATTCCTCTGGAGAAAAGTATAAAAGAACATTTTGATAAAAAGTTTTCATCCGCAAACAACCGGGCAGCAAAGGTTGTAGCGAATGTGAAGGAAATTCACACTGTATGCTTCGTGTGGGTGAACATTTCAAGTAGTTTTTTTCTGACAGTGTCTGACCATCTAGGTATATCCTCAGGAAATTTGGCAACAGGAGATCCTTCCTGGAAGAGGCCTCTTAGGGTGGTTTCCCAGGAATCTGGCACTTTGGGCTTTGCTCTGCGGGAGGCTAACTGACTACACCCCACAGGACACACACAAACAAAAGCAACAAAACACAAAACCAACCATCCAACCCATCAAAGAACAACAGCAAAAGTAGGTTTAGCTGGAACTCAAGAGGGTAGTTTTCGAAAGCTGTTAAAGGTGGCCAATGTCCCTATCTTTTCTTTAATCAAAATATATTTATTATTGTTTTTCAGGAATGGAGTTTAGTAATTCATCACTTACATGTAACACCCAGTGTTCATCCCAACGAGGGTCTTCCTTAATGCCCCTCACCCCTTTAGCCCTTCTCCCCACGCGACACCCCACCAGCAACCCTCAGTTTGTTCTCTGCGCTTAGGAATCTCTTATGGTTTGTCTCCCTCTCTCTTTTTATATTACTTCTGCTTCCCTTCCCTTATGTTCATCTGTTTTGTGTCTTAAATTCCACAGATGAGTGAAATCAGAATATGCCCTGTCTTCATGTCTGACTACTGAACTCTGCCAGCCTCGTGTGGGACGGTTGAGGATGTGTGCACCCCAGGCACATACATGGCTTGTGGGTTCGGGACTCAACCTCACTCTCCCCCAGACTGGTGATACCACCTGGGGTGTTACTTTCAAGTAACAGCTTGGAGTTGTTTTGTGCCTCCAAACAAAGTAGGGGCCATCCCATTTTACAGCCAAGGAAATGGAAAAATCAGGTCTCAGCCAGGTTCAGGGACTTTACTGTCTTTCAGTAATTGTTAAGAACCACTTGATCTAGAGTAGACATTTGCTGGGTTGAAAAGGGCTGGGGAGATTAAAGCAAATAGTATCTTTGGAGATGACCAAAGTGATTCATGCTCATTGTGAAAGAAAAATTGTAAAATAGAAAAATAAAGGAATAGGAGAACCAAAAGTTTGTAATCCTGATCACCCAGAGATAGCTGTTGGGGTTTATCTTTTTTTTTTTTTTTTTAACATGTATGGATTATTTTTGAGAGATAAAGCACGAGCAGGGGAGAGTCAGAGAGATGTTCTGAGCTGTCAGCACAGAGTCCTATGTGGGGCTCAAACTCATGAATAGCGAGATCATGACCTGAGCTGAAGTCGGACCGTTAATTGACTGAGCCACCCAGCCACCCCTGTTGGGGCTTATCTTTTCAGGACACTTTTTAAGGGACAACTTTGGTCTTTCCACTTCCTTTCGTAAGTTAGGAGAAGGTGTCTATTGACCAGGCATTCCTGGTTTGCTGGTCTAGGGACACTCTGAGGCTGTGTCTCTCCTTTTTTCGGGTGTTGCTAGGTTTCTAAGAAGAAGTAGGTCTCCAGATGGGCAGCTTTGTTGTCACCCACAGGGTTGGGACTGCGGGGAAACAGTTCGGTAAGATTGCCTCCTGGAAGGGAACACGGTGTCACTGCAGAGAACGTTCTTTTCTCCAGGATGGCACAAATAAGAACCATTTATTCTCACAATTGCATATTCTCACAATGACTTTGTGAGTGCCACCTTCATGCTTGGGAAAAAAGAAAGAGGGGCAGAAAGAATGAGCCGTTTGACCCAACTTTCTCCATCCTTTCCAGAGACATGAAAGGAGAGATTCAGAATGTGTGACTTGTAGAATATCACACCAGTCCCCACCTCCCTTCTTCTTTGAATATCTCTTCCCCCACCCCTCAAAAATTTTCCTACCGAGGGAGTTGATCTTTGACAGTTAAGAGAAGTGACTAATACAGACAGAAACGGGACCCCGCTGATCCAACCAGTTCCAATTTAGGAGTGAGACATAAAGCCCCTCAGGATGGCTGGGTTGTAATTTCAAAACCCCTTGAAGTCATGTGGGGCCTGTTGAGGAGGGAGGAGAGAGGGGAAAATGACAAATATAGATCTCCAGCAGAAAGATCGTTTTGCAAGAAGGGCCATGAGGTTCAAACCCAAGCCGGCCAGGGACTGTTAAAGGAAGGGGGGAGTCTTACTGGCATTTTCCTGACAACCGTGTAAGAGGAACTCAGGAAGGCTCTTCAGCAGACGAGTCAATGAAATCCAGCCAATCATTAATTCACAGGTATGGTAACAAAAAAGGCACTGAAGAAAGTCTTTGTGCTTTTTAAAAAAATGCATGTTTTTAAAAAATGTTGTCTCCCTCTCCCCACCTTTATATAGCATAACTCAAAGCAACTGAGAAAGAAAAACAAAATAGACGTTTTTAACTTAAAACCCTAGAGCCTACGTTTCCTGTGTCGTGTTGAGTACATTTGGTTGCTCTCTTACCTACTGACTTCAGATCCTGGCGGAGGGTCCTGGGTTGGACCCAGTAAACCCTAGTCTCGTCTCCAGCTTGGCATTCTTTTACCCCTCAGTCCTCCGTGAGCCTGCCTCCTTTGTAGCTGCTGGAGGAGACAAATGGTTCCTTTGTTTCGTCTCTTCAAAGGCTCCGTTTATTGTTCTGTAAGTGCTAACTCCCAGCCAATCTCAGAAGTTTCCACACTTTGGCGCTCACTTGGCCTGTCTTTGCTATGGTCCTTTTGGGCGACATCTGTCCCCAGGATGGACCCTAGCGGGGTTGGAGGTGGAGGTGACTGCAAAGGAGACTCTCCCGGGGGAGATTTTCGCTGTTTAGTCTCTGACCTTCCTCTGGAAGCCAGTGGGAATGGGAGCCTACTCCTTTGGTGGGCTTGCAGAAGTCCCAGACCCCGGCTTGTGACTTTCTGTAGGTAGCTCACCTTTGTTCTTCGTTTTAGATTGTCTGTTCTTTCTGTAACTCCTTTCAAGTGGACTTGGTTACAGAAGAAGCTTTCTTTTTTCTTTCTTTTCATTTTTTCAAAAATTTTATTTATTTTGAGAGAGAGAGAGAGGTAGTGAGTGGGGGAAGGGCAGAGAAAGGGAGACAGAATCCCACGCAGGCTCCATGGGATGTCAACGCAGAGCCTGATGTGAGCTCGAACTCACAAACCTGGAGATCATGACCTGAGCCGAAATCAAGAGTTGGAGGCTTAACCGACCGAGCCACCGGGGCACCCCACCGAAGGAGCTTTCTTGAAGGTACCTAGTGAACTCTGATCACCAAAGCCAACGACCTCTTTCCCATTTCCCTTCTTGACTTTGCTACTCTCTCTACAGGGGAACTGATGGCTTTTGGAAATGATTGCTCTTTTGAGTCTCATAAAACGATGGCTCTTAACTGGAGGTGATTTTGCCCCCCCCCCTCCCAAGGGGATCTTTGGCAAAGTCTGGTGACATTCTGAGTTGTTACAAAGGGGTGGGGCTATGGCAGAATGTCCTGGGGTGCCCAGCACAGCCCCATAACGGAAAGGTGTTGGGCCGGTGGGTCAGGTTGGGAATACCTGGTGTAGCTCCACATTCTGCTGAGGTCATTCTCACCTCTCCAGTTTGGTCCCCCCTCTCCCTCGCTCTTCCTCCTACATGTAGCTACGTGTAACTGCTGGAATCGTCTCGCAGTGGACTCCTAATTGTTCCTACTCTCACACCCCATTTATCTTTGCACACTGATTCATTCTCTTCTTCATTTAAAAGTCTTCCGTGGCTTCCAATGGGCGAGAATGAGTCTCCATTTCTTGGACTCGGTATTCTAGGCCCACCTGCAGCTGCTCTCCACCTTCTCTTACCCTTCTTTCCACCAAGCCTGCATGTCAGAGAGACAGGTGATTTATAGTCACTCTGAGTGACAAGCCAGCCTCCCCCTCAGCACTTTTGTTCAGATAGTCCCTCTAGTCTTACTGCCTCTTCTGGATTTATCTAAAAATTACCTTCCTTTCGGGACCCAGCAAAAGCCCTATTTTCTCTGAGGAGTCTCCCCTTGCTACCCAAGCCCATGACCATCTTACAGGATCATCAAAGTTTGGAGCCGGAAGCAGTGTTGGAGAACATCTAGTTAAGTGCTTTGGAAACACACATGTTTGCTCTCAGAGTGGGTTCAAGGGGATGCCTGGCTAATATGGACTCGCTGTGGCCTTTTCTAGCCGTCAGAGAAGGGCATCCTCTTCTCCTCTACAAGACTGCAAATGTCACAAGTCGGCAGTCAAGTCTGGGTGAGTGATTAGTTAATCCTGTTACAGAGAACGGATGCATGTTCACACGCCCCTGGGTGAGAAATCTAACGGGTGGACTTTTCCAATTACTTTTTGGCTACGTAAGAATCTAGTATATGAGGAGATGCTGTGGAATCAGCTTGCCCCGGGGGCCCATTCTGTCATGACCACTTGCTAAATCTGGCGCATCACATGACCTCCCTGAACCCTATTTTCCTCATCTGTAAAATCGGACTGCCGTAACTGTCGCACCTATCTTATTGAAGATGTCGTAAGAAGGAGATAATGAGATAGTGCATTTCATACAGAGCCTTGTGCCTGGCCCTCACTTTGTGAGTGTGAGCCGTTGTTGGTATGGATCCTTGATTTAGCAGAAAATTATTTATTGAGCTATTTTAAGTTTAATCTATCACTATTTCACGGTGCTCTACAGAGGATTGCGTAACATCTATATCCTCTGTCACTTCATCCAGCATGAAGAATGGTGGGCTGATACAAGCTTGTCGTTGGACAGATGAAAAAGTGAGGTCTGGCATCACAAAGAGATGACCTAATGTTTGCTGACTAATTCCTAACCCACCCCTCTCCTGACTCCGACTGCTACGGGACTTACTATTCCAGGCATATGCCATTTTATAGACCTGTTCTTCCAGAGAGAGCAAAATGCTGGAAGCAGAATTATGTATTGTTCCTAGTTAAGACAAACCAAGGCATTGTGTTAGAATTGCCGTCCTTTGACTGAATCCATATGCCGTCCAGGGGCTGACCACCAGGGAGTGGTCCTGGAAGGTCCAGAGCACAAGGGACTACCTTGGTCCCTGGCTACACGAGGCTTGTGCTGAAATCGGCATCTGCCTTCGTGCCCTGGCGAGCTGGCCTGGACACTGGAAAAACTTTTCCTTCAAAGCACAGATGAACGTCCAGATTTGGAAACTCTGACTTCTAGCCCATGTTTCTCCCTATCAGATTTTAGTTCAAGGGTTGCTAACTCAGACACTTACAGGGGCTGGCAGGGAATGTAAAAGGGGAATGCTATAGGGAGTGGTGGGGGGTCTGTACCAAACTGGAGAACGTTTGCCCGTGCGGGCCCGGCAGCTGCTTCCAATTTCTCAGGTAGAGGTAGAAATTCGGGTTTTAAAATGGTGGCAACTAATTTTAAAAATTGTGTGTAGAAACAAAACATGTTGGTGAGAGAGATTCAGCTCTCGGGCTGCCAGTCTGAGGTCTCTGCTTTTAGGGAATCCAGCTGATGGGTACTCTTGCAGGAGATTTTCCTGATGATTTCCCCCTTCCCTTGAGAGTCTTGACTGGTCCCTCATTCTTTTGTGATAGGAAATCTAACAGTGTACTGCTTTGGTGGGTTTTCACATCTGACTCCTTGAGCAGAAGCTTCTGGGGTCGGGACAGATTGTGCCTTATTCACGTGTGCATCTGCCGAGGAAGTCAACACGTTGCACAACTCTGGGGCCGCCGTTCCCAGAGCATGTGGTCCTCAGGGTCTGCCTAGCACAGTGCCTGGTGCACGGTGGGCCCTGGGGCAAACAGAAAGAGCTTCCAAAGGAGGCATACCCAGCCCAGCCCAGTTTGTTTTGGAAGTGTGGATGACCGCTTGTCTTTCTTGTTTTAAAAAATTGATTTATTATTTATTTTGAGAGAGAGAGAGAGAACTGGCACGAGTGGGGGAGGGGGCAGAGAGCGAGGGAGAGGGAGAATTCCAAGCGGGCTCTGCACCGTCAGGGCAAAGCCCAACTAGGGGCTCAGTCTCACGAATCATGAGATCAGGACCTGAGTTGAAACGAAAAGCTGGACACGCTTAACCCACTGTGCCCCCCGGGTGCTCCCAGACCGGTTCTAATCAAAAGAGAGAGAGGAGCTTTGAGAATTCTTCCTTTCTTTGGCTCCCCTGATCTGTGGGTCTCGTTCACGTGTCCTTGATGACAGGGGAGATCCGAGATGCTTGGGGTGAGGGGGATGGAGACAGGAGCCGGTCCAGAGCCAGGCCAAGTAGATTGGATTCCCTGACCAAAAAACAGAAGCAATAAAATAAAAACCAAACTAGGGTTCGTAACAGCTTTAAACACCACCGCTTGCGGGGCTCTTTCCTCATAAGTTTACAAACCCACCGAGGGGAAAATCCTCCCAGAATTGATGAGAGGAGGGAGGTACCAGTGTGGGAATATGGCGCGATAGGTGCCAGGCCGGGAGAAGCTCACGAAGTCAGAGTTTTCCCATGGAAAGTGATGACCCTTTACAGGGTCGTAAAATCAGTGTAATTCGTGGTGGTCGACATTTTTCACAGAAATGCACTAGCAGAGAACATATCAAAGCCGTCGAAGACTATTGCTAAGTACGGTTTTATCCTCTCTCTCTGTTTCTTGGTCTCTCTGTCTCTGTCTCTGTCTCTCTGTGTCGACTTGGCCGTGGTGCGAACTGCATCATCTCTAACTGCGAGTGAACAGTGTTAGACAGCCACTGTAAGATGTCCTTAAATCTCCACAGTAGCCCTCTGCAGTGTGTGGATGAGTATTCCATTTTACAGATGGGAAGTGGGAGGTGTTTCAAAGACTTGCTCGGATTCACACAGCGAGTGGCAGAGACGGGACCCAGCGTCAAGGCCTTCTGATGCCACAGCCTCCCCCGTATCTGCTCTGCTATCATGTGCCGGCGGCCCTGGGGCCAGGGGCTTGCTATGTCTCGGCTGCTGCTGCTGCTGCTGAGGGCAGGTTTCCTCTGGAAAATGCTGGAGGAGTCCAGGAGAGCACTTACCTCTCAGTGCTGCCCCTGCCCTGGTGCCTAGGGCCAGAGACATATGGGCGTCAAGGAGAACATTAGTGTTAGGACGATGAATCCATATAAATGGACGAGTCCTTGCCCTCCAAAGAGCTTGGTAAAGAACACATTCTCTCTCTCTCTCTCTCTCTCTCTCTCTCTCTGTCTCTGCCTGGAAAGTTTTGTAAGGCAGCTTAGCAACATTTTCACTTGTGCAGTAGACTTGTGTTGGTGAGGCGACGAGGGCAGAGGAAGAGGCAGTGGTGGTGGACGGAGGAGAGAACCCAGCCTGGCGATCCTAGAACCCTGGCGGTCCTGCGGGTCAGGTGAAAATTCTGGCCCTGAGTTGGGATGCGGCGCCTTGGAAAAATGCCTTCGCCGGGATGAGCCTCCGTGTCTCCGGTCTCTGTAGAAAGTGGTGACAACGGTAGCTGCCCTGTGGGGTTAAATGGGAGCACACGCCCTCAGAAACCATAGCTGCTTTGTGGTTAACTTAGCGGTATCCTCGTCTGGGAGCTTCCAGCGTCTTCATTTTCTCCGACTGGAATGCGGTCCCCTACCTCAGGGGCTGATTCGAGGGTTCGGGGCGAGAATGCATGATAGGTTCCAAGCTGTGTGCCTTAGCTGGCACGTTGGGGGACGTCCACCTGCCGTAGGTCTTATACTGGGGGTGAAGCACGGGCCGGTGACTCTGCCCGTCACTTTCTGCTCGCACAGCCGGGTGGTCACTGCACCCAGCCTCCGGTCCGCAAGGTAAGGCGGACTCCTGTCTGTGCCCCTCAGTTCAAACGCACAGTCCAAACCCCATCAGTGCCTTTGGAAACCCTTGCTGCTGTCTGTGGGCCATCTTGGCATTATCACGGTCATTTTCGTCTCCGCGGGAGGAGTGGGGGCAGGGCGTAGATGTTGGGAACTGGCCAGGGAACTTCACAGGCCCCACAAAGAATTTTTTTTTTAAAGTGTTGATTTGGTAAGAGGCAGAGGGGAATTCCGTGGATAAATAATAATTTATGCAAGGGAGGCCATCTGCTTCCCTGTTGAAGCATGAGTGCATAATTGCAGGCTCATTTCCCTTCCCATTCCTTGCCCTTTACCTTTCAACCCCTTAAATAATTATATTGACACTTCCCCAGCTGACTGGGTGGGGGGGGGGAGAGGCGTGGGGTGCCCAACTTGGATGCTGGCTATAGACGGTTTGCCATAAAACTGAAATAATTAATTTTAATGCATTAGAGGATTAAACACTAAATAAGAACATATTGAAGTTCTGGAGGGTATATCTGAATGTTGTGCTGGAAATTAATAAAAACTGGCTTCGCTGGAGACATTCAATTGTAAATTAAATTTCGTCTTTGAACAAAGACTCTGTTATAGGGCTCTCTAATTAGATTAGGAATCAAAACCGGTGTTCCCCAAGCCCTCTCCACGCCACCCTGCGCTTACCCTGGCTTCTACGAGAATGTTTTGGGACTCTGGATTTATGTACGAATTCTTCTGTCTCTCCTTGCAGCTTGGGTGAATTCTGGCGGAGGCGGGGAGGGGTAAACCTGGTTTTCGGGGGTGGTGGTGGTGAGGTGCAGGCTCAGGGGTCATTTTGGGAGTCGTGCTGAAGCGCTTCCAGCCGAGAGAGCAAAACGGCTTGAGGACCGACGCTTGCCTGCTGATATAGAGGCGCCCGGGGGGTTCAGTTGGTTGGGCATCCGACTCTTGACTTTGGCGCAGGTCGTGATCTCTTTACAGTCGTGGAATCGGGCTCCGTGCTGAGCGTGGAACCTGCTTGGGATTCTGTCCCTTCCTCTCCCTCTGCCCCTCCTCTCCTCCTCCTCAAAAAAAAAGTCCAAATTTTATCATTGCTTTGCTATGGTAAAGAACACTGATAGGAACATCTTGGGGCATACAGCTTTTATCTACAGGATCATTTCCTTAGGGTAGAGTCTTAGAAGTAGAAATATCGAGTTGGATGTGTTTCTAAGGCCCTTGATATATATTGCTAAAGCACTTGCAGAAAGGTATCGAGGTGATTGAGACTGCCTTAAATATGTATGACAGTGTTAGCACTGGGTTTATTATCTTTCTAAAAAGTCCTTTGCTTTAATCTGCATTTCGTTGATTAACAGTGAGAACAAATCTAATAATTATATAAACAACGGAAGCACATCTTAATTGATATGCCAATTAAAAAAATAGATACGACATTATTGGTGTGTTTTCCTGAAGGAGTCCCCCCCCCCCAAAAGACTGAATGAGAGCATTTGTTGGTGAGGATAAGAGAACGAAGTGGCCCGAACAGCCTCAATAAAACTGCTGATAGTGGGATTTGCAGATAAGGCAGAAGGACATATGGCTGGACCATTTCTCTGTAGCTTATTCTTTGTGCCTTATCAGCATAGAGGCCTGCTCCCCTGCAAATGAGCTACACCTGGCAGTACAATAAAAAGATGTGTGTGGAGCAGGTGGACAGAGGGAGCTGCCGGAGACAGCTCCCGGCGCGTAGGACAGGATTGAAGGTACAGAACGTTGTGACCGGAGAAGGCTTAGCCAACACCGGGAATTGACGTGTCTTTAAACATTTTAGTTTAGTTTCACTGCCCAGTGGAGTATTTTATTTTATTATTTTATTTTACTGTTTAAACTGTTAAAACACGTTTATTTATTTTTGGGAGAGAGAGCGCGGGCACGCACCGCGCGCACGCAGGTGGGGGAGGGGCAGAGCGAGAGGGAGAGAGAGAATCCCAAGCAGGCTCTGCACTGTTGGTGCAGAGCCTGATGTGGGGCTTAAACTCACGAACGCGTGAACCTGAGCAGACATCAAGGGTGGGGCGCTTAACCCGCTGAGCCACCCAGGGGAACCTGGAATATTTATTTTCCGCGAGAAGTCGGACCTTGTCTCCAGATGAGGTACCAGTGTGATCCCAGGGACATGCTCCAGGATGGAGAGATTTTCGTCCTGGGACTTTCCTCCGAGCGCTCAGGTGTATTGATCCGAGTCCAGAGTGCTAACCGTTGCACGATGGAACCCGCTCGTTCAGGTGTATTAATCATTCCGTCCTCACAGCAACCCAATCAGAAGGATATACCGTTCTTATTTACATCCTGCACAGGAGGTAACCGCAGCACGAGGAGGTTAAATAATGTGTCTGCAATCAGTGAGTAAACAGGAGAGCGGAGATTCAAACCGAGGCAGTCTGAAGAGGGCAGGAGAGAGACTTTGAAACTGGAGAGCACAAACTATGATTAGGCGGATAGTCACTGGGAAAATGCAGTCCATTAGGGTAGATGTCCTGACTTAAAAAAAAAAAAAATCTGAATTTTCACAGAAAATGATATTAGCCAACCTTGGCTTCCTGAAAGATAGCAATGAAATCACGTGGGCGAAGTGAGCACGAGACAGAGATGTCAGGGAGGGTCAGTAGAGCCCCTTGTAGCCATCTGAGGGTCAGAACCGGAAGAAATAAGCGCAACATTCCTATTCACAGTCCATTCACTTCCTACTCACGAAGCAGGAAGTGGACAGAGAACAGACGCCCTGAAGTTCAAGTCCTGCTGTCCACGTTCTCGCAATCCAAATGGCTCAAACACTCTGAGCCTCAGTCCCCTCGTCTTTAAAATGGGCGTAATAATGGCACCAACCTCACCAGGTCCTTGGGAATAAATGAGACCATGCGCATAATCTGCTGCTTTTGTCTGGCACGTCACACGTGCTCAGCAAATACTCGCGGTTAATGTGCAGTTATTCTTGCTTTCAGGAAGGGTCTGGTTAGCCTCACCTGTGTACTCCCCTGGGTTAGTGGAAATGTCTTGGATGACCCAGGAAAGGAATAAGACAGAGTCCTGAGGCCAAAGATTTTAGCTACAAATTCCCTTGCCTTGATAGGTGTTGATGGGTAAGAATTATTGATGGATCAGGATGAAGGGAGTGGACACAAGATCCACTCAGAAAATAGACTCAGAAGCACCTAGAAGTAAGGCCTTTTTTGACATGGGTTGTGAGTTGTGTTCCTTTTATTTATTTATTTATTTTACACTTATTTATTTTTGGGAGACGGAGAGCAAGCGGGGGAGGAACAGAGAGATGGAGGAGACACAGAATCCAAAGCAGGCTCCAGGCTCTGAGCGGTCAGCTCAGAGCCGGATGCAGGGCTTGAACTCATGAACGGTGAGATCATGACCTGAGCCGAAGTCGGACGCTTAACCAGCTGAGCCACCCAGGCACCCCGAGTTGTGTTCCTTTTAGCTGACCAGGATGAGCAAAAGAAAACAAAAGGGGAAAATGTAGCACTTCTCCGTTACTTAGGATCAAAATAGGGGTCTCTGGAATGCTGGGCTGGCTCGGTTGGTAGAGTGTGTGACTCTTGACCCTGGGGTTGTACGTTAGAGTTCCACTTTGTGGGTAGATAGTCCTTAAAAAAAAAAAAATGAAACCTTTAAAACAAAAACAAAACACCGATCTCTGATATGGAAAGCAACATTCAGCCCTTGCCTCTGGAAAATCAACTAAATCTAAGTTGAATGAGTTAGAAAGAATTCTGGCCATAAAACAAGGTGCTTGAATCCACAGATCACCTTTTGTGAATAAATCATCTAAATATTACATCAGAGCTCGAACAAAAGTTCTGTGTCTCTAAAGTGACACTTTTTTTTTTTTTAAGAGAGAGAGCGAAAGAGAGAAAGAGAACCTGAGCAGGAGAGGGGCAAAGGTGGGGGGAAGAGAGAGAATCTTAAGCAGGGTCCATGATGTGGGGCTCGATCCCACGACCCTGGGATCATGACCTAAACTGAAATCAAGAGTCAGACACTGAACCGATCTAGCCACCCAGTCGTCCTCACTCTATTATTAAAAAAAAAAAAAAAAAAAAAGGAACAGAGTGAAAGGAGACCACGGAGACAATCAGAATCCTTTTAAACTCCAAATAAAGCATTTAACTAAGTAACATTTAAAAAAAAACCAAACAAACACTGGGCTTTGGAACTAGACTCGTCATATAAACAGCTATCATTCATGCAGCATTTGCCATGTTCTAAATTCTACATCTAAAGCTTGATGCACCATGATTTCATTTTATTAACATTTTTTTAAAAATTAAAAAATATTTTTTAATGTTTATTTATTTTTGAGAGAGAGAGAGAGAGAGAGAGCGCGCGCGCGCGCGCGCGCGCAAGAGGGGGAGGGGCAGAGAGAGAAGGAGACACAGAATCCCAAGCAGGCTCCAGGCTCTGAGCGGTCAGCACAGAACCTGACGTGGGTCTCGAACTGAAATGACGACCTGAGCTGAAGTCGGATGCTTCACCGATTGAGCTACCCAGACACCCCTTATTAACATTTTTTTTTATTAAAAAATATTTTTAAAGAATTTATTTTTTTAGGGCAATTTAATGTTCACAGCATAATTGAGAAGATGGCGTTTCCCATATATTCCCCGCCCCACACATGCACAGCCTCCCCCTATTATCTACAACACTTACTGGATGGTCCGCTTTCCACCGAAGATGAACCCACATTGACACATTATGATCCACTGAAGTTCAGTTTACTGAGAGTTCACTCTTGGCATTATAGTTTCTAGGGTCTGGACAAATTTATAGTGACATGTATTCATCATTATGGTATCATCCATTTTTTTTTTAATGCCCTAAACATTCTGTTCAATCTATTCATCCTTCTCTCACCCCCTACCCCTGTCCAGACCCACTGATATTTTTACTGTCTGCACAGTTTTGCTTTTCCCAGAATGGCAAAGAGTTGAAATCATACAGCCTGTAGCCTTTTCAAATTGGTTTCTTTCACTTAGTAACATGCACGGAAGGTTTCTCACTGTCTTTTCATGCCTCGATAGCTCATTTCGTTTCAGCCCTGAGTAATATTCCATTGTGTGGATGTCCCATGCTATCTACCCACTTACTTACAGGACATCTTGGTTGCTTCCAAGTTTTGGCAACTATGAATAGAGCTGCTATAAAAATCTCTGTGTAGGTTTTTGTGTGGACACAAAAGTTTTCAGTTGTTTTGGATAAATATCAAGGAGCGTGATTACTATTGTTTCGTTTCAAGTTTTCCAGCAGCCCTTGTGGTATGATCATCCTCATCCACATTTTACAGATGAGAAAACAAGGCTCAGAGAGTCATGATTTACCTAAAGACACACGGTCAAACTAGACCAGACGGGGTCCTTGTTGCTGATGTGATGCACTAGGAGTCAGAAGGCGGTCTTGCTCCCAGTTTTGCCCAGACACCTGGATACCCTCAATCTGCTAACTCAGCCTCTCCTCTGTAAAACAATGATTTGTGTTCTATGGCTTCACAGTGTCCTGTCAAATGCAATCCTGGGCAGAAAACCACTTTGATTTCTCGTGTTTCCAGTTAGAGCTGGGGACAAGTCACCGTGTCTCTGGGCTTCACAGTCACATCTGCGCAGTGAAAGCTTTGGACTCCTCTCCGGTTCTGGAAGTGTAGGATTTTGCATCTTCACACCCCTCTTGGTGCCTCAGTGGTGATTTGGAGACCCTGGCTCTCAGGTGGAGGGATGGGAAGCTGGGAATGCTTCTAGTTGAGCCTTGGGGTTGAATAACGTTGGTAATTTTGAAGTCTCATTATCTTACTCCCTGATGTTTCGCTTCTAAACAACTGTAGTTCTTGAGGGCGGGTGTTGGGATAGCAGTGTTGGAAGTAGTTCCACTGGGGAAGGTGAAGGGTATGCGGGGTTTTTAATTCAGAATCGTGGTGACCAGATGCTGCTCAGAGTTGGTCTCCAGGGCGCCCCAGCCTCAAGCAAGGACCATACGGCGTTTGGAATTGAGCGTGATATTAGGTGGGGGCTGGGTGTTGGAGGAGAACATAGCAAGGGGTAGGGATAATACCCTGCAGTTGCCAGCCTGGTTGTAATCTCCGTGCTCTCACCCCACAGCTCTGTGACCCCAAGCTCTCCACGCCTGGCTTTCCATAAAGCAAGGATAGTAACACCCTCCTAACTGGTGTGTTAAGAAAGAAAAGACGTGGGAAGCCCCATCTGGTGCCTAGTGTGCTGTTGTCCAGCTCACACTCTACGGAGGACGGTCTGGTCCTTGAAGGGGCGGGAAGCTGCCCTGGTTGTGCTTTCTAACAGAGCTGTGACGTGTCACTGAGGATGGCATGAGGATGGCACCTTCGTGTTTTTGTTCTCCTGCAATGAAGTGTGGGCTGGGCAGTGGGAAGGGGGGAGCCAGGCGCTGCCTTACGTAAGTCCTACCCTTATAAAAATGCTCTAATGTGGTTACTCTTCTTCCCACTGAGACAAGAAGACATTGAGGGGCTGGCCTTATGACCAGCTTTGGCCATCACAACGAGATACAGTTGTTGGCTTGCCGTTTCCAAGTCCAGGTCTCGAGGAGCTTTGTGTACTTTTCCTGCTCTTTCTTAGAAACCTGCCAGTTGCCACGAAGACAAACAAGCTGGAATGCTGGAGGGTGGGATACGAGATGGAGTAGATTCAAGGTGGCCCTGCCCCAAGCCAGCCTTGTCCTAGAGGCAGAACTGCCTCATTGAGCTACAGCTGAATGCGGATGCGCGAGTGAGCCCAGCCCAGACTAGAACCACCCAGAGGAGCCCCACCCAAACCTCCTACCCCACACAGTTGTGGGCTAAATGAATGGCACTCCTTTTTTGGGGGGGGGTGATAGTTTCAAGTTTATGGAAGAGTTGGAAAGATAATATGTCCACCACCCAGTTTCAATTCCCCCCCAATGTTATCATCTTACACTACTGTGGTACAAGTCTCTTTGTCAAAAGTAACAAACCAGCAATGGTATGCTACTATGAACTAACCTGCAGGCAGTATTTGGAATAACGCCATTTTTCTATTCCAGGATCCAATCCAAGACGCCAAATGCAAAGACTAAGTCTTTCCTTAGTCTCCTCTGACCTGTGAGAGCTTCTCAGTCTTCCTTGGTTTTCCTGACTTTGACAGCTGTAGGTTTGCTGGTTAGGAATTCTGTAGAATGTCCTTCCACTTGGGTTGGCCTGATTTTTTTTTTTTTTTTTCTTTTCATGAGTAGACTGGAGTTCTCTCAGGTTTGGGAAAAAATAACACAGATGTGAAGTAAAATGTCCTTCTCATCACATTATACCAGGGGGAATGTGAGATCCACTTGACATCATTCGGTGATGTTAACTTTGACACTTTTTAAAAAAAAGTATGGGACACTTCATGAATTGGCCTGCCATCCTTGCACAGGGGCCATGCTAGTCTTCTCTGTATTGTTCCAGTTTTAGTATATGTGCTGCTGAAGCGAGCACCGCTTTGACACTTAATTAGAACAGTGTTTTCCAGGTTTCTCCCCTGTAAGGTTACTCTTTTTCTAAAGCATCTGCATTTTGGAGTGGTTTGTTTTGCAGCAGTTGATAGCTGTTACATACTGCTTCCTCACTGCATTCATGCCTCTCTGAGTTTGGTTTTTCCAAGTTATTTCCCGGACTGTTTTCCAACTTTAGTCTTTTGGTCGACAATCCGTTGTCACGTTGCCTTGGACGTCGATCGTGCCGAAGCAAAGTTGTAATTTCGCTTTCGAAAGTCTAAGAATCGTCCTGGGTTCTGGTCAAATGCTGCTGCCTTTGTAAACCTTCTGTGGCTCACTCTGTAAACCCTTCTAATATTAATTCACTCATTCGTTTATTTTGTGGAGCACTGTCTACATGCCAGTGTCTCTTCTAGGCTTTGGGCCCCAGCCATGCACCAGACAATTCTCAGGAAACTCGCCAGGAGGGAGCTACACAATTAACCCAGAAGTCAAATACTTTAAAGAGAAGTGTGTAACTTTGGTTTTCTCTGATATGCATGTTCTCATGTTGGAGGCATTCAATTGTAATCTTCCTGTGCATCTCAGCTAATCAATCAGTTGATAACCAGTTCAGTAAATATTTAGTGTGCATGTACCATGAACCAGGAATTGTGATAGGTGTCTACAATGGAATCTGTCATGTTGCTCTTAGAGTCACAGAACGCAGGCATTGTCTTATCCAATTCTACTGTTTTTATTTTATTTTGTTTTGTTGAATTTAATTTTAAATTTTAAATTTTATTTTAAGTAAACTCTACACCACATGTGGAGCTCAAACTCATGACCCCAAGATCAAGGGTTGCATGCTTTATTGACTGAGCAGGCTAGGAGGCCCCAGTTCATTCTGTTGTTAAACTATGAAACAAGAACAACAGAGGGATGGCTTCCTGGGCAGATCGGGGGCTCCAATCCAGGACCAAGAAGTTCTAGCATGGGGTTGTGTCTGACTGCTCTCTTGGCCATCATAAAAGAAATGGCTGGCAGATCTCAAAGGTGAGAGCAAATTCACTATTGCAGAGTTGGGGACAGGAGGTTGGGATGTCATTTACCCAGAAACTGATCTTCCTCCAGGGTCAGAATATGAGACCAATTCATCTCCCCAGAATTGAGACTGCCCTGGAGTGAAAGCAGTACTCATCAAACTTGCCCTTTTGACTGAAGATCAGTCATCTTATCCATGTGTTTGTTGTCTGTTTTCCCTACTGGGATATAAACTTCACAGAGACTTGTCTGTCCTTTTTACTTCTATATTAATCACATAAATCAGAGCCTGATATTTAGTAGGCATAAATACCCATGGCACAATTGAGTGAATAATGATTAAAAAAATTTTTTTTTTGAGAGAGGGCACAAGTGAGCGAGGGGCAAAGAGAAAGAGAGGGAGAAAGAGAGAGAGAAGTGGGGCCCCAGCTCACCTGATGAGGTACTCGAACTCAGGAACTGTGAGAGCATGACCTGAGCCAAAGTCAGATGTTTAACTGACTGAGCCACACAGACAGCTGAGTGAATATTGATTCATGAAGGGCCATGGGGCCATGGTCAGTGACTTATATCATAGGAAAACTTCACTGTATCCTCTTGTCCAAAATCCTATCCTTCCATGGCTCCCCATAGCCGGTAAAATAAGCCCAATACTTCAACATTTATTGGCAAGCGCTCTTTGAATTGTAAACAATAGAAACTAATATCAAATGAGCCCAATCAAACAATATACCACATATTTTATTTTATTTTTTATTTTAGAGAGAGGGAGAGAGCACTTGTGAGCATGGGAGAGGGGGCAGAGGGAGAGAGAAAGAGAATTGTAAGCAGGCTTCACGCTCAGCTTGGAACCTGATACAGGGCTTGATCCCATGACTCTGGGATCATGACCTGAGCTGAAATCAAGAGTTGGACACAACCAACTGAAACCCCCAGGTGCCCTTACAACACATTTTAAGAAGGAACAACATTTATTGCTTACCCAACTGTTTTTTGTTGTTTTTTTTTTTAATTTAGGTACAATTGGATCAAGGAGTTCGGTTGACACATCAAAATTGACACCTCTTCCTCTTAGATCAATTGTTTTCCCTGTTGGCTTCACTCTCAGGCAGACTCTCCCCATGTAGCAGTTCGTGGTTACATGAACGAAAACATCCCCTTCTTTTCCTTAAGCCAGTTTGAGTTGGGTTTCTGTCACTTTAAATAAAGAAAACGTCTTGACTAATACTCTCTCAACTATTCAGAACATGGCATGGTGTTGATAAATGGAATGAATAAAGAAATGGGACCTGAGGATGGAGAAACTGAGTCTCATGATACCTCAAGCCTCTCTTGCTGATTGTCCCCCAGGAAGCTTGAGTTCAGTGACTTTTTTTTTTTTTACATGTATTTATTTTGAGAGAGAGAGCACGAGAAAGAGAGCAAGCCAGGGAGGGCAGAGAGCGTGAGGGAAAGAAAGAATCCCAACCAAGGTCTGCGCTATCAGTGGAGACCCGGACATGGGGCTCTATTTCATGAACTGTGAGATCATGGCCTGAGCCGAGATCAAGAGTTGGATGCTTGACCGACTGAGCCACCCAGTTCACTGACTTTTTAACGAAAGCTCGCCTTCCTTAGGCAAATGTCGCTGAACAGTGTAGGTTCATCTGAGGGTTCTTCCTGGGGGAATCAAGATCCTGTGAGAATCCAATGTGTCTTATGTTAAACCACTGAAATTTCAAGGTTTCTTTATTACTGCGTGTTATTGGTTACTTACATGTTAAACATTCAGTTTGTTTTACAGCTGCTGAATTTAGAACATCCCTTTCATCTGAAGATAACTAGTCATGATGGGTTGAAAAGGTAGGTGTTTCCAGCTCCTCTCAAAGTGGAGGTGGCAGGGCTCACTCCATATCCTTAACTCTGTGCAGTGACGGCTGTGACTGTGACCTCCAGATTTCTCAGGATATCCAGAGCTTCCAGAGATCGCCATCATCACTCAGCTTTTAGATGCTGCTACTTGGCTGCGCAAAGCATCCTGCCATTGACCTGTTGCTGCTTCCGGTAGACCTGTCAGGGAATTCTGTTGTGTTCTTTTTTTGTTTTTACAGAGCTACTCAAAATTCAAGTATGATGCAAAAGAAAGGTGAGACATGTCGCAGAGGTCATTAGTGCGCACGATGTCCAAGGGTTTCCGTTGTGTCCCAGCTCCCCTTGCAGGAAGGTTGGGACCCGTGATTGATTCTGGCCAATGGACTGTGAGAAGCAGGGGTCTGTGTGACTTCCACATCCAGGCAATTAAAAGCATTGTGCCTCCCTTTTTTTCTTTCTTGTGGGGGGTGATCATGGAATCTTTATCAACATAGGGAAACCGTAGTAGGGAAGAAGCTTGGGTCTTGGAGTGACCAAAGAGAGCTTCAAAGAGTTGCTTGACACGCGGTGGCCGTTGAGTAAGAATCAAACGTTTCCTGTGTGAAGTCACTGGGATTTCAGGGTTTATTTATTACTGCAGCAAATTTAGCCTATCCTGACTAATAAAACATGCATTCCTCCTCCAGTAGACTTGTAGACTGGTTGCTGACTGAGGTGTATTTAAATAAGATTGCCTTGTCATATATATTTATCCACCTTCCAATTTTTGGTGTTTAGGCTTTGCCTTGAAATTCCTTTGAAGCAACAGACTTGGCTCGAATCCCAGCTCCGCTACTGATTTGCCGGTAACCCTGGGCAGGTTATTTTACATCTCTGAACCTCAGTTGCTTCATCAATAAAACGTTGAAAATGGTTGGACTTTTGGGAGGTCCATCACTTACTGCCTGTATAACTTTTAGCAAGCTACTTTTCTTTCCCAGTTTCAGTGGCCCCATCGGTAGGAAAGAGGTAATAATGTTCTGTGTCCATCACGGTTGTCCTAAGGAGTAAAGCGGAGAATGTAAGGGCCCAGTGAAAGTATTTAGTGAACTTTAATCTCTCCCTGTCTTTTTTACCCATTGAGATCCTTTGGTTTTTCCTATCACTCTGCTTTATCCATTTCTTTCTTTTCTCGCCCCTTTCCTAATCCTTACTCGGATATAGAATTGCTTCCTTTATGGAGAAAACGTGGACTCTTTCGTGGTTGCTCTGGTGTCGCTGAGAAAGAGTAAACTTTCTAAAATAGCATGGAGCAGATTTATGTGTGTATTTGTATGTTCCAACTATTTACACCCTAGTGTGGAAAGGAGTTGGCAGCTGGAAGTAGAGGGCAAAGTTGAGTCCACACCTGAAGAACATACTTAAACACACTGATAAAGACCGGTGCACCTAATCATTTGTCTTGAAGGAAACCGAAACAGTCACACTGATAAACAGACTAACTGAGAACCATTAAAATCTCAGTCACTTATCAGAATCCAAACAAGGACAACCTCAGTGGGTTTGAAGGTGAGAAGTCACTTAAGCAGAAACTCAAGACGGCAGGATTCCTTGAGAACAGGACATTTATAACAAGGTTGCACCCTGTGCTACTCTGATGGGAATGTATAAAGCAAAGAGTTTGGGGCAAGGGTCGTCTGTGTGCAGGTGGGGGTGGGGCAAGAATGACACAAAACAGGAGAGCCTGAGTGGCTTAGTTGGTTACAAGTCCCACTTCAGCTCAGGTCATAGGTCATGATCTTGTAGTTTGTGAGTTCGAGCCCCGTGTCAGTCTCCACACTGACAGTGTGGAGCCTGCTTGAGGTTCTCTCTCTCTCAAAATAAATAAATAAACTTAAAAAAGAATGACGTGAAACAACCCCAGATAGGGATAAATCGAGTTTATGTGCAGACTCTTTCTTTTCTTTCCTTTTTCATTACTTCTGTTTGAACTTTGTGGTTTTCCTTGGAGAGATTGGCGCCCAGAAGGAAGGGTAGAAAGAACCAATTGACTGTTCTCAAAACAAAACAAAACCCAACAAAGGCTCTTTCTTTCTCAAGGACTGTTCCCATGGAAAGTAAAAAGTGAGCCCACTTGGAATTACCTGACTGCAAAACAATGCCACTTTTATTGAAGGGAGTTAGTTTTTCACTCACCCAATTTAAATATGGCTCCATAGAACTGCCCAAATCTTCAGAAAGGATATGGTCCTCGGACTAGAGATCACGGCTGAGAAATCTAAGGCTGAAAGAAACCTTTTTTTTTTTGAGTGAACCAAAAATAGGGGTTTAGAAAGGAGTCGCTCTTCTCAAACTATGTTCATAGCAAGATATGTTGTCAGATACCACTGGTGAGAAATAAGACCTTGTCCAACAGCCTTTTCTCCTGTCTTCTGGAACGGGGTATTTGCTTTGGTTCTCAGAATATTTTGAACCAGTCCAGCAATTGTTCTTAAAAGCACATTTAGGTTTGTTTTGTGCAGCGTGTATTTAATAAAACACATTTGTGTTGAAACGAACACGTTTGCCAGCTTTCCCTCTGAAAAATGTGCACATCACCTTTGGAGTCGTAACACTGTGGCCCCATGGAAAATAATTCTGTCCCATCTGAGTAAGGAGAGCAAGGGATTTTTTTTTTCTCTCTAATTCAAGGTGAGTATGAGGAGTCTGTTAAACTTGTTCTGAGTTCCGTATCTCAAGAGTCCCCAGAACATGATCACTCAAGAGGGGCACTCCAGGAGTATCCCGTAGAGCTTCCGGAAAATACAAAGGTTTGTGCAGGGAGCCTTGAAGCTAGGGTTAACAAAGCTGCAGGCAGGCTTTCCCCTCCCTGAGAAGTCATACCATCTCTGGTTTTCACTCAGGTCTCTTTGGTGAGACAGTAGTGTGATAAGTCTTAGTGTGGATTTTGGCTATGGTGCATAGTAAGTAGTATTTTTTTTTTTTTTTAAGACAGAAGAAATAACTAGTATTTGAAGAAACCCAGCTCATCGGTAAGAAGATTCAAATAGACAATAGGTTCTTTGGGGACAAAAACTATGTCTTGTTCACCATTCTATCTTCTGTACCAAGCCCCGCAGTGTTCAGTTAATGACGGTTGAAGAAATGGGGGTCAGATACCATCTATCCTAAACGCTGTGTTAGACAGATCCACTCAGCATGAAGAGGGATGTAGACTGTGGGGTAGTTTTTCCTTCTCTGTTGCCTCAAGATGAACACAAAGGATATTTTTATTTTGAAAGAATTTTATCAATCATCCCTGTGGGGAAATGGGCAGGAGAAATACCCAGCATGGGTGTTGACACACTTTTGAGACGTTTTGCAGCCATGATCTCTGCACATGGGTTTGGATTCCTTCATGCAGAGAATTCAGTCCCACTTGGCTTCTCTCACCTCCGAGGCCAGCCAAGCTGGTTGCTGTATGGTTTGCATTTCTCAAGAGCTCCAGGCTGACATCCATCCATTTGTCTCCTGCCCTGTATGTCGCCTCACATAGCACAATGGTATTCATCTGTAAGTCTCCCATTTATGCAGAAAATATGGGCTCCTGGTGTATACACCAAGGAAAATGTGCATCAGTGGTGGCACATAGAGCGGGACATAGTTTTCAGCCCTTGAGACACTCAGAAACTAAAAGGGAAAAAGACACATGTAGAAACTACTATAATACAAAATGGCAAGTGCTAGGAAGGGGGTTAGAACCAGCGTGCTGGCTGGCCCGAGGGTGTTGGCGATTCTTTCCTGGTTGTGGTGCTTTTGTGATGGGTGGAGGGACATCGCAAAAAAGTGCCAATGAAAAGATGTGGAGAATGGTATTCAATGCGTGGACCCTGTGTGTCTGAGATCTCCGGAGAGCCCTAAGAGTGAGTGTTCATCTGGCTTCAGACCCAGGAATAACTCTGCTTTTTCCTGAGAAGTGGCTCATTTTTGCCTTGACTGGGACAGGAACAGGGGCCCTTTTCCATCTCAGCTGCTGTTGAGTTTGGGCCCCACGTTGTAGCTCACGGTAGCAACTGTCAGTAACTCAAGGTGTGCAGAGCGCTACAGACAGATTCTAGAGGATGTTGTAATTTCCTATCCCTTAAAAAATTTCTATCTTTCCTCCTGATTGCCACTTAAGTTGTGTCACTTTTGCTCTAATTTTTAAATTTCCATGAATACTTCTGGTATAAGGCAGGAAAAAAAAAAAAAAGATTGACATGATGGTAATAACAAACTGCCCCCAATCTCAGGAGGAGACAGAAGAAGGTGAGTCTGATGGTGGAGGAGGGGGTTTTAGGCAAAATGAACTGTAGATAAGAGAGCAGAAAGTTATGAAATGGACGTGGGTTCTGGCTCCACTTCAGTGCATAAAGGGGATTTATATAACAACACATTTCTTCCTCCTTCACATGGTCTTCTTCTACCCAAGTGCATTCTGGATATTTCTTTTCTTCTTCTTTTTAAAAAATTTTTATGTTAATTTTGAAAGAGAGAGAGAGAGACAGAGTGTGAGCAGGGGAAGGGCACACAGAGAGGGAGACACAGAATCCGAAGCAGTCGCCAGCTCTGAGCTGTCAGCACAGAGCCCGACGCGGGGCTCGACCCCACGAACTGTGTGATCGTGACCTCAGCCAAAGTTGGATGCTCAACTGACTGAGCTACCCAGACACCCCTGGCTATTTCTAATGTATTCTGTTGGGTTGAGCAAACGAGACCTGTGGGAGGTAATCATAAAGGAGCTCTATTTGGTCGGCCACCCCTTCCCATTTAAGTCCACTCCGGGCGCCAGTTAATTGTCCTGGCCCTGGAAGAAAACATAGGTCATAGGACTGTTCTGGTCCCTCTTCATTTTATCAGCAAACAGCATCTCGATGGAGGAATGAAGATGTCTCACCCAATACCATTCTAAATGGACTAAGTCTGAGGTTTTTGTCTTTCTTTGGCTTAGGAGTGAGGTCTGCAGGTAGGGACAGGGTAGGGTTGGCTCCTTCTGTCCTTTGCTGGTTCTTCCCTTCCCACCTTGCCCCGCATCTCGGGCTTCTGCGCCTCCAGAGCAGAGTTCAGGGAAGAAGGGAGAGGAGCGATACTGGCCTGGACACTGCACGGCCGCGTGAGCCCTCTCCTGTGCTCTCAGCCCAACCTTTCACTTCATCTCTTGCTTTGGCAACCAATTCAACTCCTTAGTCTTTGCTTTCTGCCCCAGGGCTTCCTTGCTGTCACTGTACAGGATGCAAGGGAGACCCTTCTGCCTCTCTGATGTATGGGCAGGGGATGATGACCTCATTGGGCAACAGTTGATCATTGGAGGTGGCAATTGGATTCCCGTATCTCAGAAGGTGGATCCTGAGGAGCATCCTCCAAAGCCCCTAGAGGGTCCCCAGTGAGACAGAGCTTTAGTCATCGACAGAAAAATGAGTTCAATATCATGCATTGTGGGACAGCTTTTCTTCCTGCTCTGCTGGACAGTTCCTGGACTCCCCTTCCTGTGTCTGGTGGCCATTTTCCAAAACAGACTATGTTCATGGAAGTCTTTGTCTTAAGCTATGTCCTTTGCAGGAAGAGAAATCTAGTAATTAGATACCTTTTCAGGTTTCTCAAAGGTTTAGAGCTGACTCTTTTGTATGTGCTTTCCTGGGGTTCTTCAGGAATCCTGTTACTGGGAATGTCTCACCTGCACTTCCTGGACAGGGCAATTGCATCTTTATTTCTACGGATGGTTGACTGTCTTCTTCCTTTGCCTCTAGCCAGGACTGGCTACGTCGTTCATGGGCCCCATTGCAAAATAAAAATGTTGGGCTCCTCGTGCAAAAAATAGTAAGAATTTCAAGTTGACTGTAACAGAGCATTAAACCCAAGTGCAGCGCACTTTGGGGGGCAAGGCACGGCCTGACTGAATGAAGGCGGACCTGCTTCTGGCCTGTTATATTCACCATGCTTCCAACCTGAGATGATGCCACAGCAGGGCTCTTTCACAGAGAGGCGACATCTGGTCCATGGGAAACCCACATCCTCTGCCCCACACTTGCTGACTTCACTGCTTTGGTGAACATTTTCCCCCTTAGATTTCTCAGTGTAAGTCACATGCAGTGTGCTGAATAAGTTAATCTAACCAGTCTTCAAGATGGCTCTCAATGATCCTAGCAGCTTGAGGTTGGTGCCCTCCCATACAGAATTAGGGCTGACCTGTGTGACCAATAGAATATTGTAGAAGTGACAGTTTGTGACTTCTGACTGTAGGTTGTAAAGGACACAAAAGCTTTGGCTTTGATCTCTTGATTTTCTCTTTCAGGGGAAAGCCAGCTGCCATGCCCCTGGGACTCAAGAAGCCCTTTGGAGATGACATCATAGAAAAGAACTGTCCACAAGCCAGCACCAACTTGCCAGCCACGTGAGGGAACCACCTTGCAGGGAACCCTCCAGCCCCAGTCCCAACCTTGGATGATGCAAATGACATTTGACTGCCGCGACTGAGAGTCTAAGCCAGAGTTGGCCGGCCAGACTGCTCCCGAATTCTTCACGCACAGAACCACGAGAAGTCGCCAATCATTCATGCTGTTTGGAACCACTGAACTTTGGGCTGACAGGACACACAGCGAAGAATAACTCATACAGTAAAGCAAACCTCCCTTTAGGTGAAGGAATAGCTCTCTTCGTTATCTCTGGTGGCACTGATCCTTTTTATACCCTCAGTTTTGTATGAGAGCTGTAGACATTTATATACAGAAGACCTCATTCTGGATTATGCCTCAACTTCCGTGTTTTGTTTTTTTTAATCCCCAGTTATATTGTCTCTACCCAACTTGGTTGGGCCTTGGTTAGGACATTTTCCTCCTTTATTGTCTCTGTGAATTGGTTTTGGGAAAAATTCTGCATTACAGAACTTAACTGATTTACTGTAACGGTATCCTCATCACAGTCAGATTGGGTAGCCACGGCCTTGGAGAACCGAGAAGTCCCAAACAGTAGGAATATTCATTATAAAACAGAAGCCTGGAAACCTGACCATGCTCTGGGAAAAATCTTTTAGCCAAAGAACTCAAACTACTGTTCAGATTTGCAGGAGCAAAATACCAAAAAAAGTCTCTTTTCAGAGAGAGAGAGAGAGAGAGAGAGAGAGAAAGAGAGAGAACCACTCCTGAAATTCTGATATTTTAATTCTGCTAATAAGGAATTTATTACTAAGGACCAGATAATTTATTTAGCATCTAATCACGGACTTATTTCCACACAATGAGGACTTGGGACGGGACATCAGGGATCTGAAATACCAGATATCACGCTCCCTCTAACAATCTGTGTGACCCGGTATAACATGCACGCCCTCTCGGTGCCTCAGACTCTTTCTCTGTGTGAGTCTGAGAATATCTGTTGACCAGAGATAAAATATCACAGGGCTTTGAAGTGCTGTAAATGCTTTACCTATTTGAGGTTTCATTATTATTTTGTCTTTTATAGTTAGAACCGTTTTCTGGAAGACGGGGAGAAAAATGGCTTATATGACATTATAAAAGCATTAAAAGTCAAATAAAAAACAAGCCAATGCATGATGACTGTTGAGCTGGTTTCTGTTAATTGAATCATATTTCCCCATCGATTTGCATAAAGAATGATGATTGGTTTCCACGGGGGCAGGGGGCTTGCAACGAAGCAAAATCACACTCAGAAGTGTTGAAAACTTCATGCAGTTATTCAAAATGCCAAATAGAGGTCGGAAGGATGAATGTATCATGATAGTAAACATACCGGATTCTTGGAAGAAAGGTCCATGCAGGGGGAGCCACACATTTAAGTGGGGGTGCCCTCAGCTAATCAGGAGATTCTCCCAACTCTGAAGGAAGTGAAATCCTGCTGTTTAGTATGGGAATACAACTTTTTTCTGGGGAAGGGAGGTGACTAGATGTGCATAAGTGAGGGTTTAGTTGGCAGGACACAAGCTGCTTTGTTGATTCCAGGGAAAGAGTTTCGCTAAAAGGAATGAGGGGCATATAGGATTGTTGGAATGGCTGGGGAAAAGGACATCAGGGACACTACCGTGGCCAGTCTCAGCCTGAAGCACCCATATGGGTTCTCATGAATTTCGCTTCTCAGGAAGGTCTGGGAAGCTCCCACCCAAGTCCTTGGATTGTGGCGGGGAAGCGGTGGTGCTCAGGAACCCTCTGGAAGGCTGTTGTGAATCTCTCAGGCTTGGCTGCTGCTGCCTCCTAAGCAAAGGGCCCCTCCTCTCCTGTGCCCTTCAGATCTAGCCCGGCCTTCTCATTGGCCGGCTTTCCCTGGAACCACCCGGGGAGGGGTACTGGGGGAAAGGCGTCCTGCTTCTTTTATGCAATGTGGAGGAGAACGGAGAAGGAAGGGGAATGATGCGGGTTCCACAAGAGACCATCTGATACAAGGGAGAAGCCGACTAACCACGGGATACTCCCCAGGGTGTTCTCTTCCCCATGCCAGCACTATGCACACCATTTCAATGAACCCAGCAGCAACCTCAGGAAGGAGCTGGCACTCATCCTGTCCCTGTGCTTTTAAAAAAAAAAATCACCTTCTGGCATGCAAACACACATACAGATGAAGTTTAGGTTCAGAGGCTTAGGATCAAACAACGTATTTAACCATCAGGATTCAAAGGTGGGTCTATACAAGGGAAAATCCCGAGTTCTTTTGGCATTTCCTACATTTAAACTAGTGGTTCAGACTTTAGCTGTATCAGAAACACCTAGAGGAATCACCCCACCCCCAGAGTTTCTGAGTCAGCAGGTCTGGGGTGGGACCTGAGATTTGTATTTCTAGCAAGTTCCCAGGTGATGCTGATGCTGCTGGTTTAAGGACCATACTTTGGGAACTCTAGAGGAGTAAAGTGAGCTTTTTCTTATCTCAGTTTACTGGTGCTTAGATTCAGGCAGATCCTCCAAAATACTAACTTTGCTTTAATTATTTTTACTGCCCTTGCATATGGTTCCTATCATGTAGCATAGATACCTACCTTTGGCTATGTGTGTGTGAGTTTGTGTGCATGTGCATTTCAACCCTATAGCCTTAGCAGGTAATCACACAGCTGAATGAAAATGGATGGGCTCGTATTTCCAAGTGCTGCCTTATTTGGAAACCAAGAAGGGTACCTGGTACTATGTATATATTCCTGATTGAGCCAGAATAGCAAATTAAACTTTGGAGTTGATGATTTATTTATTATTTCATTGTGAGTTTTTAAAAATCAGCATTTGATAAGTAAATGGCTCAGACTGTACTTTGGCATTCATGGAAGTAATGTTAGTCTTGATGAATTATTTGCTTATTCAGTGAATATGTAATTTAATTCTATAGAAATTGCATGGCAATTTAGCACACATTAATGAGTGGATACTGTCTCATAGCTTAATGAACCTGTGATCCTTTTAAAGTAGGGGAAATATTTAAGGAATTAACAGTCAACTAGGAAGAAGTCTGTTCAAAAATTTAATGGGCTGGACCAAACTTTTATGAACCCTCTCAGACACAGATAGACAAGATTTCAAACACCCAGGTCAATACCTGGGGGTAGCTGCTATCTCCCTTTGAAAAGAGTCAGAAAGACCCACGTGTGGACCCAAGCAATGCCTCCAAGTAGGTAGAGGGTGCAGTTATCAATTGACCTCTGGTGGTCCACATCTGTCAAACGGGGGAAGGGGGTTCTAATTCTTATCTTACAGGATCACAGTGAAGATTAAATGAGGTAATGAATGCTTGTAGAGTTTTTGAAATGTAGCTGAGTCTCAATAAATTATTACGATTTTACAATCCTATAATACTACTATTTACCTTAGCAACAATTTCCCCTCCTTTCTACCCTCCTCTCTTTTCCTGTGACCCTTCCTTCCTTCCTTCCTCCATTAATTTATTAAATGAACATTTCTTTCTTTCTCTCCCTCCTTCTTTTTGCCTTTACTGATTTATTATAAAGGCTACAATTTGGGAACAGCCAAATGGAAGGAATGCACAGGGTAAGGAATGGACTGGTGGCGTGGAACTTGCACAGCCTCTCCAGACATGGCACCCTTCCAGCCAACTCCACGTGTTCACCAACTTGGAAGCTCTTCAATGAACATTTCTTTCAGGAATCTTCTGAACGATCCATCTTGCGTCGCAGAAGATCCCGCCATTCTGAATCACTGTGCCCTTCCCATCCACGTTGCCCTTCTTCCATCTCTATGCACATTGATTGTCTTTTTGTGTCGAGTTTATTCTCAACCTTCAACATGTAGCTGGAGCATCACCTCCTCTGTGAAGCCCGCTGTGATCACTTCTATCTATGGCAGATACGGCAGCGTTCGGGGCTGTTGCCTGCACCCCCTTCTATCGCGGTGCCTACTCCTTTGTGCTGAAATTGTATTCGCGTCTGCGTCCTCCAAACGCAGAAGTTCCTTGAGGGAATGACTGTGATTTTCATAGTGGGTACTTTAGTGCCTACTCCAGGGCTAAGCAGTTGGAAAAAAGTCTTTAAATGCTGCCGCTGGTGCACATTCTAGCTACCAATCTTATGATTTTGGAAATTAAGGCTGGGATTGGGGTGAGGTGAGCAATGGGCATACGGCACAAAATCTGAAGAGGGGCTTACAATCCCGGGGCTCTCCTGTTGGACTCTTGGAATTACTGAAAACATCCATCTATACTTACAGCCCAAGATAGATTTATTGGCTTCTTCTGAACTTCAATTTTTATTCTTTCAGTCACATATTTCCAAGAGCTCTTGGATGATTAGCATCTTGACATGTGTGAGCAAATGCTCCAGTTTGCTGAACGCCTGTTATGTGCAGAGCACGGTGCTAGCTCTCACAGATGCAGGGGGGGTGGGGGGTGGGGGGAGGCATCATGGCCAACCTTCATCTTCAGCCCCATTTTCGCTGTCATGGCAATCTTGTAGGGGTGAGGATGGGGTAGAGGGTACACATAAAGAACTGTGTTTAAATGGCCACAACATGAAGTTATAGAAAGTTAGGTTCTGTAAGAAAGGTGAAAAAAAAGGTGCTGTGGGGATTTGGAGATGAAGGACAGGCCTGGGGAGGACGCGGTAGGCAGGAGGACAGACAGACCCGGGGGAGGAAATGACAGTTGATTACTCACACTAAAGTCGTCACTATTTTGGTGCCTCGCTCCACTCCCTGTTTGCTGGGGCGGTTGGCTGCTAAGGCCAAGAGCTGTACCTTCTCTGGAGAATTGCCTTCGGCCAATAAGAGCCCCTCGATGCCCGGGGGCTTACACTCCCTCCCTGCGGGTGGCTCACAGTTAAAGGCAGATCTGGGCCTTGCCTTACGGCGATCCAGGCCTGTGGTGCCATTCACAGTCTAGGGTTCTCCATGGGATTGCGCTGGGACTAGATTTCGGCTGTCCCCATCTTGGATTCTGCTTCCAGGGATTCTGGGCTCAGGACAAAAGAACCGCAGCAACAACGTCAGAGGTTTTGCATGTGATCATTTATTTCATTCTCACAAAACCCCGTGGGTCGTCACCCCCATGTTGCAGATGAGGAAACTGAGGATCGGAGAGGCTAGAGGCGCTTGTTGCTAAACGGAGTCAACCCGGCAACCCTGGCTTTGGTTTCACCACGGAAGGCACTCGTGGCTTCCGTCTCTGCACACCTCCGGCTCCAACAACGGCAGCAAGAGGAGTTCTGCTCGTGGGGGCAGGACTTCTGGGGTGCTCCGGAATTCTGAGTCAGGGACCTTGGTGGGAACAGTCAGGGTGGGAGTCAGGAAGCCCGAGTTTAGACCCGGGTCTATGCCTTAGTGGCAGTGTGATGGCCTCTTCCTGGGCCTCGGGTTTTTCACCTGCAAAATGGGTCCCGTAGCCGCTTTGTGGTGTTTTCATGGGCACTTTATGGGCATGTGCATTCATTCCGTACCCTCGCGCCTGGCATTCCGCAGGTGATCAATCCATGCGGCTGTCAGCCTGTGGGAAGATCATCTGACGGTGGGCACGGAGAGGCTGGTCCAAGCTTCAGGTGGCGAGGGCTTCGGTGAGCAGAGGCATGAGCTCTGGTCTCACAGCAGAAGCAACTTTGTGATCAAGCTTCTTTTGTTCTTTTGTTTACTTTTTTCTTCTGAAAATGTAGCTGCCCAGGGCTGGCGTTGGGGCTCTGTCCCCATGCTCTGCAATCCTCAACAGGTGGTGTCCCCTGGAAGGTCCAATAGAGCTGCCTGGGGGCCAACAGAAGGGGCGGAGAGATGGGCTGCCCCCTCCATGGGGACAGTTCCTGGTAGACACCCCACTCCCAGTTCTATCCCTTTGAGCAGAACTTAGTTTATATCCACACCTATTGCCTGAGAGGCTGGAAACTGGGATTTTGTCATTGGAAGAGGGGGAGGGGCAAGTAACAGTTCTCATCTCTGTGGGTAGTCCGGGGTTTCGATGGTGGTCCCAGCTGAGAAGTCTTCATGTGCCCTCACTGTGTGTTAGTCACGGGTATGAATTACCTTTGCTTATTTTTATATTTGCTGTGGGCGACATACCCATTGAACAGATGAGTTGGCTCGAGGGCAGAGCTCGGCTTGGATCCCAGGCAGGGTGGCCCCGGGGGCCACACACACAACCACTATGCTGGATTGTGAGGTGCAGAGTGGATAAACACTGAACTCACGGATTTGGTATGTGCTTACACATGGCCTTAGGCAAGCTACTTTGCCTTGCAAGGTTTCAGTGTTCCCATCTGTAAAATGGGGCTGACTCATACACTTAAGTGAGCGGTCGTATGACCAAATGAAATAAATAGCAACACGGGACAGCTCTTTGTCGACTGGAAGGTGCTCTGATTTCTTCTAGTGACCATGGGACTCTTAGTTCCAATGGGAGTGGAGACAGAGAAGCTGGGATCACGGTACGGCCACCTTCCAACAGATGAGGCTGTGTGCCTGAAAGGCCTTTTTGGGGGTGACCCTCAGGCGGCAAGCGACATTCCACTTTATTTCAGTCTCCTATCCCTGTGGGGTGGAACCATGCCTGGCGGGATCGCTTTGCTGTTCTGTCCCGCTCAGCAGGCTCAGCAGGCATGGCGGGGCGGACAGGAGCACAGACAGACAGAGAGATGGATGTTGGCGACACAGACGACTTCTGCTGTGTCACTGGGCGGGGGTGGGGGGAGCAGACTCAGGAGGGCTTTCTCACTAAATCTTGCCACATGACTGCTGGCCACTTCTAGGAACATCAGAAAAGCCTGTTCTCTTCTTTGCTCATCACAGATACAGGACTCAGGTCAGCCCTAGACAAAACTGGGTGTGGGCACCGCTTCGAGGGGCTTTGAGTCCAGGGCTTGGAGGCCGCAGGGGCTCAAGGACTAATTCCAGTGAGTCAGCAAGCAGCTTTCGGCGCGTGTGGCCAAAGGTTTCTCGACAGCTGCTGCTAAAGTGGTTCTGTGTGTGTGCTGTCTCTGGAAACTGGGTCAACGGGTCAATCGGGCTCTTACACGCCAGCCGGGCTGCCTGTATTTACATTTAGGGCCAGATCTGGGGCAGGGAAAGAGTCCCAACAAGAAACAAAAAACCCACCAAACCTATTTAGACCCTTTCTGTGCTGCTGCTCAGTATATGGAAGAGGCTGTTCATTATTGACGGATCCCGCAATTGCGTTGTGGGCAGTAACCTTACTTGGGCACACAAATAAGGAAAGGGTAAGAGAGGAAAACAAAAATGCATCAGGTTTTTTTTTTTTTTTCCTCCTCCTCAAACGAAAAGTAGGTGCAGTGGTTTTATGCTCGCGGAATCCTAGCTGGCATATTACCCGGACAGCAGGAATTAGAATAGATTGAATCCTCTAATCCATGCTAATGGAGACATTAAAAACGCGGTTTATTACATTATCTTTCTGACGTTTTAAATATATTCCATTGCAGCCTTGCAGTGGACGTGCCGAATAGTGATACTGTTTAGCATGTATTCAGTGCTTCCTGTAGTTGAGCCGGGCCCTGGCCAAGTGACACACGTGATCTCCTTCAGTTCTCACCACAGGAGTGTGGAAAGGCATATATTTCAACTCCCATTTTATAGATGAGAACTTTGAGGTATAGAGACGCTCAATGCTTTGCCGAGGCTCCTTTCGCCAGTCAGTAGGAAATCTCAGGATTGACGTCATGTTGTCCTCTGTGAGTTCATGCACTTGACCGCCACACTATACTGAATGATGGGGATCCCTACGGCGGGTGGCGGGGAGTCCCCGTTCCAGCGGTGACAGGAGCTAATCCTGGGTGGGTACCCAGGTGTGTGTGCCGAGCACAGGGCTAGGCCCTCTGATCTCCTTCTGCATCCAGAATAAATGTTCATGGGTTGACTCATCGCTGAGCGATGGTCTCTAGAACCTTCTCTATCAGAGAGAATCCTGAATTTTTAAAAATTTACAGTTTCGAGTCATACGGCAACTTTCCTGACATCTAGTCCGGGGAGCACCAATAAATGAGGTGTTTCATTCATTTGTTCACATCAGCGTTTACGTTTTGATCCCTAACTGTGTTCTAGGTGCTACGGCTTTCACAAAGAACAAGGCAGACAGACTTCTCCCCTCAGGAAGCTTATAGGAGCTCTTTGCCAACACTGGGGATATCAGGATTACAGAGACAATCCCATATTAAGTCCTAATTTTATGGGGAGAGATAAACAAGGCGGTAACTTCAATATGGCATGGAAAGTGCCCTGCAGAGGCTGGAAGCCAATGGAAACTCTGTGGTAACCAGCCTCTGTGGTGGCCCCCAGTGGCCCTCATATCCTCGTATTTTCTGCCTTACGTAGTCAGTTCTCCCTCACACCAATAGGGCTGACTTGCGTTTATTGCCGTTTCAAGGCATCTGTTATGCAACGGTAGATAACCGCAGCACTCAGGAACCCAGTCTGGGGAGGGTGGGGATAGTAATCATGAAAGGCTTCCTGGAGGAGGTGATAACTGAGCTGGTCTTGAAGGATGAGGAATCCATGTGGCAGAGAGAAAGGGTGTTGGGTGGTAAAGCCTTTCCAGGCAGAAGGAACAATCTGTTTTAAGTCCTGAACACTGTTCAGTTAGGGACGGAAGACTCAAATGTCCACCACACCCAGGCAGGTGATGCAAATGAGTGAAGCCGCTGCTTTATGCTCTGGCCCACTGTGTGTGACGGGTGGGGCCGGGGGACAGCCTGAGTCCCTCAGCTCCAGCTGGGTGCCACCATACCAGAATACAGGCCCAAATTTGCCGAATCGCCCAATGTGTCAAGAGAAACCAGGGACCGTCCTTAAATATGAAAGCTAAGTTTCAAAAGGCAGCCCACCCAAACCTGCCCGTGGCCAAGGGTCTCCCATCCTCAATGTCTTGTTCAAGAACTCCTTATGAGTCTGGGGGACACCTAGCTTCTCTTGAGGGCTGATCATAAACCTTTGCCCTTTGTCTCCTGCTTAGCCTGAGTCCGGTATGACTGGTGCACTGATTAACCGTGTCAGTGGTTTCCTAAATGGTGGCAAATAACACCCTAGTTGCATTGAGCTCCTGGGGGAGGAGAGAAAGTCAGTATTAATCCGCATGCAGAATTCCATAATGCTTCGGCAAAGTGGTCCGAGCCTAACACTCTTATGGCCAAAGTGTTGAGGCAACAGCACAGAACACAAGGTAGTTAAACACTGTGGACAGTGAGCCCGTGTGCATCTCTGAACACAATGCCTATAGGTGACTCCAGGGCTGGCTAGGTAGTGTGGCTTTGTGAGATTCTGGTGTGTAGCCTACAAGTGTCTATACCCTAAAAAGAGGAGCCGGTGAATGTATCCAGCCCTTTCCGTGTGAGGCGCGAGGATGTATATACCATAGCCCATTTGATACTCACAGCAGCCCCAGGAGATTGGTGCCATCACTGTGCCCATTTTACAGAGGAGTAAACTGAGCCCCAAGGAATTTTTCTGGTTTGCCCGAGGTCTTGCAGCCAGTAAGCAGTAAGGCAGTAGTCTCTTTTGGGTCTGTTCAAAGCCCACTTTACTATCTACTCTCCTGAATTTTCCTCCCTGGCATCGAAAAAGAGAGGTCTGTAAAGTTTTGTTTGAGAGGACCTCAGCAGTGACAATGCGACTGGAAGGGCACGGGCGGGGGGACTGGTGAAGCAGAGCTTGTAGAGGGAGCGAGGGCTTTTCTTTCTTAGAATGAAGGGCTTTCCCTTCTTCTTGCCGCAATCGCAAGTCGTCCACATGGTGACACCGGGGACAGGGAACTAGCAAGAAAAGGAATTTCAAGGACAAGCCATATGTGACATCGAGTCACAGGGGTGTACTGAGCTTGTGCGTTATAATCGGTGACTTGGAACTCTCTCGCTGTTGGACCACATACCTTCCTTTGCGGTGGGAGGTGATGCCAAGCAGAGGAGATGCTTGCTGTGAGTTCTGGAGCCTGGGAAATGTGCGTTTCCCTCCCAATCGCATTCTGATTCAGCTGCTCCATGGGGACAAGAATAGTTAACTCCGTGTCCCTGGTGCTTAGCACAGAGCCTGGGACAGTTGGCACTCCACAAAGCCTTGTTGAAGGAATGAATGAATGGATGGATGGATGAAAGAATGAATGAATTAATGGACGGAAGAATGAATGAATGAATGGATGGAGGAATGAATGGATGGATGGATGGAGGAATGAATGAATGAATGGTTAGGGAAGACTGCAGAGCAGATGGGATCTGACGTGCTTCAATACGTGGAGAAGAGGAGTGGGGGGGTGCTGCAGACCCAGCAGTGAATGGGGAGCAACATGGCGGCAGGAAGGCCAGGTTCGGGGACAAGGAGAGACGATGCGGCTTCTGTGGAGGAATAGCTCCTGTACTGGCCCTGGCATCTCAAAGTGCTTCACAAGTGTTAATTCAATCTCCGAACCCCTCATTATGTTAAGTATTATTTATCCACCTTTTGTAGGTGAGGAAACTCAGGCGGAAGCAGAGGCGACTTGGCCAGGGCGGTGCCTCGGCAGGTGCTGCCAGCCCCGGTTCCAGATTGCCCACGCATAGCCAGAAGCGGGAAAACACAATTAGATCCCTCTGTGTTCCCTCCTCCTACACCCTCATGTACACAGACACAAAACTAGGACCAAAAAAGTGAAAGTCGTGATAAATTATGTGTCCCAGAATTTCCTTAAGGCTCTCCAATAAATACATTCTCTGATATACACCACCCTTCATAGAGTTCTGGGACTTGGAGGCGATGTGGTTGGTAAAACTGTCCAGTTGAGTATTTCCCTGGTATAATTCAGATGCAGAAGCTGGGCTTCATCTGTAAAATTGGAATCTTTCCTCAGCACGTTGTTGGGAGGTTAAACACGTATATGCACTAGCTTCAGGGCCAGACCCTCTGGAGGTGCTTGATAAGGGGTGGTCACCACCATGGTTTTAATGGAGCCAGCAGAACGCCCACCTTCATTTTCCAAGTGGCTCCTGGACATTTCCACTTGAGTGTCCTCTCTTCCCTTTAAGGTGTTCATTTGACCACTATTTACTGTCCCTGAGCACTGTGCTAAGCACTGGGGATAGAACAGTGCACAAGGCAGTCAAGGGCTCTGGGTCCACTCGGGCTCACAGTCCAATTTAGGAAGCCAGGCATTTAGAAAAAAGAATCCCGTAATGCAAGGTTCCCATCGAGGTGAGCACCAGGAACAGCGTATCCGTGATGCTCTGAGACGGTTTAAAAGAAGGGTTCCTCCGCGTCATGGTGAGCAGAGAGGGCTCTTGGAGCAAGTGATGTTCTCAGTGGGATCCGAAGGGGGATAGGGGATTAGTGGGTGAAAGAGAGGGTGGCCCGAGAGGAAACAGCATGTGCAAACCCACCAAACTGAAGAGAGGAAAAGCCTTCACCCAACGACCATTACCAAATGCCCTGTTTGGAATGTCAGGCACGAGGAGGGGGAGGTGAGGCGCCAGTGAGAAAGTCCCTGGAGAAGCGGGATTCAGGAGAGGCGAAACGGTACTCACACTGCAGTCCAGCCTGACAGGGAACAGAGGGAAGGAGCTAGCGTGGTTCAGAGGCAGGCTTCGCAGAGATGGCTCGGGATCTGGGACTTCTTTTATTGACTTGTCAGCAGAAATGACTGAGCAAGGTGCCAGGCGGTAGGCTTTGCCTGTGGTAAAGGGGGGAGCAGGAGCGGGCCCCTGTCCTGAAGGAGGTCACCGTGGAATGGGGCAGAGGAAGGTTCCCATGTTGGAAATGGAACGAGAGAGAGCGTGACCTAGTTCTCGTGTCTGCCGTAGGAGCACGGTGGAGGGGCATGGGGGCAGGGATGAGTTGTGTTTGCCAAGGCTGACATCACCGAGTTAGCTAGATTCAGTAATGACCTCTAACTAACGAATACTCCCCAACAGCACCTTGCACTGGTTCAGCACAGTTAGAAAGTGAATGCGTTAACCCCTTGCTGAGTCCCAACAGCTCTGCAAAGAGGTCAGACAGATCTGATCGCCCACATTGCAAAGACAATGACTCGGGAGCTCCAGAGAGGCACGTTAGATGAACGATTTGATTTTTGTGAGATGCGATGCCCCGCTGTTGAGAATACATAACTGATGGACGTGGGTTTGGCTCCACTCAATTTGAACGTGCTTCCTGTGAGGGTTTCGCCTGAATCTCCCTGGAATTTCTGAAAGGTCACAGCTAAGGGCCAGCTCGAGGCGCACACGCCAGCCCCCCGACGCGAGACAGCATTGGCAGACCTCTGCACCCAGCTCACCTGTATCCACGGTCACTCGCTGAAGAATAACAGTGGGGCGTGTCTTCAGAAAGTGGGGGGCCAGATACTAGAGCACAGAGCTGGAAACTTTGGAGAGTGAAAGGGGGTGTGATTCATAATCACACTGGGACAACAAGCATGCTCAGGGACTGTCCCTGGCAAACTGGAACGTATGGTCACCCTACGTATGAGTCAGCCTTCTTACTAATTGGATTAAGAGTCTTCCTTCTGTCTTCACTTTTTTTCTGAATCATTCACTCACTCATTTATTGAACACTCATTCACCCGACTCCTGTTCCCCACGCTGGACTGCCACGTGCGAGGTATCCTGGCTGTTTCTCAGAAGCATTCAGAACATTGACTCACCCCCTTGGATAAGCAGACACAGAGCCACTGGTAGCTTTCATTCGTCTTCACGAGTGTTAATGAACAATCAGAGGCAATGTTCCTGGAGGGCAGAGGCCATGCCTTCTGTGTCTTCCACAGCACATGGGTCACGGGGTGGGGGGGCGGGCGGAGGAAACTGTGTCCACAAACACCAACAGGCAGGGCCTTTCCAAGCGAGAGGGGGCCGGTCCCCTCCTGAACACAGCAGTGCTCAGCTGATGGTTTCCTGGGGCGGGGGAGGGGGGGTGGTCTCCCAACTCTCAAATGCCTTTTCCCCTTCTCTCTTCCTTTGTTTCTGGCCACATGCTAGAATTAACTATTTGTGGACCTTGGTTTCATGCTTAACAGACCGGAAGGTAGGGACTTGTCCCCACTGCCCAGCAGAAGTAAGTGGCTCCTGGAAGCTTCTACTGTATCTTTGCTGGCCGACTAGTTGACTTCAGGTGTGAGGCACGGACAGCCTTTGATGAGGACGCTGGAGAAGTAAACTTTCTGGGAGAATAATGGGGTGAAGGGAGGCCCCGAGAGGGGCTCACAGGTCTGGGCCGAGGGACAGAAGGGCCTTGCTTGAGCGGGTTATCCACGAGGCCAGTCTGGCTAAGGAGAAGGAATGAGATACCACCTCCCCTAGGAGTCTTCCCGAGTGTCTCGGGTAGGGTGGCGACTCTGGGACTGTCTGGCCTCTTTGCCATCTGCCCCATCCAGCCACAGGTTTGGCCTGACACTCAGCTGAGCAGAGAGATGAGTAGGGTAGGACTTCCTGAAGTCCTGTTTCCGGGATTCCAGATGTCCCGGTGGAAAATGCCCGGGGCCGCTGCGGGGAGGCATATAGAGCTCGACCAAGCTAGCGGGAGAGCCCAGGAGGCAGGTGCCATGATTATTCCTCCCTCCACAGGTGAAGAAACTGAGGCTTCCCACAGGTAAGTGGGTCACCCGAGGTTTCACGGCTAGTAAGTCAGGAATCGGGAGGTGACCCCAGCCTGCCTGGATCTACACACGTGCACCCCTGAGCCCCACTGGGAAGATCCTGACCTCTTTAAGCCGGGGCTCCTCCTGCCAAGGTCCTGGGGTTCCTCATCCCGGATCTGCTGCCTCCCAGGCTTGTGTCCAGCAAGGTGCTTTGTATCCTAACCCCGGCTGGTCTTCAATGACTATTTGTTAATTGAATAGCAACGAGCAAGGGTTATGGCGTGCTTACCAGGCGCTAGGGACTCCTTGAAGAGCACTACCTGTATTAACCCCTTTATCCCTCACCACCACGCTGTAACAGTACAATTATTATCTCTCCTTCACAGATGAAGAAATACAGGTCTAAGGAGGTGAAGCAACTTGCCAAAGATCATCTGGCTGGGGAGCGGAAGTCCTGGATGGGAGGGACCCCAGGTCTTCCCGGTTCTGTAATCCCACAGCTTTGCTTTCCGGGGTTTTATTTACTTATTTTGTCACGCTCTTTTCTGCTAGGGTAAGGGGAGTCCGGACTGGGGTCGGGGTACCAACCGATGACCAAGGCAATTTCAGAACAGCGTCACTGTTATATCCCAGGGGTGAAGTGGCAGCCTGAATGCCCTTTCCTGGATTTGAAAAACACCGGGCTACCGGTCCTTGAGAGGATTCAGAAAGTAACTGTGTTTTGCTGCCGCTGACTCCGGGAATTAGGCTGACAGACACTGGGGACTCTCAAAGCTTGCTCGTGTCTGCACGTCTCTATGGGAACAAGCCCAGTAAGATCTTCTAGAAGGCCAGGCTTGCAGAGAGCCCAGTGTAAACAGAATATTCCAAGGTTTTAAAAAAAATGTTTGTTTTAGTTACTGTGAGAGAGAGCGAGCGAGTGAGCAGGGGAGGACCGGAAAGAGAGAGCGAGAGAGAGAGAGAGAGAATCCCAGGCAGGCTCCGCACCGTGAGCGTGATGCGGGCTCCAACTCACGAACCGTGAGATCACGACCTGAGCTGAAATCAAGAGCCAGAAGTTCAACCGACTGAGCCACCAAGGCGCCCCAGAAGATTCCAGGTTTACAGAAGACCCGAGTGTCAAGACGTATGAGACCTAAGACTCTCCCCTGTCCCTTTCATTTCCTTTCTGTGTGTGCCTGTCCCTCGCTGCACCACAGGCTGGTCTGCAGGCAGGGACCAGACCCCCTCCCAGCACCTGCTACGGTGCCCGGCACACAGGTGTTGCAAGCACATTAACAACATAAAAAGCGCTGAACATAACGTGGCTTTTGTACACATTTCCTTGTGGCTTGTGGCCCGTGTGTTCGCTTCCTACTGGTGTGACCTTCGCTATTTATTTTGCCTCCCTGCGTCTCAATTTCCTACCGTGGTGAAGGGGAAATGAGCGGATACAGAACTCAGAACGGTGCGTCGCACGTGGTTAAGGATTCCACTAGTGTTAACCCTTCCTGATATCATCAGCACACTGTGCCTGGTACCCCAGCCTTCAAACCACTCTCTGCAGGTAGTGGGAGCTCTGGGGTCAGGAGGCCCCGATTTGAATCCTGGCTCCTCCAGTGTGCCTTGGGGAAGTTATCGCAGCACTGTGAGCCTCGATTTCTACATCTGTGAAGCGGGGACAAAGTTTCTAGCCTATAGGGTGCTGGAGATCAGCAAGTAAAGGCCCCGGTGCAGAGCGGACGCAGAGTAGGTGCTCAGGGCCTTGGCACCCGCAGGGGTGGTGATTAAGCTGTGGGAGCCTGTGGCACAATCCCAGCGACGCACGTGAGAAATGGGCGGCAAAGAGCCTCGCGATTAGTTTTAGGGCCGTCGTCTTCCAGGAGAGCCGGACTTCCTTTCCGCGCTGAGCACTGTGCCCTGCGCCTCCTCGCCTTCCACCCTTTCCCACCGGAATCTTCGCGGCCCTCGGAAAAGGGCCTTCCTCCCAGGCTTCTGTGCCCTTTGGACATTTCGATTCTTGAGGTGGCGAGGCCTGGTGCCATAACCTTCCCAGCCAAAGGGACGGGGAACGTCTCCTCCCTTTTTCTCCTGTGCCCCCTCCCTCCCCCAAGCCACCCAAGCTGCAGAGCCCAGCCCTGCCCGTGTGCTTGGCTAGCCTTGACGCTTTATGAGGGCGACAGTCCCGTGTGGCCGAGTGGCTGGCCCTCCCCGGGTTTGAATAAAAAACCACAAGCCATAATACACATAAAATCCTAATGTGCCTTCAGAATTACCTCATCTTTTATTTAGAGGTTATTCCGCCCTTGTCCTCCTTTATCGCTCTTTATGTGACCAAAGTGGGTGAGCGGCACGAATGAGGCCATCGCGGCTGCCGGGCGGAGGGAGTGTTTACGGCCCGACTTCGGGGAGGCAGCGAGGCCCCGGGAGCCCCTTTGTTTTGGCACCCCCCCTCCCCCCACTGCCTTCCCCAATGCCAGGCTTTCCCACATGGAGGCTGCTGCTTCTCTCCCAGGTCTGTTTTTGCATCGTCCTTCCCAATGTGAATTTTGTTGTTTTCCTAAGGGACGGGGAGGCGCCTTTCTGAGAAGCTGGGATTTCTGAGTGGGTTGCAAAGGCCACCCTGGCTGAGGCTGGGGCTCTCACTCGCTCAGGGCCAAGGCTTCAGCTTGGCATTTCCCGGGAAGGTCCTTGTTCTCTGAGCTCAGGATCCTTGACATTTAAAGGCCAAGAGGAGCCACGATTTATTCTTAAACTCAATTTGGAGAAGGGGATGGGGAGACCAGAAAGACGGCTTTTTGCAGGCCAACATCGCTGCTCTCAGACGTTAGTATACATAAGAATCCCGGGAGGGCTCACTGAGCCACAGTCCTGGACCCCCGTCCTCAGAGGTTCGCAATCTGTACGTCGGGGGGAAGGCCTGCAATTCTGCACTTGCGCCAAATTCCTGGATGGTGTTGACACTGCGGGGGCTCGGGCCACACTTTGAGAATCACTAGGGTAGAGAAATCAATGAATTAAGGTGAAGGTGTGTGTGTGTGTGTGTGAGAGAGAGAGAGAGAGAGAGAGGCAGAGAGACACCAGGGACAGGACTCTCTCTCTTTCTCTCTCTCTCTCACTCCCTCTCTCTCTCTGTCACACACACACACACACACACACTCACGCACAAGTAGTGACTTCCCTCTCAGAAGGAAAGCTTCCTACCCAGGGTGAAGATGGGCTCAAATTACAGCAAATCGGACTCTAGATTTTAAAACTGGGAGGCCCTGGAATACACAGTTGCTACCGCTCAAAGAGTCTCCCTCTGCAGAGATTTCAAAGGGCCAGAGGTTCTCAGACTTTGGAAATGCCTTTAGCCTGGTCCTGCTGGGAAGGAAACCGTGTCCTCCATGTTTCACGAGCCTTTGAAATTAAAAAGGTCTCCAAGGACATAACAGCCGCTGCCCTTCCGTATGGCACAGTGGTTCCAAACCCAAAGCCTGGGGTCAGACCCGTGAGGGTTCACCTTCGCCATCTTGGGAGAATCAGAAAACCTCTCTGAGCCTCGGTTTCTTCGACTGGAGAATGACTAAGAATTAGAACTAACCTCAGAGGGCGTTGTAAGGATTAGGTGAAAGAATGCATGTAAAATCTCCCTGCTTTGTGCCCGGGACACTGTCAGTCTCAACGAAGTGTTACTGTTATTACCTACTGTGAACGTGTTCTCCTCTTTTCTGAGCACCTTTTAGTTCTCCCTAAGATTCGATGAGCATGTATGGAATATTTACTATGTGCTAAGCTTTCTTAGGCTCATTATCTTATGTGATCATCCGGATTTGTTGAAATAAGTGCACCATGCTATTTTGCTGATGAAGAAACAGGTACTGAGGCGCCTGGGTGGCTCAGTCGGTCAAGCGTTGGACTTTGGCTCAGGTCATGATCTTACAGTTCGTGAGTTCGATCCCCGCATGGGGCTGTGTGCTGACAGTGCAGAGCCTGCTTGAGATTCTCTCTCTTTCCCTCTCTCTCTGCCCCTTCTGCATGCACACTCTCTCTCTCTCTAAAAAAGCAAAAAAAAAAAAAAAAAAACCAACACACACACACACACACACACACACACACACACAACCCTTCCCCCAAACCCTGGTACTCTGAAAGGTTAACAAATTTGCCCTGGAAGTAACAAAGCTTACCAGTGGTTCTCCCGAGATTACTTGACTGCGACTCTTCCCTCCACAGGATGGGGATGCTGAAATTTGCTCCCGGCTCTGCTTCTGGGGGGCTGTGTGACATTCAGCACTATGCTCACCCTTTCTGGCCTTCATTCCATCAGAAGTGAAAAGATTGAATGATTATTCACACTGAAGCTGAAGTTTCCTTGCAGGGGCCCCGATAATAACAGCTCGGGATCCAGCAAATGTTTCACGAGCAACTGTTTCACAAACGTTTCACAACGTTTGGTTGGACCTAATCAGGCTTCGCTCACATCAGTTCGGTTCAACAATTTAACAAATATCTATCGAGCATCTACTATGTATGCAGTACTGGGGATGGGACAGTGAGTAAAGCAGAAGAAAGCTGCTTCCCTCCCTGAGTTTATGTCCTACTTGAGGGGTGATATCGAAGGTGATGGCCATAAACACACAAACATCAAACCTATAAACCTATACGCAAGTCTTCCAGGGGAAGGAAATAGCAGGAACGCAGGCCCTGAACTGAAAGGAAGACTGGAATGTTCCGGGAACAGCCAGGAAGCCAACACGGCTGGAGTGGTGAGAACAGGAGGGAGAATGGCACAGGGGCGGAGTGTGCAGGGCCTGGCCTCATGGGCCGTGGCGCACACTTTGGCCTTTGTTCTCAAGGGGAAGCCATTTGTCTTGGTGTAGTTCCCCCAGATGCATGTCCTGAGACAAGGATTTGAGTGTTTCACGTGGGAGGTGATTCCAGGAAATACCAGAAGAGGAGCGGAAAGGGGAGACGGGGAAGAAAAAGAAATCAATGAGAGGGGACTCATGGAGCTGGGTGCCCCTGGGAGCAGCTGGAACTCACCTTGCTGCTGTTCTGGGAGCGGGTGTAGACGATGCCTTTATGTTATCATATCTACCAGCTCCTCAGCCATGGATGGTTGAGGGCCATATCCAAGGGCATTCACCGTCTGGCACATTCTGCCTGCCCTGTGCTTGGCTTGTGATCTTTCCCAGCTGGAAAAAGCCTCTGAGGCTGAGAGTTGCAGAAAAATGGTCTTTGGCCTGTACAGGTGGATGGATAAGGGACAAGGCCAGGGCACGTATGCTTTTGTGACAACATTGAGGGTTTCTGAGCAAAAGAAATATTTAAATGTGTCATCCTGGATGGTGTGTGTGGAATATGTTGGGGGCAAGAGATGAAGCCCGAGGAACAGATGGAAAATTGTTGTAATAATTCATATATGATGATTTGGATGGGGATGGTGACGAGACGGGTAGTGCATTGGCTCACGTTTTGAATGGACTGGGTAACTCATTCAAAACCCACATGATGGGCATGACTGCGGCCATCATAGTGCTGCATGGATTCTTACTTAATTTCTTTTCATATTCAGATAATGAGTGTAGGGATCTGATACAATTCAGTAGTTATTTGTGAGTGGGCGTGGCTTAAAGGACAGAATACCAAGCAGCAGGTATATGATAAATGATTGTTGAACGGAATTGAATCAGCTTATAAAAAAAAGCCATAGCACCGCAATCTTTATCTGTGGGAAAGTTACCAGTGATGATTGGTTGCCGAAGGTTTACCTGCCTTATCCTGCTCTGAAGTAGCTAATGTTTCTTCTGTGCCGACTGTGTGCTGGTAACTTTACATGCAGCATTTAAATTACATACTATGATCACTAGCCTCTAAGATGGCCCCAGGGATCCCACCTCCTGGTATCCGTTCCTTGGGGTCTATGTGGCAGAGTGATGTCTTGTCACTCCTGAGAGTAAAAGACACTGCAGCTAGTTTAGGGATAATTTGTTACACAGTGGAAATAACTAATACAATTCTTGTAGTTTGGAGACAGGCATTGTTTTCTCTCTTTAATAGACGAGGAAACCAAAGATCACATGGTTAAGTGTAGTAGGACCATATAATGAATTGCTTAAACTGGCACACTTTGAGCACGAAAGGGGCGCCCTTACTAGTTACACTGGGACAGCAGGTGCACACTGGGACGGTCCCCGGCAAAGCATGAGGAATGATCACTTTATAAGGGAGTCTCTCACACACCAAGTATCCGAGCCAGGACTGGTCTGAGATGGGCCTGAGTCCAAAGATTGTGCCTTCCACTGCCCCCAGGCCTCCTCCTCCCTGGCTGAGAAGTTATACGCATGCAGAGTGCAATTGCAATTTGATTTAAAAAATCCTGTGTGGGCACAGAAAAAAGGCAGGAAGCAAACAAGGCTCTGTGCTTTGTTATTTTCTCCTTCGTGTCATTGCAGGTATTACTTTTGTCATTGTAAAGCAATGCATTCTTTGAAAAACAAAAGTCTTTGCAAAATACTGAGTGAAGGGCTCTCGACCGAAGCTCGAGATGAGTCGAGAGTGTGCAGACCTCACGGGTAGGCAGTCTGTCCCATAGAATTTGCCAAGGATGAGTCCCAACATCCTTATAAAACATTCATGTTTTCTTTTCCGGTCAGGTCTGTGCTGGCAAAGGGAGGCTGACGGCAGAGAAGTTTCCGGAGAACCTCAGACAGGCAGTTCCAAGTTACAAACTTCTGCTCCTCAAGTCCACAACACGCACAACTGTCAGGGACTTTGAGCAAATTTGGCCTGCCCTTTTCTCTGTCTCTGTTTCTTCCTCCCCACTTCCCTCCTTCATTCCCCCCCCTCCTTTCTGCCCTTCCTGTCCTCCTTTGTTTTCTCTTTCTCCATCTGTCTTATTTCTCTTTTTCTTTCTCTTCATTTATTCAATATTCACTGGGAGTCTACCATTGTGCCAGGAAATATACTAGATGCTAGGGACATCGTTTTTTTCATTCAGTCAGAAAATATGGAGTCCCTACTATGTACCTGCCAGGCACTGTTCAAGGCATTGACTACATAGTAATGGACAGAATGGCAAAAAATCTTGCCCTCCTGAAGTGTATACCACACTAGGGGGGAGGTGGACGATAAACAACATAGATAAATAAAACATAATCTGTGAGAAGGTGATAGGCCATGGAGAAAAGTGAGGTGGAGAATGAAGATAGGAAATGCCAGCAAGTGTAGGGTGTGAGCTTTGATTTTAAGAGGGCTGGTCAGGGAAGGTCTCCCTGGAGTAGTGGCAGCATTTGAACAAACACCTAATGGAATGAGGGAGCTAGTTGGGAAACTGAGGCAAGAGAGTGTTTGAGGAAGTCAGCCCAGCTGGTGCAAAGGCCCTGAGGTGCTTAATATGTTTAAGTAATGATAAGAAAGCTGATGTAGCTTGAGAAGAGCCAGTGAGGGGGCAAGTAATAGGGTCAGAGAGCTAATGGGTGGGCAGGGGCTGTGCAGGGTTCATAGGGCCTCATAGACCAACACAAGGACTTTGACTTTCATTCTGGGTGAGGTTGGAGCAGGGGAAGCTTTTGAACAAGGGAGTGACATGGTCTGACTTGTGGTTTGTTCACTTTTCTCTGGCTGTTGGGAGCCATGGTGAATAAGGGGTTCAGCCTTCAAGGAGCTCATAGCCTAGTCGGGGAGAGAGCCCTGCACACATCCATCAAAGTGAAATCAATGCTGTCCTGTTGCAAACTGGTGCAGCCGCTCTGGAAAACAGTGTGGAGGTTCCTCAAAAAATTAAAAATCGATCTACCCTATGACCTAGCAATAGCACTGCTAGGAATTCACCCAAGGGATACAGGAGTGCTGATGCATAGGGGCACTTGTACCCCAATGTTTATAGCGACACTTTCAACAATAGCCCAATTATGGAAAGAGCCTAAATGTCCATCAACTGATGAATGGATAAAGAAATTGTGGTTTATATACACAATGGAATACTACGTGGCAATGAGAAAGAATGAAATCTGGCCTTTTGTAGCAGCGTGGATGGAACTGGAGAGTGTGATGCTAAGTGAAATAAGCCATACAGAGAAAGACAGATACCATATGTTTTCACTCTTATGTGGATCTTGAGAAACTTAACAGAAGACCGTGGGGGAGGGGAAGGGAAAAGTAAAGTTAGGGAGGGAGAGAGCCAAACCATAAGAGAGTCTTAAAAACAGAACAAACTGAGGGTTGATGGGAGGGGGTGGGAGGGAGGGGAAAGTGGGTGATGGGCACCGAGAAGGGCACCTGTTGGGATGAGCACTGGGTGTTGTATGGAAACCAAGTTGACAATAAATTTCATATTAAAAAAATAAATGCTGTCCTGGGGACAGAGAACACAAAGGAAAACATTTGTTCCCGGACTGGGGCAAGCTTTGAAAAGGTGCTGGGGGATACTTTATAGAGGTGCTGCCTTCTGGGCTGAGGCTTAAAAGATAAGTGAACCATAGCCACCAAGGGACAGAGGAAAGGGCAGTCCAGGCAGAGAGACCAGCGTAAGCAAAGGGGGGGAGGCTGGACAGAGTGTGGCCCCTGGGGGAATCACAGCCAATCTTTAGTAGGGCTGGAACCAAAAGAATGAATAATGAATGACAAGAGTCAGGAATGGGTGAGTCAGAGGGGAGAGAAAGTCAGGAGCCACATCTGGAAAGTCTCGTAAGCTGCAGAAAGCCCTAGAAAAGAAGCAAAGGGGGTCCTTGAGGGAGGTCAAGCAGAGAAGCATTGTGACCAGATTCTGGCCGTGGCTGCAGTATAGATGCAGGTTAATTTGCAGAGCCCCTGCCTTGCCAGTTGCTCCACACTCTGCCAGGAAATGGTTTGAGGAGTGTGGCTTAGCCAATGTGTGCCCTCCCAAGCAGCCAATGGGCCTCTCGTGGGTCACTCGGCCAGGGGTGGGCTCCTCCAGCCCAGCTCTTGCCCCAGAAACTCCATGATCGCATCCTCACATCCTGGACTGGGAGAGTGAGGGAAGGTGGTCTCTCCCCTCTCCCCTAATCCCTTGATGCCTGCCACCGGGAGTCGGAAATTGGGGCTTCGCATCTTACTAGAGATTCCTGCTGCACTTGTGGCCCCTGGGGGCTCCGGTGTGGGCAACAGGCCGTAGCAAGCTAATGAGCGTATCTAACGATGAGAAGCGCTGTGACACTAGCAACAAGGCGGAGGGAGAGGACGCAGGACGGAGGATGCTGTTTCAGACAGAAGGCAGGGAATCTCGCAGAGACCTGAAGGAGGGAACAAGCACAGCATGAAGGCGTTGGAGGGGAGGTGTGTGGGCAGAGGGGATGGGAGGGCAAAGGTGGCCAGGCGGATGCATGCTTGCTAGGTTTCAGAAGCAGGTCAGGCTGGCAGGAGATGCGGGTCGTGGGAGGACGATGATGGCAGATATCTGTACCCGGGGCCCTGTGGGCCGTGCACGGGAGGGACTTGGGACATGGCTGCAGGTGTGGAGGATTTGGAACTGGGAGCAACGTGGCCAACTTTTAGTTGGGACACTTATCTTGTGGGCCGCTGCGTGGAGACTAGAGCGGGGAGCAAGCCTGGAAGTGGAGAGGCCAGGAGAGGGTTGCTGGAGAGGTCTGGGGGTCTTAGATGCCTGCAGGAGAGGGGGAGGGTGTCACAGGTCATACTGGGCTCCATTTTGAAGGCGATCCGAAAGGCTATGAGATGGTGCTCTTTCGTGTCGCCAGTACTGATGGAGCTCGCCCCATGATGATACGGAAAGGAGAGTGAGATTCCTGTCCCCAAGTCCCCAAGGAGGTTATCCCTTCATGCGGAGGGACACACAGCAAAACAGATCGAGGTTCGATGAGAACCCAGAGGGCCTATCACCGGAAGAGGCCCGATTGATCTCACCGAGCAAATGGTATGTGGGGTGAGTCTTGAAGAGGGAGCAGGCGTTTGCTTCGTGAGTGGGGAGCAGAGAAGAGAGGGGCCGCCTGGCAGAGGGCACAGCCCGCACGAAGGCATAGCCATTGGCTTGGTTTCATCTCCTCTCCTGGGGAATCTAAGACCAACCCTGACTGTCGTTCCTCGTGATGTTGCCCGTGCCTGGCTCCAGAAATACCGGTGCTTGGCGGATGACCGACCCGTGGCATATTTGGGAAGCTCCAAGTTGGCTTGTAATCTGCAGCCTAAGATGCCATGAGGGTGGGGCACGGTACCTCCAAACTCTCTCTCTTTCAGGGAGTGTGGAAAGCGAGGGGACTGTGAAGTTGTGTGGGCACAATTACCCGTGTAAGATTGGGAAAAGTGGATGTGGCGGGGTCACTGGTCCGCATTTGCCCCTTGGGCCAGCTTTGAGCCTGGAGGCAAGTCTGGGAGATGGAGGGCGGTGGGGGGGGGGGGCTGTGTCTGTCTCGCTAATGACTTCTGACTAGGTCAACAAGGGGCCCTTGAAGGGATTCGTGAAGGTGAGCGAGAGGTTCCCACGAGCCTTGTGGAGAGTTCATGCGAGAGTGTCGAGGCGGCCGGAGTGGATGATGGAAGACAGTAGTTGAAGAAGAGGGTGACTGTTGCAAACACCCACTCCAATCTTCCCTTTGTGAAACCTTCTTTGGGACACACCCCCGATTCTTGTCTCTGCTGACTCATCCCGGGTCCCCCCGCCCCCCCGTGGGGGAGGCCCTAGAACACCCAGGAAAACTCAGACAAGTGGAGAACGGGCAAGGGATGGGAAACAAGTTGCAGAAGCTGGAGCAGCTCCCCAGCAAGCACCCATTCTAGCTGGCCTTCTTGGCAGCGGGCATAGGAACTGGCCCTGGGCGAGTTCCCCAGGTAAAAGGTGCAACCTGGGCGTGGACTGGTTTCCTTGTGAAGGCTGGTGCTTCCCCCCCGGGGCTCACCCTCGCGGCTGCTGAGTAATGTGCAGGCTGCAATCTGTCCGTGGAGGCACTCTGGAAACACCGAGTGTGAGGCTCCCAGGTAACAGCCAGCCAGTGTGTGGGCCCGGAGTTGGGCTTACGTCTGTCTTCTGGGGAAACCTCCCTCCCCGCTGGCCCTTGGGCTGGGCCTCCGCTCGGCCTTTCTGTCTTGCTGTCTTAGGCTGCCCTGTCCTTCCCTGGGAACCAGGTCAGGGGCCCTGCTGACAGGTGTCACGGGGCATGAATCAGGTCCCTGCAGGAGGAGGCGGGGGACCTGGGCTGGGGCCAATGAGGAGGTTTAATTGGATGATTTATCTGGTCGATAGCCAATCTATTACACTCCGTGGAGAGAATTAGAAACCTGCGTATATGAAGGTTCGTCTCTTTGTGGGAGAAGTTTAGGTAACTGGTAACCACGTTTTGATCAAGAACGACTTGGTTGATTTCTCTACACTGTTGGTGGAGAATTTAATGTCACATTTCTGAGTGACCTCCAACTGGTGGGAGCTGGCTGTCGTTTGGCTGGTGGTTCGCCGAGGCAATCTATCCCTTTAGTTGGTCTTTGATTTTCAGCATAGATGGGCTCTCTGAGGCAAATTTATTCATGCCGAAGCCCAAGGTAAGCTTGCAAATGGCTCGTACCAAGACTTGACAACCTGTGAACTGACTTTCTCTTCTAGACTCGTGTCAGGTTATTTCAACAGAGCATGACTAGACCTCGTCACTATGTGCTGTCGGAGAGACAAATCCAGGTGTTGATTTGGCAAGGACGGACACTCAGCCCTGCCCTTGAGAGGTTAGTTCATGGTCTGACGCCGGACTCGCAGACACATACACACACAAACGGAAATAATGGTGCAACATGATATGCGGAAGGCAAAGGGTGAGGAGAAAGTCATCCTGTTATATAAAGGAGGAAATCAAGGAAGGCTTCCCAGAGGAAGTGAAATCTCAGATGAATCTGGAAGACTAAATAGAAATGAAGGCTCTCCAGCTGTGGTCGGTTTAGTGGTCTTGGCTTCTTGTCATGCTGGTTTTGACTATAAATGATTAATTGACTTATAACATTAATAACAGGAAGAAAGCTTTTACCTGCATTGCAAAGGGATTCATCCCAGACCTCTTAGTAATCTCCCCTCCTATACCTCTGCTGCTGGGGCACAGGTCTTTGTCCTGTATAAAGTGGTCCACAGTGTAAAAAATTCGAAAGGCCCTGTGTGACTAAATATCTGTTAAGTGAATGAGCTGGAAGAGGTTGTTGGTCATAGAGTTAGGATGTTGAGCAATGAGCTATTCTTCTGGCTTTTCTCTGTTAAAATACTATGATTCCTCCAGGGGAAAGCAGTTTCTTACTCATCTCTCTACCTTCAAAAGCCAAGCCAGTGCCTGTCACCTTACCTTATATTTGGGGACAACATCTGTGGTGTCTTGTGACTTTCTTCCCAGGTGGAATCCTGAACCCACAACCCGTGTATTGCACGTGGGCTTTTGGACATGTTCTTCTCTGGCTCAGAAGCCTGATTTCTCCTTGCCTGTTGCAATAATATAAAGCTCGGAATTTTCACAGTCTTTCCAGAACAATCTTTCTCCCTATTTGGTTCAGTCCTTTGGAAGGGCTCTCCAGTGTGCTTCCTTTCCCTTGTTTTTCACTGAAATCATCCAGGGCTGTACGTGAAGACAAGTCCACAGAGGCCCTGGGACTCTTGGGAGATGCCTGGCTAACCCAGTGCTCTTTTGAGACCCTTACCCTCAGCAGAAAACCCCCATTTAAGGAAGAAAAAAGAACCAGACCCACATCAGTCTCTATCAAATCCTTCAGGTACTCTAGGAATCAGCCATGATTCCCCCCCTTTTCTACCGCTCTGCAAGTTGAGCTTTGCAGAGCGTAGAAGTCTCTAGAAGGGTGGCAGACAAGGAAGAGAGGTCTGCAGTGTGCCACTGGTAGCATCTTCATGGGTGGGGAATTGTGGCATTGAGAAGGGGGGAGGGAAAACGGAGGGCACGGGAGCCGTCAAAGCTGTCATGCTGTGTAGAATCAACACGACAGTGTTGACGTGCCAGGCTCTGTGCTGGGCACCGGGGAGACATCAGTGAGAGGTGACCCCAGCCTCAAGAGCCTCACCGCCTAATGCAGGAGAGGGGTGTCAGTAGACAAGTACAGCAGATGGCAAGTGTTAGGACGTGAAACCATAGGTGTAAGCCACAGCATTCGGGGACTTTCGAGTTGAGCCCGGAAGGATGCATGGGAGTTGTCCAGAGTGAGCCATCAAGAGGAGGTGGGGAGAGCAGGGGGTGCCCCAGGCAGAGCAATCAAAAGCAGAGGGGGCTGGGAGAGGGGATGAAGAAATAAGTGAGAAGAGGAGAACAAGGAGAAGCATATGACCAGATGAAGGCAAATCGTTCAGGACCAAATGTCAGAGTGAGGTAGGTCTTTGAAGGCCCCTGCTCTACCTACAGAGGCAGCATCCTCAGCCGTGACCTTTTGGTGAGGGTGGGAAGATACATGTTTTGAGGCAGCCATTTTCACTATTGAGAACCTCTGGCCGTTACCGAGTTCTGAACATTAACGATTGCTATTATTTCTAAGGCAATTCAACAAATAAGGCTTTCTCACATGTTCATCTTAGGCAGCCTGGGAGGATGTTGGCCAAGAGGCAATGGGGTAAACCACTCACTAGCTGAGTGGAAAGCCACTTGACCTTGCTGAGCCTCAGTCTTCCTATCTATGGAGTGGGGATAATGACACCTACCTCACCTCACGGATGTGAGGTCGAGATACAATGATTGTACGGAAATCCATGGTCGATCCTTGACACTCTACCACTATTCACCTGTTTGCCATTGGTATCCCTACGGGGTGAAGGCTTCCTAACCCCACCACGAGCAGTATCAGGTGGTCCACCCCTCCAAAGCTTCCTAGGTGAGCACCAACTGGTGTCCCAGTTGAGAGTGTGTGAGTGTGTAGAGTATGGCAAATGAATCCTTGCTCCTGATTTTCAATCGAATAGGAGGCACCGTCTTTAAGATGCGCCCAAAGCTGAAACAGAAAGGTAAGTGCCCCAGGCCAGCAGTACATGTTTCTGCATGATGCAAAGTTCAAGTGTCTTGTATTAGTCCCTCTATCTATCCCGATGATTTATGTTCACCAGCTTTAATTGGCTTCCTTAACAGCTTTTGCATTTTAAATCACACTTTCCCTTCACCTATGGTTCCTCTGATCCCCAACCTCCACCTGCTTCTGTTACATATATATTTCGTTCACTAAATGAGAACCTTAGTCATTTGCACCCTGATTTTAAAGCCACATCCCTTGTTTGAACCTTTTCACATTTGACCTCAGACATGACCCACCTCCTCCCTCTGACTGCTTCCTTTATTTTTTTTCTTTTTACGTGTATTGAATATCTACTAAGCAATGCATGGTGTGCAAAGCATTCAAAGAGACTGAGACACTGTCTTGTGGGCACAGAACGACAGTCAGAATGCACCCTGGAAAGTGTTAGGTTGGGAATGCAGAGGTTATGGGAGACCAGAGGCACCATTCCAGGACCTGGGACAGGTTTGGGAGGGGATGGGGAGTTCGTGTAGGCAGAGGGAATGTCCCATATGGAAGAAAAGAGGCAGGAGGGAGCAGGTTGGAGACTGTATTGGCAACCCAGGGCTGCCGTAGCAAAGTACCACAAATTGCGTGGCTTAAAACATCAGACACTTATTTTCTTATACTTTTAGAGGCTAGAAATTTAAAACCAAGGTGTTTCCAGGGCCTTGCTTTCTCTGAAGACTCTAGGGGAGAATCTGAATCTGTTCAATGGCTTTCTCCTAGCTGCTAGTGTCTCTGGCCATCTTTGGCATTTCGTGGCTGAAGATGTATCACTTGGGTCTTTTCTTCCGTCATCACACGGGGTTCTCCCTGTGTGTCTGTCCCGGTGTGTCCTCTCTTCTTACAAGGGTACCAGTCATGTTGGATTATAGTCCACCCCAACCCTATTCCGGTGTGGCCTCATCTTAACTTGACTGCATCTGCAAAGACCCTGTTTCCAAATAAGGTCACGTTCATAGGTCCCGGGGGGTTAGGATTTCAATGTATCATCTTAGGGGACACAATTTGATCCATAACAGAAGACTTGCGGATAGTCATTTTTTAGAATCTGAACTTCTCAACTGATGTTTGGGAATTAACATACATGGAGGCAGGTTGGAAGTGACAGTAATACAGATGGCCTTTCTGGGACACACCCCACACTCTCCAGGACACTTTGTTTCTAGAGAGGTGCCAGGTTGGTGTTCAGAGAAGGCCAGGCCGCTTTCAGCCTCCCTTCCCATCTCCTCTTCTCGGCTCCTGGAAATGAGCTTTGGAGAAATTAGAAATGTCTGGTCTTATCTGAAAGGTGCTCCTCATGATAGATCTACTGGGCTGGTGTATTACTGTTATCTGGGAGAGGGTGTAGCAACCGTAGGGTAAGGGAGGAGGAAGAGAGAAATGGGGTTCATCCTGATCAAACACGTGTAATCAAACAATACTACTGAGTCTTGATGATGCCTCTCTGAATGCATTTCCCTTGAAATGCTTTGAAAGACAGCAGCTTAAAAGAATAAACAAGACGAGATTCATGAGATAGCATTTCAGAACGGAGCGTAGGTACAGCTAAGCCGAGCTAAGGAGTGACAGAAGGGGAAAGTGCGTGTCAAAAAAAAAAAAAAAAAGAAGAAGAAAAAGAAAAAAAAAAGGAAGAAAGTCCTCAAATGCCTCTACTCTGTGGATCTTATGGGCGGCAAACTTTCCTTTACAACGTCTGTGTTTGTGTTTTGAGTCACTGCGAGTCCAGAGACAAGTTTAAACACACATAAGTTCAATTTAAAAGAAAATAAGATAACATTGGAGGAAAGGAGGAAATCAATGATGCAATGTTCCTTTTTAAAAATTTTTAAATTTTTTATTTTTATTTATTTTTGAGAGAGAGACAGACAGACAGACAGACAGTGTGAGGAGGGGAGAGGGAGACACAGAATCCGAAGCAGGCTCCAGGCCCTGAACTGTCAGCGCAGAGCCCGACACGGGGCTCGAACCCACAATGGTGAGATCATGACCTGAGTCGAAGTTGCACGCCTAACTGACTGAGCCATCCAGGTGCCCCCCCTTTTTCTCATTTTTTAAATTTTTAAAAATTTCTTATTCAATGTTCCTTTTTATATATAACACTTCTTCTTTGGAATTCAATGTATATATTGCTTAAAAATGACACAGCAGCCACCGTATTGTTAACTGAAGGACTCCTTCCTAGCATTCTAGCGCTGAAAGTGCCTTCGCGAATTACTTTGCGGGAATCACTCAGCTGTGCTCATGTGGCCAGGGAAGAGGAAGGAGATGGTATTTATTTTGGGGCGAGGTGGAGAGGAACCCCAGCAAAGTTCCTAGAAGTCTGTATCAGGCATGGGAGTAAACATTCCTTTATTCAATAAATATTTGTTGAGCTCCTACTATGTGCTGGCATTATGTGACCGTATACATCCTCTCACCTGTTAAATGAGGAGACTCATGTACTTTTAGGGTTGCAATTTTTATTATTCATGTTATTACTAACATCTCCCCCACTTCACAGGTGAGAAAACTTGAGGCACAGCAAGGTTAGTGATACGGCCAAAGCCACACAGGTAAGGAGTAATGGAAGTTAAGATTTGACCCAAGTCTTCTTCAGATTCCCAGGTTCCTTGTGCGACACAGTAATGTTATAAGGAATGAACAACCACATAATAGGTATCACGTAATAGGTTTTTCCTTTACCTCCAAAGGAAAAACAAAAGGATATGGGGGGGGGGGGGAAAGGTAATGGGATTTGGAGCAGAAAGCACCAGCGTTCTGAAGATGGCTCAGACAGTACCTCTGGGATGGTAGAGAGAAGAAAGTTGTCTGTGCCGAACTGTAAAACCCCAGAGATTCATCAGCAGAAGAAACCAGCTCATGTTAACCAATACGGCTCCTTCCTTGCTGCTGGATGGGAACATAGCCAAGAAGTTCTAGGGGGTGTTGTTTGTTCATGGTCCGCCTTAACTGAAGAGTGCATCCAGCCACATGGATGGAGCTAGAATGTATGATGCTACGTGAATGAAGTCAATCAGAGAAAAACAAATACCATATGATTTCACTCATGTGGAACTTAAGAGACGAAACAGATGAACATATAGGAAGCGGGGCGGTGGCAGGGGGGAGAAGAGAAGGAGACCAACCACAAGAGACTCTTAACGATAGAGAACAAACTGAGGGTTGGTGCAGGGAGGTGGCATGATGGGGGATGGGCATTAAGGAGGGCACTTGTTGGGATGAGCACTGGGTGTTGTATGTACGTGATGAATCACTGAATGCTAGTCCTGAAACCAATGTTGCACTGTAAGTTAACTAAAATTTAAATAAAAAAAAAAATCAGAATACCTTCTGCGTGAAATGGTATTCAGGAAAAAAATGACTATGCATCCTCAAATTGAATATAAAGAGACTTAAGGAAATAATCTATGTTTGTGGTTTCTATCTTAATTCCCAATGTTATTTTGTAATAAATAGTATGTTCCAGTTAAAAAAAAAGAAAGGAATGCATTCCGTGGAATTATGGAGAGAGTGACTGGGTCCTTGGAGGGGAGAAAGGCCTCCAGGGCTAAGCCCAGTGCCTAGCTTCAGGCATCCTCTGGACTGTGATTGCTGACTTCTTCCAGCAACAGGTATTTATTGAGTACCTACTAAGTGCAGCAGTGTGGCCTTAGGACACATACTTTCTTCACTGGGACAGACTCTGCATGTGCTGGAGAGACCCACAGTTTTACAGTTCAACCAAGATGGCTGGTGGGTCTGCCTAACTCAGAGTGATATATTTGCCCACCTCTTGTTACTCCAGAGCTTTAGAGCCAGATTCTCTGATCAGATTGTTTATCAGCAACAAATCTGATCCTTTGATGTCCATGTGGGTCTTCTTTTTTTTTTTTTAATTTTTAATGTTTATTTTTGAGAGAGAGAGAGAGGGAGAGAGAGAGAGAGAGAGAGAGAGAGAGAGAGAGAATGAGTGGGGGAGGAGCAGAGAGAGGGAGACACAGAATCCGAGGCAGGCTCCAGGCTCTGAGCTGTCAGCACAGAGCCTGACACGGGGCTTGAACTCATGAACCGTGAAGTCATGACCTGAGCTGAAGCTGGACCCTTAACAGACGGAACCACCCAGGCCCTCTACCGTGTGGGTCTTTGTGTCTTATTCTCCATTGGTTCCGAACTTGAGAAGGGAATCATTTCCCCAGCCCTCTCTAAACAAATAATTATGACACTGAATATCAATAGGGCTTTTAAGAAGATTGATATTCTTTCAACAAGCATCTACTATGTGTTACCCCCAAGCCTGGAGCTTTGCTAGCCTGGGGGTAACTGGGAATAGGACCTAGCCCCTGCTCTCAGGGAGCTCACGGGCCAATGAGGGGTTTCAGGATAAAGAATTAATCTTTCTGGGAGAAGGCAATAAGACAAGTGATTAAGATAGAGATAATCACAGAACAGTTTTTGGGCTCAGACATGGACACTAGTCAGGCTGGAGGGGTTGGTGTGGGAGGTTTTAGGGGTTCACTGCTGGGAAGGATAGAGCCTGATTCAATACTTGAGGAGTTAATTATGCCAAGAAAGGGCAGAAGGGCATTCCAAGAGAAGGGCACAGCATGGGCAAAATTGGTTGAACGTGAAATTTGTAGCAAGGGTGGGAAGAATGAAGCGGGAGAAGGAGAGGAGTTTCAGATTATGGAGGGTCTTGTATGTCACAAGAAGGAGACTGGGTTTGTTCTTTTAATAGTAGGTGAGAGGTAGGTGATGGAGGGGAATTGAAAACCTTAAGCCCACGTGGTTCTGTTTCCCAATGTGAACAATGTCTTCAGGGAGGCCGGGGTGCCAGCATGGAGGCAGAGAAACCCAGGTAGGTATGCGGATTGAGTGAGTTAATGTAGACCAAATGCTTAGGATGGTTCTTGGCACACCCCCGTTGCCATGTAGGTATTTGCTATTGTTGCTGTAGTCAGCACGTCTAAGTCAGGGATCAGCAAATTTTTCTCTTCAGAGCTAGATTGTATGCATGTGAGGCTTTTCATTAGATCTGTTTGCAATCACTCGATTCTGCGGTAGCATGAGGGAGACCAGAGACAATGCACAAATGATTGAGCATGGCTGCATTCCAATAAACTTTCTCTCTCTTCCTCCCTCCCTCCCACCCTCGCTTCCTCCCTCCTTCTTTCTTTCTTTCTTTCTTTCTTTCTTTCTTTCTTTCTTTCTTTCTTTCTTCCTTTCTTTCTTCTTTTCCTTCTCTTTCACACGAGCAGGGAAGGGGCAGAGGGAGAGAGAGAATCCCAAGCAGGCTACATGCTCAGCGTGGAGCCTGACACGGGGCTCGATCCCATGACCATGAGATCATGACCTCAACTGGAATCAAGAGTTGGGACACTTAACCAACTGAGCCACCCAGGTGCCCCTAAACTTTATTTGAAAGCCATGGCCCACATCAGGCTCTGCGCCGACAGCTCAGAGCCTGGAGCCCGCTTCAGATTCTGTGTCTCCCTCTCTCTCTCTGCCCCTTCCCCGCTCATGCTCTGTCTCTCTCTGTCTCTTGGAAATAAATGTTAAAAAAAAATTAAAAAATAAAGCCATGGCCCACAGACTATGTTTTGCCAACCCTTGGTCTAGGTCTACAGTTATAATCCCCAAACTTTAGTGGTTTATAAGGGTTTAGTCTTATCCTATAATTATCCATCAGGATGGGCTAGACGAGGCTGTGTTAACAAACAACTCCAAAATCTTAGTGGTTCACGAAAAGAAGGATTTCATTCTTGCTCACACTGCATGCCTACTTTGAGTGGGCTGGGAGCTGCACTCCATGCTTCCTCACACTGAGACCCAGGTTGATAAAGCAGTCAGATATTTCTGGTCTCTGAGAGCGAGGGAGGAAGAACTTTTAAAGGTCCTACAGCAGCAACGAGGTGATCATGCCTAGAAGTGCACACAGCACGTCCACTTACAACCCATTGGCAGCTACAGAGCCTGGACCCACCCAATCACAAGGGGCCCAGAAAAGACACTCTCCACGTGCAATCCTACCACGTGCCCAGAAAGCAGGGAGTTGGAAATATTTGGCAAGCATCACTGATGATTTCCACATTATTATCACTTACTTCTCAGCTTCCAAGTCAACATGTTATAGCACTGGCCACATGAAGAAAGAGACATTGTCTCAGTATAATTCCAAATTCTTGAGGAAGAGAATCTTATTGGCTCAGCTTGATTCAGAGAGGCCCATTGGTGGTCCCATTCACTGAAGCAGGGATCGGGTATCCTATTGTACAAATACAGTTGGTGGGAGCCCATTGTTTGTATGGGGGGTTGGTGGAGAAACTTAGAGGAGTTACTTTAAGTCGAGCAGGTTACTGTAATACTCATACCCCTTAGTGAAGTGGCAGAGAATGGAAAGGAGTTGAAAGAGAGCGCCATATATAAATGAGAGCAGGGAAGAGCTGACGGGCAGAGATGAGGGTACAAGTCCTAGTTTGGTGGCTAACCGGGTATGTGACTGGGGTAGGATATCTCAAAAACTCTTGGTGCCTTGGTTTCCTTATCTGTGAAACACATACCTTTGTGAGTTGGTAGGGAAGTACAGTCTTCTAAGAAAAATGAGAGGTGATGTCTTAAAGATCCAGTGAGACAATGGATATGAAAATGCTTTGCAAATCACACTCTGGTCCTCTTCATTGCCCAGTGTTGGCCACATAGTTTATAATTCCTGAGCCCCAGTCTCCTCGTTTTTAACATGGAGATTAAAAGATCTACTTCCTCGAGTAGTGAGGATTTGAAAAAATGAAAGCTGGGCCCCATAGTATTAGGTCTGGCAATATACCCAGTTAATGATGGTTCTTATTCCGACTGGTCTGTGCCAGTGGGATCTGAATTCATGTGTGTCATTGGCCTCCAGGGTTGATTGGGCTGATCTGACTCATTGAGTGTGTTCATATTTTCCTTCTTTCTTGCTGTCGTTGACGCCCATGGCTAGTGGACAGGTGCTTTTCCAGGAGCTGTGGCATGAGCCAGGGTGACCCTCTGAGCAGGTGGCCTGCTACGAAATGTCACCTTAGAAGCATAGTACCCCAGACTGCGTCCACCAGTGGTCTGTCTGGGATTCTCACCCTTTGTCTCGTGAATCACGAGACAATGCCAGTAAGGCATTGTTTCCAGAGGAGCTGTCTGAAAGCAAACGTTGAATCCATCACTAGGTAGAGGCAGATGAGATTCCTGACCACATGTTGTGGGTTGGGTCTTGAGGAATGGAAGACAGGGGAGATGTGGCTGCACACTGGAGATTAGAATTTCCTGAGGAGTTAAAAAACAAAACAAAACAAACACTGGTAATGCTCAGGATCTGCCTGCAGAACTTGTGATTTAATTTATTTGCAGGGTGGCCTAGTTCAGGGGATGTTTAAAAACTCCCCAGATGATTCTCACGTGTAGCCACTGGTTGAGAGTGCAGGGGATTGTTAGAGAGGGCAGATTTGTGTGCGGGACTGATAGGACCCCAGGGCAGACAAGATGGGGCAGATGAGTTACCAGATGTTTTGTAAGAGGGAGTATGAGAGGAAAGAAGAGGGAGAAGGTGGGGAGGCCAGTTGTTACGAAGCCTAATCTAAGCGTAAACACTGTTGTGCAATTTGGCAGGAGGGAGTGTTGGAAAGGGAGAAGGGTGAGCTTCCTTCTCCTAGCACCCTTGCGATGTCAACTTGGCTGGGCTGCGCACCCCTGGTATTCGGTCAAACATTAGCCTAGATGCTTCTGTGAAGGTATTTTTTGATGAGATTAACACTTAAATCAGTAGACTTCGAGTAAAGCAGATTATCCTTCCTCATGTGGGTGAGCCTCATCCAATCTGTCGAAGGCCTGGATAGGGAAGGACTGACCTTCCCAAAGGAAGGAGGAATTCTGCCAGCAGCCTGCCTGTGGACTTGACCTGCAAGTCTTCCCTGGGTCCCCAGCCCACCGGCCTTCTCTGCACACTTTGGACTTGCTGCTTCCCACGATCGCATGAGCCAAACTTTAAAAATCTCACTCTCTCAACTCTCTCTCTCCGTAGACACAAAGCATTCGTTTCGTTTCTCCGAAGAGCCTGACTGATACGACCCCGATGAGGCAGTGGTGTTAGTCCGCTCCACTTTACAGGTGAGGAAGCAGGTTTAATAGCAGGTCGGCCCTTGGGGACGTGGGGGAAACAGGCTAGAAGGTCAGGCAGCTGACTCAAGCACCTGCTGCCTGCCTCTCCGGTTCTTCTTAAGAGGTGGTCACTGTGGTGTTCAGCCACAAAGGCTAGATTTTTCTGGGGAAATTGCTTCTCCCCTCAGAGCCCCAGTTTCTCTGTCCCCCAAAGGAGGGTACCCTCAGATGGAACCTTTCGACCCTTAACTTGTATCCACTAGTGTCCCCGAGAAGCTGGTGCTTGCCCATTGGTAATTGATGAGCACACGGGTCAGCGTTGCCTCGCCCCTCGCTGCCCCTCTGCTCACCTCCCCTCCTTCTAGGCTTTCTAGGCTCCCCTCCCCTCTTCCCCTTTGGCTTACTGAGACCTCCTTGGTTTCTCAGCTCATACTCAGACCTTCATCGATGGGGCTCTTCTTCCAGCTACTACTGTCTGTTACACCAGCAATAGGAGAAGCTCAACGTGATCGCTTCCAGCCTGACATTTGCTTGGCTTTGAAAGTATTCTCATCCTGCCCCACCGGTTGCTGGCACTCTTTTTAAACCTGTATGTGTGTGTGTGTGTGTGTGTGTGCTCCTTTCTAAATAAGCCACCCAAATGTTTAATCCTACACATCTCTGAGTAAACCAGCACTGCCCAGATACTTGGGAATCACCCCAGGCTATAGCATATTGGCCTATTGTCAACATTTCTCTCTCCACTTGCTATCAGCCTGAACTCTGGTAGACCGAAGTCCACTTCCAGCAATCAAGGGTTTCGGGGGCATGCCTCTGCTTGAGAAGGGCACCTGAGATTCAGGCCCTCCTCCCACACCCTCTTCCTTATCTCTCATTGCCCTTATTTCCCACTCACCTGACACTTGTTCAGTTTATCAGGCATCTTTTATTTATAATCGGCTGTATTGAGGTGTAATTAACACACAATAAGTAGAAATATTTCAAGTGTATAATGTGAAGGTTTTACACATGTACATATCCGTGAAACCAGCACCACGATCGAGATAACGAACATATCCATCACTCCCCAAAGCGTCCCTGCCCCCTTGTAATCTCTCCTTCTCTCCTTGCCCCCTTCCCCACTAGATACTAGTTTGCATTTTCTAGAATGTTACATAAATCGAATCAGATGGTGTGTACTCTTTTTTGGGGGGGAGGGGTCTGACTCTTTTTTCCTTAGCGTCGTCATTTTGAGCTTCACCCCTGTTGATGTAGGGTTCTTCATTTTTATTGCCGAGTAGTATTCCATTATGTGGATGGACTGCAAATTGTTCATCTGTCCACTCCGGATGGACGCGTGGTTACTCTTAGTTTTGGGGTTTTGCTAATAAACCTATACTCATTTACGTAAAAGTCTTTGTATGGACATATGTTTCCATTTTTCTTAAAGATCTAGAGGACGGCACGTGGACCATGTGGCGGGCATATATTTAACTTTTCCAGAAACTTCCAAATTGTTTGCCAAAGCGATTGCACCATATTTTGTTCCCACTGGCGGTGTGCAAAAGGTCTCGTTGCTCCCGATCCCCGCCTTCACTTGGTAGGGAAGTTCAGGTCCTAGGAAGTCCCCTGGGGGGTGTGGTGGCATGGGCAAAGAAGCCATGCGTCGTGCTTCCCCCGTAATATTTACAGCCCGGTGAAATACAACTAAGATACATATCAGAACAGTGTCGAAGGAGAAAGAAATCCACCCAAAGTGCACCGGGGAAGGAGGATATGGCTGATGGGGGTAGTGGGGGGAGCCAGTGGTGAGGGTGGGTTTCTGTGATGATGGGCCCGGGAAACATACCGCTCTGGGATTCCGTCAACCTGGAGCGACCCCCCAGAGTCTGGGACGGGTAGTCTTTTTATAATCTTGGTATTGTCCGCTTTTGAATAATAGAGCTTCCAGGATGGCGTGTGGCATGAAGCCTTCCTTCATCACGTGGTCTCCGTTAATGCGGCTTTGATTTCTCCACTCACGAAAAGGTTACCAATGCGGTCACCTACCTTGTCGCGTATATTGGACTGCCCTCCAAGGAGGGAAATAACGAGCTTGACTAATTCTCCCAAATTGGGGAAGGGACTAAATTCTCACCCTCGTGCCTTTCGGGGCCTCTTGGGGGGTGGCCTTCCCTCCTCACCCTATACCCTGCCTCCCTGTGGGACTGCCTGCAGGTCTGTTTTGAGGTGCGGTGGGTCTTTCACGTGGGACAAGGCTCGCCGAGAGCGGGAACCCCGTCTGTGTTCCTCACCCGTACCCCCCGGCAACAAGCACGGTGCCCGTGTTGGTTGCTGCCCGAAGATGTTTTTTTTTTTTTTTTTTTTAATTTTTATTTTTGGGACAGAGAGAGACAGAGCATGAACGGGGGAGGGGCAGAGAGAGAGGGAGACACAGAATCGGAAGCAGGCTCCAGGCTCCGAGCCATCAGCCCAGAGCCCGACGCGGGGCTCGAACTCACGGACCGCGAGATCGTGACCTGGCTGAAGTCGGACGCTTAACCGACTGCGCCACCCAGGCGCCCCAGCCCGAAGATGTTTTCACAGCCACACCTGCTGCCTAGGGCGGCTTGCTCTGGATGCTTCCCTGGAGCATCTTCCCTGGAGATGCTCTGCTTGCAGGTTGGGGGGGGAGATTAGGGAGAGAAGAGGAAAGCCAGTGGCTCTGGAGCTCCCGCTGTGTGCCAGGCGCTGCGGTAGAATCAGCACACAGGCCATCCCGTTTACATCATCGTTCTACAGCGAACTTGTTACTCCCATCTACTAACGAGGACGAGGAAGCTCTGACTACTCAGGACACTTGCCCAGGGCCACACAGCAGCGTGGAGATCTGCACTCGCATTTCCCCCAATACTTTAAAGTCCCCCCCCGCCCCAAACGTATCCCAGATGTGCTGAGATCATTGACTTAAGAGATACATAGCTATCATGCATTAAGCACTCAGTGTGGCAGGTACGGGGGGACGATGAGTCCTTTGGGAGAGAAGCTGCAGGGAGCTGGGGGTGGGGTGGGGAAAGGGGGAAGGACATGATGATGAGGAGAGCGGCCAGATCTGGCTTTGAAGCGAGTTACCCACCGGGCCAAGGAACAAGGGCTTACCCTGTGGGTAGCGGAAAACGACAGAAGGGTTGTCTTCAGTGAAAGACCAGGATTGGACTTAGAGCACGCAGCAGCGGCAACGTGAGGGCCGAGGTCAGGGGCAGGGCAGGAGGGAGCCACGGCGGTTCTAGCGCCAACGAAGGGAGAATAAAGACGGCGGTGACGAGGTGGCCACGGGAAGAGGACACGGTGCCGACTGCCCTACGTGTGCTCACTCACGCCATATTCAGAACAACCGTCCCAAGGGAGTGTTAGTGTTGCCACCGGTTCCCAGGTGAGGAAACTGAGGCACAGCGAGGTCGAGTAACGACCACCACCGTCGTGGTAGAACACGCCCAGAAGGGATGTGTCCCCTTGCTCTGGTTCCTCCAGCCAGTGGGTGGCATTCGAACCCGCGTATCCTGGGTCCAGAGCTGTCGCTCTTGGCCTCTCGGGGGGGGGGGGGTGGGGGGCACACTTGTTCTCTCACTTACCTAATCACAGCGGATCACAGACCTCCGGGGAGGGGAGAAATCTTTGTTATCGTAAAGACTACCAGTCCCCCGCTCCCCCCCCATCCAGATGTTCAGTTCCCTCCCGTGCCCTCCGCTTAAACATTTCTAGTGACGAGGGCCTTCTGCGCTGCCCAGGCATCCAGGGACGCGTTTGGCACTAGCATCATGAGAGTTTTCTCCCTTTTGTCGTGCTCAGGCGAGGGGGGCCCGCTGCTTCTGGGGCTTCCTCGGAGCCTCAGCGGGCCCCAAGGCTGCACCCGAGGGTGTGAACTGTGGCTTCTGGGACAACCTGGGACGAAGTCCACCGGGGACTTGGTGGTGTGTTCGCTGCATGGGGAGCATCCCAAGGCGGCCCGGCCCGTGCTAATTGGCTGCATTTGAACTACAACACCGTTCAAACCCAGCACGACAATTAAAGCTGAAAACGATCAGCTGGGATTAAAAGGATTCAAAGGGTAATTGCTTCATAACAGGCTGAGTGGCTCCACGTATCGGGAAGGGTTGACGGGGCTGGAATTAATTATATCGGAATACTTGTTTATTTTTATAGAGTCTTTTAAAATCATTTGGATTTGGCCAAGTTGTGCCTTTCCCCAGCACTCTGGGCTCCGGTTAACTGCCGTGGATGTATCTGCCAAGTGCAATGCTAGCTGTTCTTGGAAACTCTGAAGGCACGAAAACACACTCGCCATTTATCAGCAAGATCAACCCTTTTATTGCCTCTGCAATAATGATGCCTACATTTGCACGGCGCTTGCAACGTTTTCAAAATGCTTTTACGTATGTTATCTCCGTTTGGCTTTGCGACAACCCAATGAGATGGTTCAGGGCTGGAATTCACATTGGGAGGCGATAAAACTAAGGCAGAGATAAGCGAGGCACACAGCAGACTAACAAGAGGGCCCTGACTGGAGTCCGGGGTGCCTGCCTCTCACCTGTGGTGTTTGTACCCGTGGACTAGAAAAGACGCATCTTGTGTGCTCGGTGGGTGAGGCTCACCATGCCATCAGGAAGGGAGAAATCATTGTGGAGGTTCACACGGAAGTTGGAACTCATGAATGAATTAGCCGTTTGAACTGAGAGACCGCGAAAGGGGTGATGGGTCAGACAAGAGCGGTGCTTTTGGCAATGAGGTTGCTGCGGGAAGGCCTGAGTGAGGGACTTTGGTTTGGAGTCAGCAGCCCTGGCTTTGAGCTCTGCCTCTGGCCCTTGCGTGGGCGTGTATCTCCTCACGTGACCATTCATTCCCCTGAGGTCTCAGCTTTCTCCTCTGTACAATGGGTCTGACGATGACCTTCACCAGCGTTATGGTTAAAGTCAAATGACCAATGGCATGGGCCAGAGCCAGACAAACACAAGCTACTATTGTTGCCGGCATTTTTCTGTCTGATGCCCCTATTTTAACTACGACATACTAAACAAAAATCTGGCCACCTTTCAGCTTGTTTCTCAAAAGACTTCACTCCCTGTATCTTAGAGTGTGCTTTAAAATTTTGTGTGTGTGTTTATTTCTTTTGAGAGAGAGAGAGCAGGGGAGGGGCACAGAGAGAGGGGGACACAGAATCCGAAGCAGGCTCCAGCTCTGAGCTGTCAGCACAGAGCCCGACTCTGGGCTGGAACCCACAAACTGTGAGATCATGACCTGAGCCGAAGTTGGACGCTTAACCAACTGACATCCAGGCGCCCTAACAGTGTGCTTTAAAGTATGTTTTCCAACTATAATAGAATGAGTTAGCAGGATTTCAATATTTGTAGGAAAACAGGCAGGAAAAGTCTTCTGGGTAAGCGGAAGGGGAACCAACTACCTGAAACCAAACAGCACCTAAAAGATGTGCCTTCTGTTTCTGGTGCTCATACTATTTCCAGCTTTTGGTGACAACCGGGCCCAGGTTGGCCAGCCCTATTATTTGTTCTGGGGCTGGAGTGTTCCAGAACTCACGAATGTAAAGCCGCAGGACATAGAAAGGGCACTTCCAGATTTCGCAGTCCAGCAAAAGACTGTTTTTGTGCAGTGCACTGTGGTTGAACACCTATGAGACCAGAAGTGTTTTCTAGGCATCGTGTGTACGGCATGCAAAATCAACAGGAGTTAGCTCGTCTCCCAGTAGGTACTTAGGATCTAGCTGGGGTAAGAAGAGGGACAGACGGACACACGTGCAGTGCTTAGAATACTGGGCTCCCATGGAACTCTTGCCTTGTGTGAGGAACCACGCTGGACCTGATCAGTGTTACCTCAGTGCATCTGATGAGATCAGTACTGTTGCTCTAACCCCCATTTTATAGCACAGGAAACTGAAGCTTAGAGAGTTTTAGGGCCTCCGAAGACCACACTCTTATCACCCAGCTAGTGATGCTACCAAACTCACTGAGTTGGCGCCCCAGTCATCCTGAATCTGGGCCAACGGTCCAAAATATCATTAATCAAAGTGCAGAGGAATAGATTGCTTGCAAAAGAATTCACCATAGGGAAAGGTGATGAGGTGACAGGGGATGAATGACAGTGACTTCTGGGGTGTGACTGGTCTGGGTTTGAACCTTGGACCTGTCCCTCACAGCCTGCAACTTTGATGAGCACCGTTGGAACTGGGTCTTGACATCTCTGCAAAGGACAGAGAACGTTCTTACCTTAACCAAGACATCCTTCAGAAATCATCTAGCACCGCTGGGACAACGTGTGTCTCCTTCATCCCACCTCCCATTTAAAAGCTGGTCACCAGCGCCCCTGGCCCTGAGCCCCCTGGCCCGCCCCCCCAACCCCATACTTGCCCCAGGCTGTCTGATCCACCCTTTCTGTGGATTTCACAAAAAGGTGTCCTCACCTGCTTTGAACCTTGCCAGCTTCTGGCTTCCCTCCTCTGATCCCCGGTGCGTTCTTGGTCTAGGAAAGATTCCACGTATGCACCTTCTTGCACGCGGTCACTGACTGAGTCCAGCTCCCACCCCCGATGGTGGCCCTTAGAACACGGAAGTGTGTTTACGTTTCACAAATGTGTGTCAATCCCCCGGACCTGACAGCAGAGAAACCAGAACCTCAGCAGCACAGACTGCCCCCGTGGGATGCCGTTTCTGTCAAAACCTTTGTCCTTCGGCTGAGCTGAGAGCTGGGAGGACGGGACGGAACTGAAGAAGTCAGGCCTGGCATCGACGGACTCAGAACCACCTGTGGATAGATGCTGAGCTTGATTCCAAATGTTTTACTGTCACAAATAAAGCTCCAGATGTGCTCAGGGGAGTGTTTCCGGGGGTATATACATCTCGGAGAGCAATCGTTAGCCCCTACCTTCAGGTTGACCTAGGGCTGTTGGATGGCTCCCTGGACTGGTTCAAAAATTCACACTCCCTCAGGCTCACACTCTTGGTATTGTCTGACTTGACAATTTTTACAGATCTGATGACGGGAAATGACGTATCCTTGTTTGAACTTGTATTTCCCAGGCTACCAGTGAAGGTGAACATGTTTACGTGCGTTTATTTATTTTTCTTACGTTTTTATTATTTTTTATTTTTTTCAATATATGAAATTTATTGTCAAATTGGTTTCCATACAACACCCAGTGCTCATCCCAAAAGGTGCCCTCCTCAATACCCATCACCCACCCTCCTCTCCCTCCCACCCCCCATCAACCCTCAGTTTGTTCTCATTTTTTAAGAGTCTCTTATGCTTTGGCTCTCTCCCACTCTAACCTCTTTTTTTTTCTTTTTTTTCCCTTCCTCTCCCCCATGGGTTTCTGTTAAGTTTCTCAGGATCCACATAAGAGTGAAAACATACGGTATCTGTCTTTCTCTGTATGGCTTATTTCACTTAGCATCACACTCTCCAGTTCCATCCACGTTGCTACAAAGGGCCAGATTTCATTCTTTCTCATTGCCACGTAGTACTCCATCGTGCATATAAACCACAATTTCTTTATCCATTCGTCAGTTGATGGACATTTAGGCTCTTTCCACAATTTGGCTATTGTTGAGAGTGCTGCTATAAACATTGGAGTACAAGTGCCCCTCTGCATCAGTACTCCTGTATCCCTTGGATAAATTCCTAGCAGTGCTACTGCTGGGTCATAGGGTAGGTCTATTTTTAATTTTTTTGAGGAACCTCCACACTGTTTTCCAGAGCGGCTGCACCAGTTTGCATTCCCACCAACAGTGCAAGAGGGTTCCCGTTTCTCCACATCCTCTCCAGCATCTACAGTCTACTGATTTGTTCATTTTAGCCACTCTGACTGGCGTGAGGTGATATCTGAGTGTGGTTTTGATTTGTATTTCCCTGATGAGGAGTGACATTGGGCATCTTTTCATGTGCCTGTTGGCCATCCAGATGTCTTCTTTAGAGAAGTGTCTATTCATGCTTTCTGCCCATTTCTTCACTGGATTATTTGTTTTTCGGGTGCGGAGTTTGGTGAGCTCTTTATAGATTTTGGATACTAGCCCTTTGTCCGATGTCATTTGCAAATATCTTTTCCCATTCCGTTGGTTGCCTTTTAGTTTTGTTGGTTGTTTCCTTTGCTATGCAGAAGCTTTTTATCTTCATGAGGTCCCAGTAGTTCATTTTTGCTTTTAATTCCCTTGCCTTGGGGGATTCTTAAGTTAAAAAAAATATTTTTGGAAGAGTGTGAGCAGGGGAGGGGCAGGGAATGTGGACAGAGGATCCGAAATGGGCTCCGTGCTGACAGCACAGCAGAGAGCCTGATGGGGGGCTTGAACTCATAAACCTCGAGATCATGACCTCAGCCAAAGTCAGACGCTCAACTGACTGAGCCACACAGGCATCCCTGTTTACATGTGTTTCTCGACCAGTTGTGTTTCCATTGACTTTCCCGATTTTTTGCTCATTTTTTATGGGGTCGTGTATTGTGTTCCTACTGATTGCTTAGGACCCCTTCCCGGCTTGTGGACGGCTGACTTCTCACTGTGTAGTCACATCTTGCTGGGGTGTCTCTTCCTCTTTTTACAAGGATGCTAATCCCATCATAGAGGCCCTGACTTCATGACCTCATCTAAACCTGATCACACCCCCTCACACTGGGGCTCAGGGCTTCAACAGATGAATTTGGGGTGAGACACAAGCATTCGGGTCCATAGCAAATGTACAGGGAGGTCCTGTGTGCCTAACAGCCAGTCCCTTCTGTGGTAACATCTTGCCTCGCTCTGGGACGGTATCACAACCAGGAAGGTGACATTGGTTCGACTGTGGAGTTTATTCAGATTTCACTGGCTTCCCTTGACCTCTCGCGTGTGCGTGTGTGTGTGTGTTTTACGTGGTCGTGTCACAGATATAGATTTGATTAACCAGCACCACAGTACAGACAGGCCTCATTGCCACAACGCTCCCTGCCTGATATCCATTTCCAGCCCGTTGTTTGCGTTTCGAAGCATCTCAGAGACAGTGCTGGCTAAACCCGTTTTCTGTCTCGCAGGAGGACTTCCAAAGAGTGAGTTAAAATCCGCAAAGTTTCCATCTTTATGCAGTGTACAAGACATAAAGGGCACACCCTCTCGGCTGTAGCGCACCCGGCTTTGAGGCAGGGCTCCTCCCCAGCTGGGCAACTTTGACTCACCTCTTCCGGGCCCCGCGGATAGAAGGGGGTGACGGTGCTTGCGAGCAGGTGCCCCACGGTTGTCCAGCGGCCAGTAAGCGCCTCGCGAGTGATAGTTACTATAATCGAGGTTTTCTCCTCTGGCATCCACCTCGGTACCCTGATCTCCTTCCACGTGAACAGAAGTCACGGCCGTTCTGGCCCCCTCTTGCCACGCCAGCTGACGAGCCTCTTATTGAGGAGGCTCTTTATTTCCTTTTGGGCTTCCTCCTCCACTTTGCTCCCCAGCAGGAGCGGGGGCTGGGGCCAAGACCTCCTAAGCTCATCAGGGTCTCCCGTCTTCCTCCCCCTGGAGCTTCACACGCTTCCGTTTCATCAGCAGCTTCCCAGGGAAGCCCTGGCCTCTGCCGCCCGGCTGGGCCGGCCCTGCCTTTGCCAGAGCCGGCGTGCCGGGTGCCCTTTTAAGGGGAGCACCGCGGCGCCCTGGCTCCCGATCTGAGCAGGGAGGGCCGAGCTGGGGAGGGCCAAGAGCATCCTTCCTGGGGGAGCAGCTATTCTGGGAAACAAACGCTGCAGGCATCTCATTAGCATAATCTCAGGAATTAATGGCTTGATTGATGTTCCACGTTTCCCCACAGTTTTCTATAAATGATAATGTATGAAAACGAAATGGAGGAAAGAAAACATGACACGACATATATTATTTAGGTGTTTGCAGGGAGGCCGACACACAAACACACACGATTTATCAACAGTCATTTTTTGCACGGTGCTCTGAGCCCCAAGCCTCCAAGATGTGGAATTAATTTCATAGCAGGTGATTCTAGGCTATTTCACACGGGCCATCTGTCGCTTCTTCATCTACCTTTCTGCTGTTACAATAATTAATCATTTCGGGGACTGCCTTGGCCCCGGAAAGTCCATTCTGCCTGAGAGCTCTCCAAGAGTGGGTTGCACGGCAGTGTTTGTTTTGCAACAGCGTGTTTCCACGAAGCAGGCGTGTTCAGATATTTCTCTTATTCAGTTTTATCTGTCCACACCAGTGGCTCGACAGCCGAGGGCTGCTTCAGGGAATGTTAGATTGCTTGCTGAAACTGTTGAAGAAACCAAGTTCAGAGAGGTTACTTGGATTATCCAGGGTCACACAGCGAATCTGAGAGAGCTGGGACCAGAACTCAGGCCTGTCAGCTTTCCATGCCTGGTTTTCGGTCTGAAGTGGGTCTTCCCGTAGATGGGAAGGAGTGTCGCCAGAGATAGTTAGATAGCCCTAGGAGCCTGAGAGGTAGCTCAACATGGGACATTTGGGGCACAATCGAATTAAGTGCTATAAGTTCATGCTGTATTCATCCCAGAAATCAAAATATCCCCATGCGACGAGGTGAAATTAATGTTAGAAAAAATCAGCTCTTTGAAGAAACGTGAGTCATTGGCCTACCATGCTTGATGCAACGATGGAAGAGAGAAAATACCAGGCCGCTTCCTTACCTGAGATGCATTCACCTACCGACGCTCATTGATTGTATTTATTAATGACACAGATAGTTATTGATTGACCATTTCTGCCAGGCACTGGGCTAGGTGCCGGAAACACAACGATGAAGTCCTAACGCTCGTGGAATTGATATTTTAGTGGAGGGACACACAATGAAGAATTAGATGAAGACAAATTGGGATAGGGCTACAAAAGGCAGGTAAGGGGCCGGGACAGAGAAGAGTGGGCGGCTTCTTCATGTGTGAGGGGACCTCTTCAGCTGGGATTGTCACCGGAAGCCCCTTGGAGAAAACTGCATTTGGCCTTAGACCCTGAGGGGTGGGAGCAGTGCACATGGCAAGCGGGAGGGACAGAATCCCAGGCAAAGACGGCTGCGTCCCAAACGTCCCGACTGGGAAAGAAGATCAGCCTGGTGGGAAAGCAGTCAGGGATGGGGACACCGCTAAGGAGGAGGTGAAGAGAGCCAAGCGGGAGGCGGGGTGTTCAAGGGCTAAATCATGCATCACGGGGAGGAGTCGGCATTTGACTCAAGGGAAGATACTGGACGGGTTTTAGCAGGAGAATGACAGAGTCTGGTGTACGTTATAGAATCTCCATTTTACGGATGAGGAAACTGAGGTGCACAGACGTAGTGTCACTTCTTGAAGGCCGCTCACGTTTCTGACTCGAGTCCAGGCTCTAAGCCGGAGGTTGGCAAACCATGTCCTATGGGCCAAAGCCAGCCTACTCTCTGTTTTTTTGTAAGTAAATTTTCGTTGGAACACAGCCACATCTATTTGTTTAGGTTTTGTCAACGGCCACTTTCCCACTACAACGGCCGAATCGAGTACTTGTGACAGACAGGGAGGAGGAGGAGCTGGAAGGGAGGAGCAGGGTGTCAGGCTGCAGAGAACCCTGGGGGTGGATTGGAAAGAGCCTTGAATGCCACCATCATTAACTGCAGAGACCTTTAAGTGGCTGAGTTAGCAGTCACAGAAGGCTCTGGAAGAGACCTGTTTTTCCAAGATGAAGATTGTAATTGGTTATTGATGTCCTATTTGTATGCTAATGACGCTCAGTAAAGTAGCTAAACCATAATTAACGCTCCGGCTTCCTCTAAAAAAAGCCCACCGAAAGGTCAATGGATTTCATATAATAAATTATTAAATGATGGGAAACACAGGAAGTTAGGCTTCTCAGCTCTAATCTTTTCAGGTTTTACGAACCGTCATTTATTAAAAGCACTGACAATGTTTACGTTTTGCTACCGCCGGCTCCAGAAATTTTTGGAGTTGGAGTCAGTGTTGAGTGGAAAAATATATTGTTTGCCAGACTTCATCTGTTTGGGAATCAAGACAGCATTACCTCTGTGATCTGACTTCCCATCGCTCTGTGTCAATGCGAAGTCAAACAGTGTGGCAGCCTATTGGCAGAACTTCTGCTGTATGGAAACCAGGATGAATAACTCTGCGATGCCAGTTAGATTTATCTGGTAATAACAAAAATACACCGGACCCTTTGTGGATAAAGTTCTCACTCCTGTCCTGCAAATTCTGCCAGAGGGAAGATCTCACTCACAAGGAACAGGCACCACAAAAAGATGCCGATCAGCTTGGGCTCTGCGGTCAGACTGTCTGCATTTGAACCCCCTGCTTCACCTCTCAGTAGCCGTGGACCTTGGACTGAGTTCTTCTGTGCCTCATTATTTTGCTCAACTGGAATATAGGGGCCTGAGCAGTACTTAGAGTACAGAGGTGTGGTGACTGAGAAAAGGCACATAAAATGCTCCAGACAATGCCTGGCGCACAGTAGATGTTCAATGAGTATTAGGCATTATTTAAAAAAATTTTTTTTAAATGTTTATTTTTGAGACACACACAGAGAGAGAGAGACAGAGAGAGGATGAGTGGGGGAGGGGCAGAGAGAGAAGGAGACATAGAATCCGAAGCAGGCTCCAGGCTCTGAGCTGTCAGCACAGAGCCCGACATGGGGCTCGATCTCATGAACCTCGAGATCATGACCTGAGCCGAAGTCGAATGCTTAACCGACTGAGCCACTCAGGTGTCCCAAGTGTTAGGCATTATTATAACTCTGTAAGGTTTGAAATGCTCAAGGTCAGTGACCCACGATGGGGCCAAATGGATTGGTGGGTTTGTCAGCTTTTGGTCTTCCCCTCCACTCATCCATCAGTGTGTTGGTAGTTTACTGAGCCCTGTAATGTGTTTTGGAAAGATGCTAAAAGAGTATAAGCTGAGATCATCCTGGTTGTGACAGAAATTACAATTCTTGGTGAGGAATCCATTCAAAGGCAACTCAGGGTACTACTGATCGAACTCACTTGTTCATTTATTGGGCACCTACTGTGTCTCAGGGACTGGGTTGTGTCGTGGTGACATGGGGAGAACATTGCTCGCAGTCTAGTGAGGCCTAGACGTGAATTTCAATACAGGGTAGTGGAGTCAACATTAGAAACGTTTCCCCAAGAAGGGTACGACGACCATCAGATTTTAGCCCTCGTTCTAAATGATGGGATTCTGGCCATTTTCCTGCCTTAATCTCCCCATTTCGTAGTTGAGCCTGAGACATAAAAGGTGTTGGCCACCCCTAAGGACTCACTCCCTAAGAATGCAGAGTACTTCACATAGAATCCTCACCCCACAATGGAATGACTGGGGATCAGCTTCCAAAAAATACATTGAAATGATGGAAGTCAGATGGGTTTGCTAGAATCACACATAATCCCAGCATCTTCCCGTAGCAACTCCAACTCCACGCGAACTTTTCTTCGGGTCTTTTTTATTTTCCCGTCATATTTTCACCTGCAGTTTTAACTGGAATTCCAATCATATGACACACATACTGATTTTTTTAGGACCATAGAATCAGATATTAAATATAAGTTCAGTTCAGTACACACTCTTCAATTTTTCACGTACATAGAATTTTGTGTCCTCCTGTTTCCTGTTTCAGTTCAGTACGACGTAAGTGTTTTGACGTTGCTGCTTGTTTTTTTTTTTTTTTTTTAATTTTTTTAACATTTATTTATTTTTGAGACAGAGAGAGAGCATGAACAGGGGAGGGTCAGAGAAAGAGGGAGACACAGAATCCAAAACAGGCTCCAGGCTCTGAGCTGTCAGCACAGAGCCCGACGCGGGGCTCGAACCCACGATCCGTGAGATCATGACCTGAGCCGAAGTCGGCCGCTTAACCAACTGAGCCACCCAGGCGCCCCGCTGCTTGGTTTTAATAAACCCGAGCATCATCGCCGTCACTGCTGAATGTATGAGTTGTGTGGCTTTGCACCTGTCAAACGCTGGACATTCCGATTTATTTCCAACTATGTAAATTTTCCAAGAGTAAAGGAATGGGAGGAGCAGGCCATGAGGATAAGGTCTCAGGTGTCACTGAGCACTTCTCTGGGCCTTGGCCTTGAAAAGAGTATCAGAGAAGTGTTGCTCTGACAGTCGTGGCTGGCAGGCTGGACCCATGTCTTCACCACTTTAGAGGCCACCTGCGTGTACTCAGGGCACAGGGCTATTGCTGTCATCATGTTAGAATTATTTAAAAAATATTGACCGTTGGGGCGCCTGGGTGGCTCAGTTGGTTGAGCTTCCGACTTCGGCTCAGGTCATGATCTCGCGGTTTGTGGGTTCGAGCCCCGCGTCGGGCTTGGTGCTGACAGCTCGGAGACTGGAGCCTGTTTCGGATTCTGTGTCTCCCTCTCTCTCTGCCCCTCCCCTGCTCATGCTCTGTCTCTCTCTGTCTCAAAAATAAATAAAACATTAAAAAATTTTTATTAAATAAAAAAAAAGAAAAATACTGACCGTTTTTAAGAGCAGCTTGAGGTCTCTAGAACAGTTGAGCAGAAAGTAGAGTGCTCCTTGTATCTCCGGGCTCCCACCCACAGTTTCTCCTGTTATTAACATCTTGTATTAACTTAGTATATTTGTTACAATTGAAGAACCAAGATTGATACTTGTTATTAACTGAAGTCCATAGACTACCTTAGGGTTCACTCTGTTGTTCCTTCTATGGTTTGGACAAATGTCTAACGAATGATATTTATCAGCTTTATAGGATTATACAGAATAGTTTTACTGCCCTAAAATTCCTGTGGGCTCCATCAAATTCCCCTTCCTTCATCCCCTCAGGCCCGTGGCCACCACTGGCCCTTTACCGTCTCCATTGTTTTGCCTTTGCCAATACGTCATATAGGTGGAATTATACAGTACATAGAGCCTCTTTGGATTGGCTGCTTTTGCTTGGCGTATGCATTTAAGTTTCTGCCATCTTTTCATGACTTGATAGCACATTCATTCCCATCAGTGAATACTATTCTGCTGTATGGATGTACCAAAGTTTATTTAACCGCTCGTGTATAGAAGGACAACTTGGTTGTTTCCACGTGTTGGGGGCCTGAACTCATGAACCGTGAGATCGCGACCTGAGCCGAAATCAAGGGTCGGACGCTTAACGGACTGAGCCACCCAGGCGCTCCCAGTGCACGTTGTTTTGAACTCCATTCCACAAATACACTGGCTATTCTGCCATCCAACAAGCTACAAAACTCTGTAGGTAAGTGGCACCTTTATTAGCCCATGTGAAAGAAGAATAAAAATCCATATAAAATAAATATTCAAATAAAAGTTATCTACTCAAACTGATAACTAGAATCGATCTATTCAAATAGAGAAGTGCGACCCACACCTCATTTTACCTCATTTGATTACCTCTAGAGAGAAATCAGTGTAATGAACACTAACATTTTCATGACTCGGTTTTAACAAATACTGAAGTTTTGCTAGCCCTGTTTTATCTATCCCTCGGTTTTGTTGCTTTATTATTTTAAAATAAATTCTGCACATGGTATTTACATTCTTTGCAATGGCTACCTACTATCGCATGTTACACCGAGTGAATTATGCTCTCCTAAAATTTTCCCGTTGTTGAATAGGACAGTGGATATCTTGGAGTCTGAAGAGCGTTGGCATTTCATGAAAGCTAATACATGGAAACCTTTCTCTTCCTCTCATAAGACCTGGTACAATGAGAGAAAAGTGTCAGTGTCCAAAGGATGGAGAATAAGCTATCAACCATAAGAATTTCCCCTGAATCAAACTTCACATCGTTTCTTGCTCAATGTAGAACAAAACAAGCCTCCCGGAGGCAGCATGGTGAAAAGAAGTCAAACATATGTCTGAAGACTTGTTGGGCGTCTTGTCCCAAATGTACCCATTTGCTGAGTCCTTCTCTCCCAGTTGGGGTAGCAGGAAAGAGGGGAGGATTCTGACTCTCCTAGGATATGGAACTTCCCCCCTATGAAAATAACCCAGGGGACTGGGAGATAAATGGTTCTCCTTACAGAAGATTTTTGGCTTAGTCTCCAGATGGGGGATTCCTGACTCAAAGAGTAAATGTGATTTTATAGCATGATGCCAAATTGCTTTCCAAAAGAGCGATACCTTTGTACGTTCCTACCAAGCATGAATGAAGCTGCCCAAATTTTAAATTGGCCAAATTGCATAAATACCTTTAGCATTATTGTATTCCAATAATAAGACTGCTAAGTAGAAATTGCTGATTGTTCCCTGGTAGAGCTTGCCAAAACCCAACAAATCAAATTGGGTGTTAGCACCCTCGTACAGACAGTGGGGGCTGTCTGAACTGAATCAGGACCAGTTGGAAAGCATGAAATTACTGACTTTGTTTAAATCTAACTGCAATTTATCTGAAAGCACAGCCCTGAAAGGTGACATTTGTCTTAGTGAGTTTCCCATTCATTTCTGGAGCTGGAGTTCATCAGTCATGCCGCTCAAGTGCATGATACACACAGATGAATATTTATTATAGATGATGGAGTATCCTTCTGGCAACATAATACACTTCTTTCACTTGAAAAGGGAATTCAAACAGATCCGTGATAGACTGCGTGTGTGACTGTGGGGGTCTTTCACCTCCCTTCACGAGAAATCTGTGGAGAAGCCACCATTTTGGTTAAGGGTGCGTCCACTTGGCTAGTGGCCGTGAGTAAACTCGCTTTAAAACGTCATGACTAGTGAAATTTGGTTAAGTAAATTTGGAAATAAAGGAAATGCTGGAAAATAGTTGCTATCTCAAAAACAATTCACTACTGGTTGATGAAAAAACCAGCTGTATACCTGAATTCAGCCAACCGTTTTGAAGTACGCTGGTTGTTTGAAGGTCACCTATTGTTTGAATCTTTGTAAGTTCGTGTGTGAAGACACAGATTTGGCCTAATTCACAGAGTTTCTATGCACTCAAAAAGGATCTTAAAATAAAGCATGCATTTCCAACATTGATCTGACACTGGAGGTTAAGTGCTTCTTTCTTAGGAAATACAAGATCAAAGACAATGAAATGACAGGAAAAAAATACACTCAGAGCATCATTTTTTCTTTTTAATTTAGAAGCCACTCCTCTTCCCAGGAGAGCTGAGCAGAGAAATCACTAGAAAAATAGCTTCCTTGTGCCCATTAAGCTACCTTTTGTTTTCTTTTGATGACCGATGGGAATCTTGTTCATTAAAATTGTATGGATGCCTTCTCCTTTCCTCCCACTGTTTATTTACACATAAAAAATAGATGATCTCAAGAATTCAAACATCACGCTTTCCAAAGCTGCTGAAAACCACTATGAACAGTCATCTGTGCTTGAAGAACCATCGAGAGTTGCCTAAAATACACAACAGTGTATTCAAGTGGGTATATTTGTGGAGGTGTGGACAAGGCTGGGATATCTGAGGAAAAGTAGCATTACAACAAACCTTCCTTGTCTTGTTTTAACAAAAGAATCACCTTCCCTTCCCAGTCTCCAGACACATGCCTTTCCCATTATGGGCTAGATGGAAGTTACAGGAGGTACGGTGAGTATGGGGAGACGGACACCAAAAGTATGGTCACTGAAGAAGATTAAACTCAACTTGACCTCCAAGGCTGATGGACAAATGATGATTAGAAAGAGGATATGCATATCTAAATTGCGTTTTATCTCTATTACAGTCTAATGACATTGTTAACATTGCTGTTTGATAATTCGTCAACGCGAAAATGTGTCCACTTATCTCTGGCTACAAAAACAATCATTGATTCAACCCCTTAACGTGGGTCTTGCCAAATTATCATGGGCAGATGGTCAGACCATTGAGTCAGGGTTGGATCCAAATCACCTCTGCCTTTCCCCTCTCTCTCTTCATTTCTCCTCTTTTCCTTCTATCTCCCCAACAAGCATTATGATGTTTCTGCTACATGTTTAACATGACCTCGTGTCTGGTCGTACAGAATGCTCACTGGTGATCGTGGCCGAGTCACTTGAAATCTTGGAACTTTGGTTTTTTTCCCCCTTAAAAAGGGAATAGATTCTGCCCTGGGTAAGTCACAGAGTTGTTAAGAATCATGAGAGTCAAAGCATTTGTAGGCAGTAAGGCGCTGTAGAAACGTGGAGATCCAGGTCACCGTTGGGTTACAGGATTCATTTATGTGCTCATGGAGCCCTGGCTATGTACTAGGCCGTGGGCTGAGTTTGAGGTAGGTGAAAATTAATAAAACGTGCTCCCTGTGCTTTTTATTTTTTCAGTGCAGTGAGGGGAGACAGATGTACAAAGAATGTAGGTAGGGGAGCTGGTGTTGAGAAGAACATCCCATACAGACAAAAACGCAGGTGTCAAGTTATAAAGGTGGGTTTGGCAAGTGGCAGGAAAGAGTCACCTTTTTTTACCTTGTGAGCACTGCTGTCTGTCTGTCTCGACTTTACCCCGGGTCGCTGTATTCCTTGTGACCTGGGCCAACCTGGGTGAGGCCTAAGTGACCTTGATGGATGCTGTTGGCTGTTATGGAACCATCATGTGGCTGCTGGTGAGGGATAGAGGTGCAACCGAGAAGCTGACAAGTGGTGTAGACACGGGATTGACTTGGGAGGATGCCAATTCTCTTGCATTTGTCCCTTTTGCTGGCGATTTGCTGCACTTCCGATGAATGAGGTAACCTGATCCGCTCTGTTCAGATCACGGACTTCTCTGGTCGGGGGGGAGAAAGAAGCACCTGAAACAGCTTCGCACATTCACAGTGGGGGCTCTCCTTGGCCCTGGGACAGAGACCTCGCAGTATAGCAAATGGAACGGAGTCGAACCGACCGGCTTGGAATCGTAGCTTCCACATACACTACCTGCATGGTGTAGAGCAAGTTACTTAAGTTCTATGAGGGCCGATTTATTCTTTGAAAAATGAGAGTGATAACAGCAGCTATCTCCTGCGGTCGTTGGTATACGGCAGCATTTAACACAGGGCTCTGCACATAATGGGCACTTAGTAAATGCTTCTGTTGCAGGGCTAACTCGTTTCCTAATTCGGAGAGAATGAGCAGGGGAGAGAAAGAAAAATGGTGGCATCTTTTCCATGGGTGGGTACCACTTGCTTCTTTCAGAGGGAGAATCTTTATTTATTTATTTGTTGTGTTGTGCTGTGTCTTGTCTCTTAGCAAGACGGCAGTCAAGAGGGAGGTATTCCAGCTGTTACGCCATTTTCCTGCAGGTGCTTCTGTATGGTTTTCCCAGTGGGTGTTTCCAGGGTGTACTTCCTGGCCTGTGTGGTCTGTAAGGTCCTGTTGCCAGCTGAGCAGGCTGTGCTGTGCTGCGGTAACCAGTAGCCCCCAACTCTTAATGGTTTGTAACAGCAAAGGTCGGTTTCTTACTTACCCATTGAGGGCGGGCAGGGGACGCTCAGATCATCTTGGTCTCTCCAGGATCCGGCTGAAAGATGCTCCATGAAATCGGTTCCATACATTTCAAGGCAGGAAAAGGGACCATGGTAGATCTTGCGTTGGTTCTTGGCGCTTCTTCTGGAAGCGACACAGGTTACCCTTGTTCACGCTTCACTGGACAGAGAGGGGAAGGGCGATCCCACCAGGCACTGGAAGGGTAGAGAACTAGAAATATTTGGTGAACAGCACTGAGTACTTTCTTGCTCATGGAAACCTGACTTTATTAAGGTCACAGTGTGATGAGCCGTAGGGGACAAATCACTGTACCGGTGGTTGGGCTAGACTACAGGTACGCATGTGGCCAGCTCTGACCGGTACCCTGCTTGAGGAACTTCTGGAGAAAGGCTCTCCCTGATGAAAGGAGAAACTGGCACAAAGATAGGTTTTTTGTTGTAGCTGTTCTCCCCCTGCCCCCGCTCTCTCTCCTAGGGGACACTGTCGCTGTTACCGGGTGCCACAAATAAACTATTATATTATTTAAGCCCCTCTATGTCAAAGTTCTGTATTTTTAGCCTACGTAGCTGAATCTCATCTAACTAGTAGGCTATGTCAGTATTTCCCAAACTTCCCTAATCCTAAGAGGCATTTATTAAAAAGAGATTCCAGGCCCTTCCCTAGGAGATTCCTGGTGTGTAGGTTAAGGGTGGGGCTCAGGAACCTGCATTTCAACAAGGGCCCTGAGGTGATTCTTACGGTGAAAGTTCGAAAAACACTGTGCCAGATGTAGGTACAATCCACCCCTCCCCCTACATTTTTTTTTTTTTAACGTTTATTTATTTTTTTGAGACAGAGACAGAGCATGAACAGAGAGAGAGGGAGACACAGAATCTGAAACAGGCTCCAGGCTCTGAGCTGTCAGCACAGAGCCCGATGCGGGGCTCGAACCCACAGACCGTGAGATCATGACCTGAGCCGAAGTCAGACGCTTAACCGACCAAGCCACCCAGGCGCCCCAACATCTTTTAAAGCAGGAGTCTGGCTGTCGTTTATGGATGTGTACTTTGCATGTGTGGTTTGCTTATTTTTAAAGTTCCACAGCAGCAGTACCGAAGGGGTTCTAGAGGAGCCAGGGAGAGAACGGAAGCCCAGGGAGAGGACAGGAGGCCTGGAGGTCCGGTGAGGAGAGCCAGGAAGGTGAAGAGACATCTCACACATCGGTGGGGCTTGGTGACTGATCCGATTTGGGAAGTGAGCCAAGAATCCAGGAGGACCCTCGGGTCTCTGTGTTGGGTGACTGGGCAGTGGGGTGCCCCTACCAAGGCAGCAGATGCAGATGAAGGGACGGGTCTGAGGAAGAATAGACGTGGGTTTGTGTGCGGCCCAGCATAAAGACAGGAATGAAAGCGATGAACAGGTGGGCTTATCTATTCGCCCATCCATCCATCCATCCATTCATCCATTCATCCATCCAGGGGTGATGTTCAACCTGTACCAAGAGCCGAGGATGAATTGATGAAACAGACATGGGGTTCTAGACTTCATGGAGCTTAGATCAATGGAAAAATGAGACCAAAAAAGAGGAAAAAAATAAATGAAATTCTGAACTACGAGAAATTCTTTTTTTTTTTTTTTTTTTTTTTTTTACATTTCTTTATTTTTGAGAGAGAGTACGAGCAGAGGAGGGGCACAGAGAGAAGGAGACAGAGAAGCAGAAGCAAGCTCTCACTGTCAGTGAAAAGCCCCATGTGGGGCTCAAACCCCTGAACAGTGAGATCACGACCTGAGCCGAAGTCAGACTCTCAACTGACTGAGCCCCCCAGGCGCCCCTGGACTATGAGAACTTCTATGAGGGAACCAAGCTTTGTTCAGGAAGGGGATACAGGGCAGTAGTGGGGTGAGCACAGGTTTTGGGGAAAAGAGACACCGGCCTGGTGGGCCCCTCACCGTCCAGCTTTGTGGCTTCTGACAAGTTGCAGCCTCAATTCCCTCATCTGTAAAATGGGATTCCTTCCATATGTCACAGCTGCCGCGTGGTTTAGGTGAAGTGATGCTGTGGTGACAGGCCACCCCCACATATCAGCGGCTTACAAGACCAAATGTATTTCTCGTTCACATGTCATGTGGATTGCAGGTCAGTTACACCTCTACACCATGTCTCCTCTCTGAAAGGGGCAGCTGGCATTGGGGACAATGGCATTCTTGTGGCAGAGGAGAAGAGTGATGCTGAAACCACATGCTTCTTACTGCTCCTGCTTGGACGGGGCACAGTTTCACCCATATTTTACTGACCAAGAAAGGTCTCGAGGCTCAGTCTGAGGCCAACGGGGTGTGATCCTCCCGTAAACTGATCCTCCTCCCGTAAGCCTTCAGTTGCTCACTTTCCACTCCTAGATGAATTTTCTTCTCCTTCCAAAGCCAGATTGGGACACCAGGAGGCCAAGGTATGCTTACTTGTCCCGGGCGTGTCATTTGCATATGTCACTTGGGTTGACTTGTCTATGATGAAGTGGCTGCTGAAGGAACAGCTTGTCACATCTGTCATTCATTCTTGTTTTCCTTGCTTTTTTTCCTCACTTCACTGTGGACCCAGTGGCCTTTTCCTAAAACGGCTGCGAGACGCAGACCTGCCAAGGGAAGTTCAGAATAGTGTGAAGAGGGGTAAGAATCACAGGCATTCTCAAGGTCTCATTTGAGAACACTGGTTTAGATGCCAAGAAAACTGTGGCAAGATACTTGCCACTCGCTGAGTATTTTACCACAGCAAGCACGCCGTGGAGAACTTGAGATGACGAGATAATCATTAAATCTTAGCTAAACCCTTACAGGGTGGTCACTGTTATTCCCATTTTACAGATGACGGGACTGAGGATTAAAGTTTGTTTATCTAATACCCCAAGACCACCTACCTAATAACCGGCAGGGCTGAATTCAAATTCAGGTCCATTTGGCTTTAGAGCCCATCCTTCTAACGTGATACAATGTTATTCTTCTCTTTCCCATGTTGCTATGTTGTCTGGAACTGGTCACCGCTGGCCCCTTTCCTGTGATAGGATTTCGCACACCCCTCCTCTTCATGCTGTGTGACTGGAAGTGTGTCCCCTGTAGAAGGGAGGGAGATACCTCCCAGCCTCCCTGACCGACTTTGGGTTCGGCCATGTGACTTGGTTTGGGCAGGAGATTGTAGGTACGTGTGATACATGCCACAGGGGTCACGAGTCTCATCTCTCTTGCTTTTCCCATGAGGGTGGCACTCTCCACACAGCCTGGATCTCCTTCGCCTTGGATCCCAGCATGAGAGGACATGTGGAGCAGAGTGTCTCAGTCTGTTCAGGCTGCTTTAAGAGAAATAGCATAGATTGGTAGCTTATAAACAACAGAAATTTATTCTCCCAGTTCTGGGGGCCAGAAAGCCCAAGATCAAGGCACTAGAAGATTTGTTGTCTGGTGAAAGCCCGCTTCCTGGTACACAGGTGGCCATCTTTTTGCTGTCCTCACACCGTGGAAAGGATGAGTGAGTTCTCTGGGGTCTCTCTCTCTCTGTCTTTTTTTTTTTTAATTTTTTAAGTTTATGTTTTATTTTATTTATTTATTAAAAAAATTTTTTTTTTTAACGTTTATTTATTTTTGAGACAGAGAGAGACAGCATGAATGGGGGAGGGTCAGGGAGAGAGGGAGACACAGAATCTGAAACAGGCTCCAGGCTCTGAGCCATCAGCACATAGCCTGACACGGGGCTTGAACTCACGAACTGCGAGATTATGACCTGAGCTGAAGTCAGATGCTTAACCGACTGAGCCACCCAGGCGCCCCTTAAGTTTATGTTTTAATTTACTTATAGAGAGAGATAGAGAGCAAGTGGGGGAGGAGCAGAAAGAAAGACAGAGAGAGAGAGAGAGAGAGAGAGAGAGAGAGAGAGAATCCCAAGCAGGCTCCATGCCGTTAGTGCTGAGCCCGACACAGGGCTCGAACTCACAAATCCTGAGATCATGACCTCAGCTGAAGTCAAGAGTTGGACACTCAACCGACTGAGCCACCCAGGTGCCCCTGGAGTCTCTTTTATAAGGGAACTAATTTCATTCATGAGGGCTCCACCCTTGTGACCTAATCACCTTCCAAAGTTCCCACCTCCAAATACTATCACATTGGGCCTTAGGTTTCAATATATGAATCCCGAGGGGACACAAATATTTAATCCATAGCACAGAGCGACCGCTGCTGACCTTCAGCTGTCAATATGCAAACATGAGCTAGAAATAAATTTTCGCTGTTGTTCTAAGCTACCAAGATCTTGGTGCTTTTTGTGGCTGCTCCCAAATCTGACCAGTACGCCCAAGGATATTCTGAGATAGATGGGTCATGTAGATAATAGTAATCTCAGGGAGATGGTCCTGGATTTGATTCTTATCCATGCCACCTTGGATGGGCTGATAATAATACATGTGGGAATCCATTTAAGCACAGTAATTAGTTACAGAAACACTTGTTGAGCCATACATTTCATAATAATATTCATTAGCCCAGCAAGCACCGCTCTTTGTGGTGTGGGACTTTGTTCCATTTACTTTGTAAAGTTCAAGAACACAGGTGCCATGTCTATTTTGTTCACAAGTATGCAATGCATGTCACATAGTAGATATGTGATAGCCACGTAATGAATGAATGCTGTAGGAGGTGTTAGGCAATGAGACAATGTTCGGTGAGCAAATGAGATTTTGACCTGCTGAGTGGAACCAGCTAATTTCTTGTGGAACTTCTCAGAGCCTTCGGTACATTAAAGTGAGTTGTGTTCTTCAGAGGAAGGTGGGGCTAGTAGGCAGCATTTCACAAAAGCAGTTGACTGTGGAACCCTTTTCTTCCCAGGAACGTCTCATGGGATGAGATGCTTTGTTTCCCACCTTAGCCTGTGGACTAGATCTCAGACAAAGCCATTGTCTGTAAGCTGAGCAGAATTATAAATGGCCCTATAGTTGGCTGGTTGCATTTCTGATCATTTCGGTCCGAGAAGAGCTTCTGTACTGGCACGATTATCGCACCACTAATCTGTCCCTGAATTTCCTAATCTGTACAAGGGGAGTGTCTTCTTGCCTGTCTCATGTTTTGGAGGAAAAAACAAATAAGGCTGTGAAGTGGACCGAGCCACTCGAGAACAGAGCCTGTGGCTTATTTCCTGGGACCCCAAAACTTAGGAGCTGTCACACGATGGCACTCAACACATTTCCACTGAGTGAATTCATTGCACCAACCCAGAGCAAGCAGCAAGACCGAGATGGAGTTGGGCCTGCATGGTGAAATCCCAGCCAGAGGTGACCTGGTGACGTCTTTCCAATAAACCAGCCAGTTTTTGCCTAGGTCTACCATAACAAGAGTTCCACCGTGGGCAGTGAGCCTACGTAATTTAGGAGAACAGTGGGTTTGTATAGTAAGAAATCATAAGGGGCACGGCCGATGCCACTGCTTTGCCAGCTTAATCTGTTCCCACCACTTCTTCCCTGCTAACAAAGCCTTGAGTTTGTTCGCCTTCCTCGGAGGCTGCGTCTTTCAGAGGAAGAGAAAGAATTAATCTCAGCAATGAAAGTGGTCTCATTCTCCTTGCCAGGGATTGGTTTGGGTGTGGACATGTGGGACATTTCTGGCCCACAGGATGTGAGAGGAAATTTGGATGATTGAGAAAGGGTTTTCAATCTTAGAAAGAGACATGAGAGAGGGGTTATTTCCCCATTTCTACATTTCCCCTTTGCCGACCTTGCTGTGTCCACGTGTAACACCTGAAACTGTGGCCGCCATCTTGTAATCACAGTACTGCTCACAGAGATGGCTGAGTGGGACTCTGGAACGTGCCGGTTTCTCAAAGAGTTCCTTGAAGTTTTGAACTAAGCAGTCCTGGGGTCTCTGCACCCAACTTTATATTATTTTGTGAGACAACAGGTGTCTTTATTATTCGACAATTTCGTTGGGTTGGCTATTACTTGCAGTTTGAAACTTCCTAACAGATATAAGATGATGCAACAGTGAGCAACCCATGGGCCTATCTATCCGCTGTGATCTCACAGCCTAATTTCAAAGGCTGCAAGGCAATAACGCCAGTGTGGTCTAATTCGTGCCATGATACAGTTATAAACTAGGTGCTTCAGGACGGGACAGGGGAATGAGCTTGGTCTGCCATGGAAGGTTGCGGAAGGCTTCAGAGAGGAGGTGGCTTTAGGTGAAGGTTTGAGTCAGACGGTCTTTGCAATCCAGGAGGAAGAAATAGTGCATTCAAAGGCAGGGAGATCTGAGAGCATTATTTGATGAAGCCGTGTTTGTTTGAGCGCTGCTGGGTTGGAAAGGGAGCAGATGAGACTGTGATCACGAAGGACCTGGTGAGGACACCAAAGAGACACTAATGTTTGAGGCATAGGCAGATCAGTTCTTGGAAGCAGGGGGCCTGCGTCTCAAACATTCATGTGGTCAGTGGCATTTATCGAATGGTTGCTGTGCACTAGGCCCTGAGCTGGGAGCTGGGATTGCAGTACTGAAAGCGGGACTGTAATGTCCTTAGGGCCCATTCCCGTCATCGTCACCACTGAGTCTCCAGCGGCTGGACTAGAGTTTGGCATCCAGGGGGCTCCCATCATTGTTGCCCAGATGAACAAAGCAAACAGCATCCCTTATCTGTGGGGACTCTTCTGGCCAGGGAGAAAAGAGGCATTTAATGACAAAAGAAATGGGTCGCTGAACACAATTTTGCTAAGTATAATTATATGAACATATTTTGGTACTCTGAAACCAGATTCCATGGGGAGCTAACAGAGTCAAGAAAGGCCATCCCTAGAAAGGGCTCAGTCAACATTTTTTGGTCTCAATCTCTCCGGGCCTCAGTCTCCTTATTTGTAAGCCAGAATAATCATACTTTTTCCCAAGAGTTGTCGAGAGGTTAGAGATAATGCACTTACTATTTTTAAAATGCAGTTCAGGTCAGTCCTCAGGAAGAATCACTCATGGGGGAAGATACCGCATCTTGGAATTCTCTTGCACGGGCCTAGATCCAAGCCGAAAGCCACGATTTTCAAGTGACACCTGGGGGTCCCTCAAAACTCATTTCCTGACAATGCTGGGAAAAGAAGGGATGCCTACATTTCATAATGAAAAAACCTTTTGTGAATTCAACTGGTACCAGAGTTATTTCCTCATCAGCTCCTGGCAGAACACAAGCCAGCAACTAAATGTCTGTGTTGCAGGTAGTCAAAAGTGGCTTAATGGATTAAAATGACCATTTGTGGGGAATGAAGAAAGCTCAATTTCAGAGGGGCAAATGCAGGTGTGGGTGGGGAAGGCTGGAGGCTTGTGCTGCTTCATTTTCCATTATGGTGACTGGTTGGTTTTCATCATGCCCAGAACTATGGAGGCATCTCCAGGGGCCAAGCTGGCAGAGCTGTAGTGTGGCGAGGTCTCATACCAAGACCTTTGGGTGAATTGTCTCTCCTAGACTCAGCCCAAGGCTACTCCCCTGTCTTCTGAGTCCTGATCCCTAAGTATCTGTGCCTGAGTGAGGCTCCCAAGCGAAACCGAAGTGCTCCTGAATGGGTGAGCATTCAGAAAGCGCTGACTCAGAGCTCCTTGTGCCAAGTGCTTGCTACCCTGAAGGCCGAGGGCCGCCTGATTTGAAAGGGGGAGACAACCAACAGCTTTTTAATGTCACGCGCCACTGTGCTGGATGCCTTACATGCCATAAATGTTGTAATCTGCACAGCAACCTTTCAACATAGGTACGTCCCCAATGTACAGATGAGAACACCGAGGCTCGGAGAGGGTAACCGAATCACTCATGGTGATAAGTCCCAAGGGCCACAAAGCTGGGATTTGTAACTTGCCACTTTTTTGCCCCTGAAATCCCAGTAAAGGGAAGAACTGTGGGCAGCTTTCCCATAATTTAATTTGAAAATGTGTCTAAAATGGGTAGACTTGTGATATATTGTTTCTGTGAACTCACTGGACTGTTTGCTCCACGAGAGTGGATGGGGTCAGCTGTGCTGCCTCTGGCTGGGCCCCCACCACCTGTGCCGAGCCCAGCAGAAACGTGGCTCTCGACCAGAGGCGTTGACGGATGAATAAACGAGCTTCTCAGCTTTTATCTTCAAGAGGTCACTTATTCCAAAAAAAGCTCTCCAGAAGGGAAACCTGGAGAAATAGAGACACGGAGAACGGCAGGCACTTGGGAGGGCTTCTGGAGCAAATCCTGATCGACCGCACGAATCTTTCAATGACTCAGTTTGGGCCCTTTTCACAGAGAACGCAGGACAGGAAGTGCCAGACATTGAAGACATCGGGGCCATAAGTAATCGTGCAGATTTTACCGAAAGCATTTGATTGAACTGTTTAGAAGCTTCTCCAGCAAATTGATGTTTCAGTGAAGGCACTGGGTCAGTGAGGAGGGGGCGGATTACAAAGACATCTCCCAGGACCGAAGAGGCCATAGGCTTATCTGACCCGTGTGGTGCGTGAATGGCCTGGGGGCTGGTCCACTGAGGCCCCTGCTTCGTCCCCTTGGTGGGAGGGCTGCAGAACTGGAGGCTCTGGAAAGACGGAAGGGCCTACACCACCCAAGCAAAAACCTGCCATTGATTTTCCGCTTGCTTGACCATCAGTGAGGGCGAGTGCCCCGACGAGGGGCCCTTCTCCAGTCCTGGACTGATTTCATTGTGCGTATCGGTCCCAGCAGCAGCTGCCATTTCCCGAGTACCTATGATATGAAGACAAGGAGAGCATCCCTGACACTGAGTTGCTGAAAATTGAAAGCACGTAAATTGCTTAGTGCAGCCAGGTCTGCTAGAAGACAACATATGCACTCCTAAAAATCACTGTGCTGTGCAAAATCACCCAATAAAACCACAGGGCTTAGGGGAAAATGGGGTGAGGGGAAAAACACTCACCAACTTCAGCAGCGACACACACACCCGTACACAAAGACGTGAATGCGATAGGGACCTAATCAAAGGGTAGCACAGTTTTACCCACGAAGCGGTTAAGAACTGCAAAAATACTGCAATAAACACGGCACTTTATTCTCAGGGAGACCTGAAGTTTCCTGGTGTCCGTGGGTGTCAGAAGGGCCGTAGCTTGTGAGACCTCGGAAAGCAGCGACGGGAGCGTATTTGAAATCGGATGAAAAGTTGTTGCACCAGATGTGCATGGGTGAGGCTCATGACACACACCCTGCGTTTCCACCCGAGGCAGCCGGTGGATATTTGAAGCGTGTTTTGTATGCTCCTACCTAGCGTGGTGCGGCTGGGAGCATCTGTCGTTCCTCGCGGAGGAAATCCCCCGCAAGCAAACACGAAAGTTGCGTTATGCTCAAATTGTTCCCTAATACATCAGTTGTGCTGGAACAAATTAGTGTCTTCAAGGCAATCACGATGGCAGAGCTGACCATACAGGATTCACGGCCAATGTGCAGTAAATGAAAGTTGCGATCGCTCCGTAGAGTGTCTCTCAGCCTTTCGTTAAACTCAGTAAGGCAAGTGTAAGGAATCCCGTGTTACAGATGAGTAACTGCGACTCCCTTGCTCAAAGGCACAGAGCTAGGAAGGGCGCAGGGGCTCTCGCCACCCCCTTTGCGTCTGGCCGAGGGGTAAACCTCCTTTTACATCCAATATGGGCTACTGTGCTAGGGGTAGAGGAAGCCACAAGACGAGTATACGCCTCTGGATCATTTCTGGCCTGTGCTGCTCCCTCAGGGGGGTGTATTTATTCTCCTCCGTTCTTGGGCCTGACAGACTGGAAAATGTTGAAAACCTCTTTGATGTCCCACGCTACCTGCTGATGTGGAGAAAATCCCCGTAGTTAGCCAAGAGCTGCCTTCCTGGAGTCTCCACCACTGTGTCCTTATGTGTCCTTAACTGAGCCTTCTTTTTTCCAGCTTGAACTTGGCAATAAGTAACTTACTTACCCCGGAAAGTTCTGGGGTCCAGTTCGAGCCCCGCGTCGGGCTCTGGGCTGACAGCTCAGAGCTTGGAGCCTGCTTCCAATTCTGTGTCTCTCTCTCTCTCTCTGCCCCTAACCCACTCGCATTCTGTCTCTGTCTCTCTCGAAGATAAATAAATGTTAAAAAAAAAAATTAAAAAAAAACTTACTTGCAAGATCATTATTATGCCAAAATAAATTACTAGTACTTCCTTAATATTATTAAATACCCAATCAGTGTTCAAATTATCTCAATTACTTTGTTCAAATCAGGATTCCGTGTGGATATGTCTTTTAAGCCTCTTTTAGTTAATGGGTTTCCTCTATTTTCCCCTTTCTGCCTTGAATTTTTGTTGTTCTTTAAGGAACCAGGCTGCTTGTTGTTTGTTGTTTCTTAAATTATGCGTTTTTGTATGGCACCCCAGTGGTGTCATTTAACACATTATTTTGTCTCCTGGTTTTCCTATAACTGGGGCATAGCATTCAAAGGCATGATCAGATTTGGTTTTGATTATTTTAAATATTCTTTTTCATCGTGGTAAAATACATATAACATTAAATTTACCACTTTTCAAATGCTTATTTATTTATTTTGAGAGAGAGAGAGCAGGAGCAAGGACGAGCAGGGGAGCGGCAGAGAGAGAGAATCCCAAGCAGGCTCCATGCGGTCAGCACAGAGCCCCACAGGGGGCTTGATCCCATGAACTGTGAGATCATGACCTGGGCCAGAGTCCGATGCTTAACTGACTGAGCCACCTAGGTGCCCCTAAAACTTACCATTTTAATCATTTAAGATGTACAGCTCAGTAGCTTTCAGCACATCCACAACGTTGTGCATCATCACTACTCTCCATTTCTTGAACTTCGTCATTCCAAACAGAAACTCTGCATCTATTAAACACTAACTCTGCATTTCCCCCGTACCCCAGTCCCCACCTGGTAACCTCTGTATTATTTCCTATCGCTATAAATTTGCTTATTCTAGGCATGTAAGTGGACCTCAGGTAAGTGGACCATACAATATTTGCACTTTTGTGTCTGGCTCATTTCACTTAGCATAACGTTTGCAAGGTGCATCCATGTAGTAATAGGTACCAGAACTTCATCGTATGGATATAGCACATTGTGTTTATCCCTTCACTTCTCAATAGACATTTTGATTTTTTTTACAAGAATCCCCCATTAATAGTATTTGATAAAGAAACACATCGTATCTGGGGGCGCCTGGGCGGGTCAGTCCATTAAGCCTCCGACTTCGGCTCAGGTCATGATCTTGCGGCTGGTGAGTTCGAGCCCCGCATCGGGCTCTGTGCTGACAGCTCGGAGGCTGCTTCGGATCCTCCGTCTCCCTCTCTCTGTCTCTCTTTCAAAAATAAATAAACATTAAAAAGAAATGTCTTAAAAAAAAAAAAGAAACCCGTAATATCCATAGGTCCCTCATTAAGGATTCCAAAGTAGAAGTTTCTACACGTCGATGTCTTGTGTGCATTCGGTATTCCGGTCCTTTCTCACAAATCTTTCCCCTCTGCTTACTATTCTGCATTTCGGCCTCCTCAGTGAGGGTGACTCCCGCCTTCACAAGACCCCACTCTCTCTGTGGCGCTCCTGCCCGTGCCACAGCTCCTGTCATGGGGGTGGGTTCACGGTGACAGACCGGCTCCCTCCTGGCCTCCACTGGTAGGTTAGACTTTTGTTGCTCCTTCCTCCCATCATGCTGCCTTCTCCTTGGAGGCTCACTCCATCTTGCGACTGGCAGCGTCCCTTCCCCACTATTGGCTGGAGACTTTGGCCTTGACTCAGAGCCTTTCCCTTCACCTCACCATTCTCATCCTTACGACTGACCTCATTGGCCCTGGGAACGCTGCAGGGCTGCACCAGATCTGGGCAGGCCTTCAGCCCTTCCTGCTGTACCCAGCTCCTGGGCACTGTTGGAGCAGATCATGCCACTGTGCCGACTAGTGCCATCACACTTTCACAGCATCACTGCTATGCTGGGGCCCGGGGTCCCCCAACATCCCTCCTGTTGACCCTTGGCCAGCTGTGTCTCTTCTTCAGCCCCGTAACTCTCCCTCAGTTCCCATGTCTTCACCCGTATTGTTATTTGGGAGAAAATAGAGTCACTGCCCCGAGTGGGATTGCCCTCTGCTTCTGCCCTCTGTGCAATGAAAACTTGTCTTCATCTGTACCCCCCACCTCCTTCTCTTATGTTCTAGGGGCCATATGACCCTTGTCATGTCAGAAACCGTAGCACTCCTAGCCTCTGGGACTAAACAGAGTGACCGGATGACAGGGGGCGGGTAGGAACGAGAGAAAGGGAAAGCCAGTAGGAAAGTCGAAGTGGTGACAGAGAGAAGAGTGAAAGAGGTACTTAGCCCTTCCCTCACATGTTCTGAGGGCTTTTTTTTTTTTTTTTTTTTTGCTTTACCACTGAGCGCTCTGTCAATGGCCTCATCTTTCCTTACTTCCCTTTGAGCGTTGGGGGCAGATTGCCTCACCCAGCTGCCTCATAGGGAAGTTATGAAGATCGTGTTGACCAAAGGCTTTGGGCTCTGTCCCGTCGGTGCCTGCATGGAAGCCCTGGCCCGGGGAATCCTGGGGGAGGGGGAGAATCGACCTCTGACCCCAGGTGCGCTGGCCTCTGGCATTCACATCGTGGGCACATGCAACACCGGAGATGCAGAATCCTAAGCTCTTGATACTTCTGAGTTGTGGTACAGACACAGAGGTTTCCCCCACAGAGTGGGGGACCGGACAGAAACCTGTGAATACATTTGATTGCTTTCCCGGCATCATTACAGAGCATCAGCAAGAAACTTCTGTTTTAGCGTGCTTTTTGTAAATGGGCTTTTTGTCCAAAGAGTCCATTGTTCATCCACATGGTCACTTATTTGCGTTTATGGCTCTTGGTGTTTTCATTTGTGCGCCAATGAAAGGGGCCCCTGGAATCCTGATTTACAAAGTTTTTTTCTGGCTGTCCCTGAGTCCTTAGAGCTGACAGGAGTCTCCTCTACCTCGATCCCACCTCCATCCCCAATATACACAGCTGCGCTCTAATATCTAGTGGCTTCTCTTCACATCTGTCCACGGCAGGGAGTCCACGACAGGAGAAGAGAGAGTAGGTCACCACTGGGCAATAGTTCTCATTATTAGAAAGTTCTTCTGAGGTTATCTGGTTGTGTGATCTTGGGCAAGCCACTTCCCTTATCTGGCCTGCAGATTCCCATATGAAAACAAGGCAGTTAAACCAGTGGATCTGACCTAATTTTAAACTTCTGTTTACTTTGAGTCAATGCCCATGCTGTCTCCTGAAACATCCCAAATCCTCCTGGTTTTCATCTTGGTTGTTAATTACATTTTCTTTCTCTTCCTCCCCCTCTTTCCCCTCCTCCCCCTCCTCCCCCTCCTCCTCCTCTTCCTCCTCCTCCCAGCCTCTAAATATTCCTCAGGGCTTGGTGCATTTCTCACGCTATATTTAACTTTCCCACTCTCCACTTCAAACCAATGTGATTTTATACGTTCCCACAATACCACCCCTATGCGAAGGACTTTCGAAGACAGGTCTCTGACCAGCCCTTACATACCCTCCTGACATCTGTGCTTGGTTGTCCCATAGTTGTTCAACCCCACAGCGCCCCATCTAGATGCTTGGCCTTCCCCTACCTGCTTTTCATCTAGCCTTTGAAGTCCTAGGAAATGGTTCCAGGCAGAAGACGGTTTTATTTTGGGGTTTTCCTTAATCCCCTCTACTGGTCTATGTTCCACTGGGTCTACTAACCAAAGACTTCTCTAGACTGTTCATTTTCCTCCACCTCAACATGACACCAGCACATCGGCTCTTCTCTGGCCTTCTGCTCTGAAAGCCTCCTGGATTCTATTCCTGTTCCCTCTTCCTGGCCATTCTCTAAACTGCACCAAGATGAAATTGGAATCATGTTCCTCCTCTGCTGAAAATGCTTTAAAGTCTTACCCTTGTGCCTAGAATAAAATTCAAAGCCCTGACTGAAGACGATAATCCCCTACTTGCTCTGACCCTTACCTTGCTCCCCGAGTTCATCTTGGGCCATGGGCCATGCGCTCAGGGCCCACTGGCTCTCTCTGCTCCTCCAACATGCCAGTCCCTGCTTCATTTGATGGCCTTCATATGGGTGTTTCCTGTCCTTGGACTTCTCTTCCCTGGGCTCTTGCCTCAGCTGCAACCCCATCTTCTGGGTTTCGCCTGAAGTCACTTTGCAAAAGACGCCTGACCCGCCGCCTGATTCCTCTATAAGACTTTGGAGAAGCGATTTCCCTGCTCAAGGCTTCTGTTCATTTAATTTAGAAGGTGAGAAAATGATAATATTTCCCTGGCAGTGCTGTGAGAATTAAATGCCTTCGCGTGTTCCTTCCTGCAGCCATTCATTCGCTCATTTGTATGTTGAATTCATAACATAAGTCACCAAACCTCATCGCACGATGTCTGGGCCCTGTGCCTCGGGTGGAGGACACAAAGACGAGAGCATGTCTGCAGGGTGCTGGCCCGTGCTTGGCACTCGCAGCCGCTCAGCGAAGATTTGTTGCTTGTAGGCACCACCTCTCTAACACTCAAGCCCGCCTTTTCAGATACCTTCTACCTCCTCCCGGGGGGTTTACGTGTGTAGCTGCCCAGACAGCTCCAGTCACAGCAATAGGCGCTGTAGAGCGCCTAACCTGTGTCACGTGTTCCACGCACATCTCTAAGATCCTGATGACAGCGCCACGAGGGAGGCGTTACCAATGCCCCTGTTGTAGGGCTGAAGACGGAGCTCTTAGGGCATAGGATCTGTATGTGGGTCCTCCCATCTAATGACAGGCAGGGGCGGGGTCTCAGCCTTTGGATTCCAAACCATCCCCACATCCCATGAGGCCATGCTGCCTCACCGGATGCTTCACCGCCTGTTCTCATCATAAGGCTTTTCTGGAATCAAGGAAAATAAGCGTTCACCACGGCCCAGCGTTCAATATGAGCAACAAAATCTGAACGTGACTCCCTTTGCTCTGTTTCCCATAAGCTCATGTGATCACTTCACATTCATTTCCCACAGGAGCAGTCTTCGTGACCCAAACAACTTCCTGGTCTTGAGGTTGCTCACTGACAGCATGGAGGAGGTTATCTAGGAGCTGGCCCTCCCTGTTGGCTGTGTGACTTCTTGGTCACACAACCCTGTGACTCAGTTCCCTCATCTAGAAATTGGGGCTCTGAGTCCTTGCCTCATACCTGTTTCTCAAGGAAGTCATGAGGATAGGGTTTGCAATGTGTTTTGTTTTGTTCTGGGTCCTTCAGTCACACAGACAAGAGCCCTCTGACTTGCACCCCAAGCCACAGTGATATTGTCCTATGGCCAGTAAAATGAGTTGGACCAAATTATCTCCGCGGTTCTTCCCAAGCCTGGGCTTTGGTGATTCGCCCGTCTAATCACGGATTGTCTTTATCGGTTTTCTGTGGCTGTCTGGAGAGCAAAATAAAGGTCACCTTAATTGTATTTTAGAGTTCTCCAAAGAACAATAACAAGAGTAGCACAGAGTTTCAGTGTTTACTATGTTCCAGGCACCCCGTCTGATACTTGACAAGGATCACCTCATTTAAGATTTATCACAATTCAGGCTGTGGAGACAAGGGGGTGGTGGCCCAGAAGGATCAGATCACACAGCTAGTAAGTCATGGTCCTGGAACTCAAACACAGGTAGTCTGGTGGCATCGTCTGGGGCCCCAGGTTCTACGCGACGCAGTTCATGAACTGGGGAGAGGGTGGCACAGAGAAGGGGGTGAAGAGCAAAGCTGTAGGGATTATTGGGGTAAGAAGAGGGAATCATGGGAGCCTTCATAGAGGAGGTGATGGTTAGGGAAGCGAGATCGAGAGGTGAACTGAGGGAGGTCACATGGGCCACTCTGCACCACACGAAGACAAAGGACTTTAAGCAGAGGACTAACAAAATCGGTAATTTTTTTTTCCTTAAGAAGAACATTTTTCGGGGCGCCTGGGTGGCGCAGTCGGTTAAGCGTCCGACTTCAGCCAGGTCACGATCTCGCGGTCCGTGAGTTCGAGCCCCGCGTCGGGCTCTGGGCTGATGGCTCAGAGCCTGGAGCCTGTTTCCAATTCTGTGTCTCCCTCTCTCTCTGCCCCTCCCCCGTTCATGCTCTGTCTCTCTCTGTCCCAAAAATAAATAAACGTTGAAAAAAAAAATTAAAAAAAAAAAAAAAAAGAACATTTTTCAAAGTCTTCTGATAGTCTTAGAAGGCCCGAACAAAGATAGAGATGATGTCCACAACATACATCTTCGTTTTCAGAGAAAGTGATACGGATCCCATTAAACATGGTCAGATTAGAAGTTTGCAGTGAGTGCCTTCCCATGGAGAATGGTGGATTCGAACTGGGGAGACCACCTGGGAGGCTCATGTGGCACTGACCTCAGGGGCCTGGAGCCATGTACTTGGTGGGGCAGGATCGTCCCCCCCATGCCCAGCATGTTAACAACATCCAAGATTTATTAAGCCACCGTACTAGGTGGGTTGTATGCACGATCCCATGTAAACTCTCTTCGGCCACAATCCTTTGGTGGACCATCGTTATTTTATGATCCCCACTTTACAGAGGAGAAAGCAGCCCTAGAGAGCTGCAGCTTTAGTGGGGCTGGAATCAGCCCCGGGCCGTTTGATTCAAGGCTACCACGGCCCCTTCCCAGGTGAAGGTTTCTCAGTTCTAGTGAGCAGAACAGACACCTGAGGAGCTTGTTCAAATTACTGGTTCACAGTCCTCTCAGTCTTCCTTACCTTTTTCACCTCTGGCAGGTGACCCACGAAATCTAGGACAAAGCCTGAGAGCCAGGTTTGTTAGGACCTGTTCCAGGGGGTTCTGATGAGGGTGGTTTGGGGACCAGCCTTCCAGGACCACTGCTCTGTGCAATGGCCCACCACCTGCCTGAGTTTATCACCAGGATGAAACGAGAATGTTGAACAACTCAAGATGTGAGTAACTCATCCCAGAATGGATGTGATTTCACAAGGCGCTGCTGAACAATGGCCAGATGGGTGACTTTAGCAAGGAGTCCCTTCAGACTGGAGTGGCCAGCCTCATGGCCAATGTGGTGCACTGCTCAAAGGAATCAGTGATAATTCTGCTTATGCTCTGTGTTAGTTTCCTAAGAATGATGCTGACAAACGATCAGAAGTTTGTTCTCTCATAGCTCTGGAGCCCAGAGGTCTGAAATCAAGGTGCTGGGATGGCCTTGGTCCCACTAGGGGCTCCAGTGGAAGATTTCATTCCTTGTCTCTTCCAGCTTCTGGTGGCTCCTGTCATTCCTTGGCTTGTGGCTGCGTCACTTCAGTTTCTACCTTTATCCTCACACAGCCTTTTCCTCTGTATGCATCTGTCTCCCTCTACGGGTCTTTCATAAGGACACTTGTCATTGGATCACCTCTGCGAAGATCCTTTGTGAGTAAGGTCACATTTGCTGGTTCTGGGGATTAGGACATGGGCATATCTTTTGGGGGGCCACCATGTGGCCCCTTACTTGTACCAACCACGTTGTTCTTCACAGATTGCTCTTCATATACACACTTCTTTGGATCTAAGCCTCATGGCAGCCCATGGAGCAGCTAAGGGAGTCATTGGTGCCCCTGCTTGGCAGGTAAGGGAAGTGCAGTGAAACCCAGGTTGGACAGCTAGGCATCCACCATCTGCTGGCCTCAGCCAGTGCTGGAAGATGGAGTCCCTGGTCCGGGGTCTCATCTTTGTGCTGTGAAAGCGTGAGGGACACAGAGATAAACACGTGAGCTCACAGAACTTTGGAGAACGACAGACAGAAGTTTGCAAATGGGTGACTTGGGCCAATCGGGAATCACAGACACGAGTTGTTTGCCTCTGCTATATTTTAAGAAAAACTTTTGAAATAATAACATTGAAAAATCTAGATATTCCCATTCCTTTGAAAAGCTCAGAATATTCAGCGAATCTAGGCACCCATTTCACTGGGAAAAGAGTGGGAGCTGAGTAGTAGTTGGCCTTTAGATAAGGCATGTTTTGGTTGTGGATGGCTGAGTCACCGGTTACCCCCAATCTTTTTTTTTAATGTTTTTATTTATTTTTGAGAGAGAGAGCGCGAGTGAGCGCATGGGGGAGGGGCAGAGAGAGAGGGACACACAGAATCCGAAGCAGGCTCCAGGCTCTGAGCTGTCAGCCCAGAGCCCGACGTGGGGCTCGAACTCACAAACTGTGAGATCATGACCCAGGCCGAAGTCAGACACTTCACCGACTGAGCCACCCAGGTGCCCCCAGTTACTCCCAATCTTAGTGCAACCATCTTTTTATGCTCACAGATTTTGAGGGTCAGGAACGGGAAGAGGATGGCATGTCTTCGCTCCACGATGTTTGGGGTCTGAGCTGGTAAGACCTTCTGGAAGCCCCTCCACCGGTTGGGGGCTGGTGGGGCTGTGGTTGGGGTGGGCGAGGGGGTTCTCTTCCAGCATGGCTTCTTACTCACATCTGGCGCCCTTGAAGGTGGGGCTCAGCCGGGACCGTCGGTCCAGCATCATCTCCCTCTGCTTCTCCAGGAGGCTGTGTTTCCAATCTCACCTCCTGACTCCTGGGTTCTGAGGGGAGTATTCTGGGAGGGGAAATCCCTTTCAGGGCCCGGCCCCCGAAGTCCTGAAGCATCATTTCTGCGGCACTGAGGGGAAGAGTCAAAAACTTGGAGGCGTTTCTCCCCCCAGATCTCCAAGGAGCAGATGCTCTTTTATTCTTTTAACCCGATCCTCAGATGCAGACGGTGGAGATAATTAAACTCAGTTAATTGCACGCTACCGTCCTCACACCGCCGGTCCCTGCAAAACCCGGCTCGTTTATGTTTGCATCTATTTATCTTTTTATTTATTTTTCCCCTTTAATGCCCATCCTCCTTTTCTCATAGGCAACATTGTCATGTATGTGGCATTTATCTTTCTGTCTGTAGGTGTTCTGCTGTGATATATAGCGCTTTGGGCGCGCACGGTTTAATTTACATAAACGGTGCTATTTCAGAGATCTCATTCCGAGTCTTACTTTTTGGATTCAGCCTTGGGTTTTAAGATCTAGCGCATCGTTGTGTGTGTGTGTGTGTGTGTGTGTGTGTGTGTCACAGCTCCTGACTGCTGCTAGCTATGCTGGGGTCAGTGTCCACTGTGTGCTCCCACTCTCTTCTCCAGTGAGGGCCACACAGGTGCTTCCATTCTCTGCCTTCTGCTGTGACAATCAAAGCAAGCCATGCTCCCCTTCTGGGCCGGTGGGAGGAAGCCTCTGGAGAAACACATCCAGGCGGGGGAGGGCTGGGTCATATGGTTGCATGTGTATCTGATTCTCCCCTCCCCCCTGCAGCATTTCGCTGCCCCTAGCGGGTGTCGACATTCCCCAACCCCTGCCCCCCCCCCCCACACCCGCCAACTCTTGGTGTTTCCCAGCTTTAATGAAGTATCATTTCATTTGATTCTTTTGCTGATTACTAATGAGTCTGAACACCTCTTCGTATGCCTCCTGGCCATCTGCAGATCCTCTTCAGTAAGTGATGTTTCATATTCCTTGCTCATCTCTCTATTGTGGTTCCTAACTTTTCTGGCTTTTCGGGGACAAGTGCCCTTCGGGTTTGTACCGCATCCACCCAGCCACGTCACACGTTGATGTTACTTACTGTCCCCCGGAGGCAGGGAGTTGGTGTCCCCTGGTGGGAGAGTTCTGCAGGAAGGGAGCCCGGATTGCAGCTGGGACCACCTCCCTGAGGCTTTGGAGGAAGGGTGGGGGTGGTAGGGGTCAGGGCAGGTTTTCTTGTTAGTTTCCTTTGCTGGTTGTAACAAATGAGCACAAACTTCGTGGCTTAAAACAACAGAAACTTACTCTCTCACAGTCTTGGAGGCCAGAAGTTGGAAATCAGTTGCACTGAGCTGAAATCTATGTGTCCTGAGGTTGGAGCGCCTTCCTGAGGCTCTAGGGTTGGATCCTTCTTGCTTCTTCCAGCTTGGCTGCTGGCGGGTGGTTTTTGTTTTCATTTGTTTTTGTTTTTGTTTTTACCTGTGGCCGCATCACTGCAGTCTCTGCCTCTCTGGTCACATGGCCTCTCCTCCTCCCTGTGCCTCTTCTCTCTTTGCTTCTCGCTTGTAATAAGGTTTCTTGTCATGGCATTTTGGGTCCACGCAGGTAATCCAGGATAGCGTCTTCATCTCCAAATCCCTAATTTTATCACATCTGCAAATATTTTACCATATAAGGTAACATTCACAAGTTCTGGGGTTAGGAATGGATATTTGGCGGGGGGACACCACTCAGCCCACTATAGGAGGCTACGCTTAATTTGAGCCTGGAAAATAAGGGTGGAAGGAAACACATTTCCATAAAAGTGACAGAAGTGCAAGGAGACATGACAGCATTGTGCGGGTGGGGGGTGGGTGGGATCTGAGGATTGAGGATGTCTGGGCCAAGGGCCCGAGTAGGGGCATGGTGGGGGTGGGGGGCGGGGGGGCTCATGTTGGAAGCAGAGCAGGGGTGAGAGATGGGAGGATCTCAGCAAGTGAGCTGAGCAGGTAGAGATGGAACAGCAGGCTCTTACAAAGTGGACTTAGGAAGAGTAGGTTTATTTGTGTGTGTGTGTGTGTGTGTGTGTGCAGCTTTTCTTTTCCTACGTCACTAAAATGTACATCCCTGAATATGCAGCCTCTCAAACAATGTTGTAAGTGCCAAAACCACCTAATGCCTCCTTGAGATAAACCCAAGAGTCTGTACAGAGAGTCAAGAGTGTTTGAAGGGCTTACAACATCCATATTGGAGGCTTGTCGTTGAGCAGAGCTTAATTTTAAAAGTCTGACCTCCTGAGGATGTTAGAGTTTCTTGGAGCAGTTATTGTGTGTCAGGCGGTGTCTTGAGGGACAGAAACATGAGTGTGAACGAGACCAAGGCCTCGTGTTCCTGGGTCCTGCAGGAGTGACCGGTGCTGTAGAGACCATGAAGCTGTGCGGTCGGTGTGCGTGTTGGGGGGTGCAGAGGGGTTGTCCTCTGTAGAGGGTGGTCAGGCAGGAGAGGTTGTAAAGAAGCCAAGCCAAGTTTCCACCACTCGACTCTATGACCTTGGGTGAGTGACGTAACTACCTGTGCTAATTTTCCTCCCTGTGCAAAATAGATTTCTGGTGGCTTCAAAAAGTGGCTGCAAGTTCTTTGAGAGGTCTGTGTCCCGTTTCCTTGGATTTAGGTGGCCTTGTGACTGACTGCTTGATCCACACAGTACAAAGGAAGTGACCCTGTGACTTCTGAGGTCGGGTCATAGAAGACCATGTGGCTTCTGCCTCATTTGCTGGAACAGTTGTTCACGGGGCTCTAAGATGCCTAGGAGGAGGCCAACTACCATGACGAGGACATTGTGGAGGGGTCTCTGGTCAACAGCCTTCAAGCCATCCCAGCCCAGGAGCCAGACATGTGAGTAAATGAACCTGTAGATGATAGAGGGCAGCCCCCCGCCGTTGACCCCTAGCCATTTGAATCTTCTCACATGAGGCCCCAGACATCATGGGGCAGAGAAGAGCCTTCCCACACGGTGCCCCATGGGTGTCCTGACCCACAGATTTTGTTTGCCTGATAAAATAGTTGCTGTTATTTCCCTACATTTGGAGTTGTTTGTTACACAGCAGTATGAAAGGGGCAATAGATACTTACATCACTGGGCTGTTGTGGGGCTTAAATGGGTTAATGGGTGTAAATTTAAAGGAAGTTTGTGGATTCAGTGACTCCAACCTGTGTCTAATTTAGCACTGGAGATTGCTGAGGAGAGTGTTTCTCTTTCAACAATGATTTGATAAGATTTCCAGAATTTTAATTTTGGTCTTTTCCTTGTCCTATATATCTGCTCTGTTAAAAGAAAAAAATTAGGTCCCTACCTTCCTCTCTGGGAATATTGTAGATAATTGGTGTTGCGCCTACCTCAGCATGGGACACTTTTAACATGGCCTCTTTGGTCTCTGTAACCATGGGCAGTCAGTGTGTCACATCCAAGGAAGTGCCTCATTACTCTAGACCCTTACATAATTAAATAGTCAGCATGGATCAATCGATAGATTACTTCCAGCCCTCAGAAATTAACATTTCTTTTCCACAAGTGTGGTCTTTGGAAAGTAGTATTAAAAAACATTGGAGTTTGTCCTTGACTTTGGACGCCCACCTGCAACTGTCCCATTTTCCTAGAGTTGTAGAAAAATTCTCAAAAGAATTGTCTGGACTTGTCAGCATTTCCTGTCTTCCCACTCCCTCTCAATGCATTCCAAGCAGGCCTTGGCCACAGGACTCCACTAGACCCAGCTTCTATCAAGATCACCCGTGGCCTCTCTGTTGCTAAATCTAGTCATCAGTTCAGCGTTCTTAGCCTCAGCCTCAGCCGCCATCCTCAAGTGGCCTTACCCGCCCACCGGTGCATCTCGTGGCACAAATGATTGTCGTCTCCTTGTGGAATCACTCCCGCACTTGGCTGCAAGAGCCTCTCTCTCCTTGGGGCCTCCTCCACCTTGCTGGCTGCTCCCAGTCTTGCTCAATAAGTCCTCCTCACCTCACCTCCTGGATCCTTAAATGTCAGAGGGCCCCAGCAAAGCTGCCTTTGCCTTTCTACTTTTTCCTGTTTCCAAAGTGTTGCACATTTTGACAATGTCATCCGTACACCAAAGACTCCAAAGTGTTAGCTCAAACCTGTATCTCCCCTCTAGACCCCAGACTTTTATATCCAACTGCCTGCCCAGTTGGCATCTCGAACGTAACACGGTCAACACTGAACTCCTGGTCTCTCCCAAGACCAAGGGCGTGCCTGCGTCCCTTTCTTAGTAAATCACTATTCCCTTCTTCAATTCCAAGTGATCAGTTAGGAAATCTAGACTCATCCTTGACGTCTCTTCTCTTCACGCTGGGTCCATGAACAAATTCTGGTGGTTCCCCCTTTAAAATGCAGGAAGAATGTGACACTTCTCCCACCTCCACTGTGGGCATCAACTCTTCATCTCTCACCTCAGCTACTGCAGTGGTCTCTAACTCCTCTCCTGCGTCCATTTGTGTTCCTTGGTGGCCTGTTTCTCTGGGTGATAGTTTAAAAATCTGTATTAGATTGTCGGACTCCTTAGCTCAAAACCCTCCAGTAGCTTCTCATCATATTCAGAGCAATATTCAAAGTTCTTACAGTGGTTCTCAAGGTTGATGAGTGCCCTGACTCCCTGCTGCACCTCCGAGCTCATCACTCTGGTTCTTTCCTGCTGTCACTGCTCCAGCACATGCTGCCCTGACTCTTCCTCGGGCTGCACAGACACTGCTCCCTCCACCTGGAATGCTCTGCCCTTGCATTATCCCTAATGTTATTCGTATCTCTGTTCAAAAGTCCCTGTGTCAGGGAGGCCTCCATGAACACCCACCTGAAAGAACTTTCTCTCTGTCATGCTCAGTCTCCTTTTCCTGCCCTGTCGGTCTATCAACTGTCTGTCCATCCATCCATCCATCCATCCATCCATCCATCCATCATCTATCTATCATTTCAGAGCAGTTTCAGATTCAGGGCAAATTAAAAGGCAGACAAAAAGATCTCCCATCTGTGCACAGCCTCCCCCATTATCAATACCCCTACCACCCCAGAGTGGTACAGTTATTACAATTGATGATAATGCATCATTATCCCTCAAAGTCCAAGCTTACATTAGGGTTCACTCTTCATGTTCTACATTCTGTGGGTTTTCACAAATGTATAAAGACATGTACCCACCATGCGAGTAGCATATGGAACAGTTTCACTGCCCTGAACATCCTCAGTGCTCTGACTATACATCTGTCTTCCACCCCCAAGCCCTGGAACCCCTGATCTTTTCATGGTCTCCATCGTTTTGCCTTTTCCAGAATGTCACATATTTTGCATCCTGCAGTATGTGGCCTTTCAGCTGGCTTCTTTTACTTAGTAATACACATTTAAGTTTCCTCTATGTCTTTTCATGGCTGGAGTTTTATTTACAGAGATTAACGGAACCTGACGTATGTCTTTATTGCCCATCTCCGGCCACTGTATTATAAACCCCCTGAGAGAGGGATTGCTTTATTTTTAGACAACGGTATCCTCTGTAGCTAGAACAGTGACTGGAACATGGCAGGCATGCAAAAGCAATCTGTTGAATGAGTAAATAAGCCAATTAATGAAAAAAATTCCTCTTTGCCATGGTCCAAGTATATAGAGTATTCTTTTAGATAACGTAGAGGAAAGACACCTGTAAACTGCAAAGAATTTTACAAATTCCAGTAGTTATTGTTGCTGCCTATTGGGAAGAGTCCTTGTCGCCATGTCAAGGGATGGCAGAATCTCAGATTGGAAAGCAACTGGAGAGGTGGCCTGTGTAACTCTCTATGATCCCGAAACATCTCCAGATATTTCACCACCACTAAGAAGCCCATCATCTACCCCTTTGAACAGCTTGGTTTCTTCATTCTTATATTTTGAGTTGAAATTTCCACCCTTTCGCTTCTAGTTTTTGATCTTAACGCTGCATCAGGAACCACAGAGCGCTAGTTGAATCCCTGTCTTCATGACAGCCCTTGAGTACTGAAGATAACTGGCCTGGTCCCTTTTGAATTCGGTTCCCCAAGGAGAACACCTCTCGTTCCATCAGCTGCTCCAGGTGTGACGTGGCTTTGAGATACTGTCCCCTCTCCTGAATGCAGCTGGGTCTGTTCCTAGTTTCTTCCATGGAAGCACTGCCTGGGGGTGAACCTGGCACTTCGGTCCTGACCTGATTGCTTCGGAGCTCAGGTCTCTCTCTGCCTTCTTGTTAAGGGCTTGCACGTTTGATGAATATTGGCAGGATTTGTTTAGTTCTGGGGCTTCTGTTTCCCATGGTTGCTTGCGTGGCGCATGCACTTAGACTCCAATTCTCCTTCTCTTTCTCCTCCTCCTCCCCCTCCTTCCTTTGCTTCCTTTTCTTCCCCCTCTCTCTTTCTTCTCTTCTTGTTCCTCTTCTTCAGTGGCAGTTGCTAAGTCCTCTCATCTAGACCTCAGCCTACATTTTTAAAGTACGTGGGCAGGACTTTGCATCAATCCCTGGACATGTACTCTCCTTCCCCCCTTGACAAATTTTTGAACATTTATCTGTCAGTCATCCCATGCATTTGCTTTGTCTTCGAGTTTGGAGTCACCTGCCTACCGGGCAAGCATGCCTTTTTCTGTCTTCTTCCAAACTAATAAGAAAATTGATTGGCTCTCTGCAGGAACATTCTTCAACCTTCCGTGAATTCACCACCACCTCCAACATTTGTGAAGATCTCAGTTCTCCCCATTGCTACCAGAATGTCGTAAGAGACCTCAAAATCTTTGCTTGCTATGCATAGAACATTTCTGCTTTCAAACCCTATTAGGAGAGGGAAATCCATGCGTTTGCCGAGCCTCACTGTAGGTAAACCGATATTAACTTCTTCCAATTCACGGTGGCTCCTTGAAGCTCCTGTGAGACCATCGGATCCTGGCACTCAAGAACGGAGTCTCAAACACACAGCTTGACCCACCCACCTTAATAACCATGATAGCTAAAATAGCACTTGCCAAGTGCTGGATACTGTTCTAAGTGCTTTGTGCGTTGTTAACTCAAAGACTCCTTGCAACAACTCTAGGAGGTAGTTGGTATCATTATCCCCATTTTATGGATGAGCAAACTAAGAAACAGGAATGTGAAGTAACCTGCTGAAGGTCATTTAGCTGACAAAGACTAGGGCTGAGCACTCTACTTCTAGAGCCCAATGTCTTTTCCCTCTTTTGCTTGTTGTTCATGCTACCGTCTCTTCCTATCTTCATCCTGGCCTCTGGTTTAGCTCCTGACCCTCTGAGATGTGTCATATGGCAGAATGATTGTCAGCAGGGACTTAGGAATTCAGGTGCTGCCCCTGCTGGCTGTGTGACCTCGGGCAAGTCATTTAACACCAGGGTGTCTTGTTTTCTGTAGCTTTATTAAACTGGTGATTAAAATAGCCAGTCTATCAGACTGTGATAAGGGTTAAGTTGACTCATCTATGCAAAGTGTTATGTATGGTGCACACTCTCCGCGCCCCACGCGGTCAATATTGTTGTTGTTGCTGTTCTTATTATCTTTGCTGTTATCAGCTAGTCCTGCGAAAGGTCTGTTTAAAGCTTAAGCCACTGGAGGAGCTTGAGTTGATCACTCTGCCCATCGGCTCCACCAGACCTCTGGGAGCTCTCCTGCCAGACCTCCTCAAAGGTGTCCAGCCCTCGTGTCTGGCCATCCATCCTGGGCTCATGACTTAGATCCGGATGGCCTGATGCTTGCCATCTGTATTCCTAAGTGTCAGCATTTGGCTTTTTAGTAATATATTCTGGAAGTTTTTTAGAGTTTAACATCCAGGTCACTCTTGCTTTTGGTCCTAGCGTCAGATGAAGCATGCTTTGAGTCAGCCTTACTCAGGCTTTCTCTGTTTGCTTTTCCAGCTCAGCGGTGGTCTTCTCTTTGGGATTTGGGCTTTGTGAATTTGGTGGGGTGCCCTTGCACAGTATCCCCATGTATCTTGCCTTTCCTTCTCTGCTTAGCATTCCTGTTCTACTTTTCGTGGGAAGAACACCGCAATGGGGAGGGGGGAGGTCTGCGGGAGAATAACCCAGCTCTCCCCAAACCTTTGGAAACCTACTGCCTCCGCTTTTCCCAAAGCACTTCACGAGCTTCCCAGCATTATTCACACCCCCTCCTCTGATCCTCTCCACGAGCTCCTATCCACAGGGTGAGGTCCACTCATACTAACATTTTCCCATTTCCTTAGAGATTTTCAACAAATATTTTGATTCCAACATCACCAATTTTTTTTTTTTTAATCGAGAAAAGAGAATTTGTAATTGCTTTTAGCATGGTGTGCTCCTTGAGATCTGGCACTCTTTCTTGTTTGTTTCCTAGAGTTTCTGAATGGGAGATTTGCAACGATGCTTCATTAAAGATGCATAGGGGTGTCAGGCTAACAGCACGCTCTGCAGAGAGATGTGGGTCCAAATCCCATCTGTCTCTCACTAGCTTTGTGACTTTGAGCAAGGCACTTAAGTACAGTTCCTTGTGTTAAAACCAGGCTGACTTTCTTCCCATCTTGTGGGGTTTGTACAAGGATTATACGAAATCGTGCCTATGAAGCATTTGACACGGTCTGTGTGTCATTTCATGAGACCAGCAAGCACTCAGATATGGCTTTTAAATTATAATTATGATCACATGTCGATTATCCACTGTGTGATAAGCCCCGCAGCAGATGCTTTGTATCCATTGTTTCCGTGAAACTTCACATAAACTTTACCAGATAGGAATGATGGTATGTATTTAACAATGAGAATGCTGAGAGCCAGAGAGCTTATGTAACTGGCTTTTGGTCCACAGTTAACCTTAGTGACAGAGCGAGGCGTCCGCCTGGACCCATGTGTTCCTGGCGCACATGCTTTTTCAATCTGTTCCTCAGTCTGTCACTTCTAGTTTTCTCTGCTCCAAACACGTCTGAGCTTTCTTCTAAGCTTAGTTCCTGATCATCTCCTCCAGCCAGATTGATGTCCTAATGTTTGCGAAACGTGCTGTGCATATTTCTCCAACGTCGGTCAGTTCATTAGTTCCTTCATTCAACCAATGGCTCTCGAGCACTCTGTCTGGGGCTGGGCGACAAAGATGAAAAGATTGGCACTTTGCTCAGGGGGAAGTTACAGAACAGTAAACGGTTGTATAAAAGGACGTTAACATGAAACTTTGAGCTGAGACCCTAAGGGAACAGATTATCACATACCAGAATGTGCCATGAGACGGACCGCCCGGAAAACCTCTGCCAAGTAGGTGGTCGGGAGTCAGTTGGTGACGTCATGAGCCCCTCATCCCCATCAGGATAGGAAGGCGCTGGGGAAAGAGGACTCGATGGCTCGAGTAGCTTGCGGGCTGGGCTCTGTGATGCTCTGAAGGGGCAGGGGTGACGTGCTTCCCCTCCCCTGTGTCTGCGTGGGTCTGTGTGCGAGAGGGCCTTCAGCAGGACCACTCAGACAGGTGCCCACTGAGTCCTCACACTGAATTGTTACAGGAGAGAAAAAACAAGCTTCTCTTGTGTGAAAGCACTGACACTTGGGGGGGGGGGTGTTTGTTAACACGCTCCGTATAATGACCCAGGCTGAGTAGTTTTGAGGAAGAAAGGAAGAACATCGGAGTTCGTTTCCCGCATTTGTCAAAAGTTTATTTATTTGGAGAGAGTTTATTTATTTTGTGTGTGTGAGTGGGGGAGGGGCAGAGAGAGAGAGAGAGGGAGAGAGAGAATCCCAAGCAGGCTCCTTGCTGTCAGCGCTCAAACTTACGAACCCCGAGATCGAGACCTGAGTCTAAATCAAGAATCGGACGCTTAACCCACTGAGCCACCCAGGCGCCCCGTTTTTCCCTCATTCTTGTGCTTTCCCCTCATTCATTCTCAAATCTCTCCTCTGTGCCTCCAAGCCTCTGACTTACCCATTTTGGAGAATGGAGAGAGGGAATCATTCCCTATCTTTTCCCCTTCTAGTGACTAAAGCTTCAAGGGTTCTTCTCATGTGTGCGGGGGCCACCCTTCAAGTTAGGGGGTTCAGGGCTATGTTGAAAGCTTATTTGTTGATTATGTATGCACTCGGACTTCAGTCCTTTGCATGTGTGTATATATGAATTATATATGTGTATATATATGATATATTTATAATGTAAATATTATATTACAGTGTACATATAAAATGTGTGTATATAATTAATATGATATATGTAACAACATATTTTATATATCATAAATTATATATATAAATTTTTAGTCTATCTAGCCAATAGATAATTATTTGATGAAAATTTCAGGCTTCTGTAAGTTGAGGTTGGGTTCATGGTCAGGGAGAAGGAAACCAAAGTGAAATGGGAGAATTAGTGAACATTCTCACGGGAGAACAAAATCCTCCTGCATCGGTGGAAAGTCCTCCTGCATCGTCTCTCCGAAGGGCATCTAATGGGCAAAGCATGGACAGGCGATGGATGCAAACAGGCACTGGCATCTAAGCACAGAGTAAGGAAAGCTCAAGATGTCAATTAGCAGAAGCTTTCATAAGTGCAAAAGCTACAAAAAGACCTGTACAGAACGTGAGTTAGATGTTCTGAGGAGGGAAGGGGCAGGTGTGGCTTAAGGGAAGGAGCACAGGGTTCGGGAAGCAAACTCCCATTCTCTGCCCGGTTTGCCTTTGACTATCCCATAAATCCTAGAAGTCACCAGATCCCCCCAGGCTGCTGTTCCCTCTTCTCTCCCGTAAGAACCACCTCACAGGGCTGCTGCTGAGACTTGCCCAGCACTCAGTGCTGTGAAATACCAGAGCCAGGCCTCCGACGTGGTGCCTCCTGCTCCGGGTGCTATAATCTTGTGGCCTTACTTTTGCTGTCACGATAAGTTGCCTAGATTTGGGGCAACTTCTGAAGGATTTCGACAGCCAGGTTGAGGAATTTAGACATGACCTGGAGGTAAAGGAGGAACTTCAAAGACAATGCGGGCCACTGGAACCTTGCAGGTTTGCGTTCGTTAATCACGGTGCCTGGGGCACTTTCCGGATTTGTGGTTATCTTTGCTTTGTTAGGATGCAGAGAACTTCTGGAATTCTGTACTCATTCTCTAAAGGCTCACCTCATGTCCTCCTAAAACTTTCCTTTGGGGATATGATGACTGCCCCTCTACCTCGTCTGGGTACAAGGAGTGTGATTCTTCTTTTTTTTTTTTTTTTTAATATAATGTATTATCATGTTGGTTTCCATACAACACCCAGTGTAAGAGCGTGATTCTTATTATCCTGTGCCTGTGGCCTCATTTTGCACTGAGCCATAAGGATGCACTGCCATCAAGGATGCCTGAACCTCTAGGACATGGTAGGGGCTCCCCCTACGTGGCCCTACAATCCACTTGTCTCAGAGTTTTAACATAACTGGGACCTGGCTTCCCAAGGTTCAATGACAGGTGTGATGGTGTTGGCTGTGCCTCAAGCCTTTGGCCAGACCAGTGAGTAGAATCTTCAGGTGAAAGTCAAGCCCATCATCTCAAAGGGTCTTACAGACGAGACAAAGGAAGCCCATAGGCTGATGAAGGCCCCATTGATTCTTTATGACCTTAATAGCTATTTAGAATGACAAAGGCAGACTTCTCTATGGACACAAGAATCTCAAGCAGAAAGGGGCAGACTTTATCTAATGAAAAAGCCTCTGAGTGCTCCATTAGCCCAGGCCTAAGAAGACCCATTGCTGAATCAATACAAGGAGGGCTTTTTTCTCTGTTTAAGCTCTTGAAAAGTATTGTGAATTTAAAACACAAGCAGTTGTAAAAGTCAAAGGTATAGAAGCTTCCTGTTATATCCTAGTCCTAGTCTGTAGGCGTGCCTATAAATGCTGAAGCTAAGAGCTTGGCTTCAGAGGGGCCTGGATTTCGAGATGCAGTTACAGAGGCTCAGGTGTCTTGACCACTGTAACCATCCCAGACATAAGTGGGATTCTGAGGGATGGGAGGCACACTCGTCATTAACGGCTATTCAATAAGCAAAGGAAAGGGTGGGTCAGCTTCTGGGCAAATGGAAAAATTTTCTCTTTGAAGCCACTGCATGGAGGTTAGGAGAAGGGAGGTCTGTGCCAGTCTGTAAGCACTCACATTAAAAACAAAGGCACCTGCTTTTACTCTTGGCGTCATTTCATGGGGGGAGGCCCTACAATCCACTTGTCTCAGAGTTTTAAGATAAATCTCCACCAGGACTTTCCCAGTTCCTTTGGTCTCTTAATATTAGCAGCTAACTTATGTTGTGTGCTCATGATTTGCCAGCATTGGCCAAGAAATGTCCAGATGTTATCTCAATCCCCGTATAGGGTACATACTTAACAAAAATCCCATTTCACGAATGAAGAAGCTGAGACTCAGAGATGATGAACTGTATTTCAAGGTCACTCAGCTGGCAAGCGGCGGCCAGAAACTTGGGTGTTGGGAGCGACCCCGCTCCCCACCATGGCTGGTTCTTAGAATGGTGTCTGACACAGATAGATCTTCCAAAATATTTGTTAAATGAAGGACGGAATCTGACTTCAGGGCCTTTGTCATTATGCTTCCCTGCCTCAGAGCTGGCAAGATCCTTCTAGGGACTTATCTGTCAGAGAAGGAATGTGACTCTTCTTTAACTACACTCAGTAGTAACCCACGCTGCTGGGTTGTTCTGACTGGCCGAGGCATGCCCCTAGTCTAAGGAGGGATTTTAGACAAAGGTATCTGAAAGAAGAAGGGGTGGGGGTGGGAGGGGATAGAGTCAGCCAGTAGGCAGGAGCCCAGGGCTATCCTTTGGAGTCTGTCAGTAAAGAACTATGAGTGTCTACCTGTCACACTCCCTCTTGAAGCCTGGTTTGGATGATCTGAAATATGAATTTGTTTTAGCTACTATTTATCAGTAGCCAAGGACCTGGGGGGTGGGGGCTACTGGGTCTCTCCAGGAAACCCAGTCTTCATTTTCTCCTCGGAGCATTACCCGGAGACCAGAGCACAAGGTGCCTCACACATATATGGCCATTTCTCAAAAGCGCATGGATGAAAACTTACGTCCGCACAAAACTGCACACAGATATTTATAGTAGCTTTATTTATGATTGCCCAAACTGGAAGCAAGCAAGATGTGCTTCACTAAGTAGGTGAATAGAATATTATAGATATTAATATTATAGACAACAGAAGGGAATATTACCCAGCGCTAAAAATAAATGAACTATCAAGGCACGAAGAGACATGGAGGCAGCCTAAGTGCATATTACTACGTGAGAGAAGGCAATCTGAAAAGGCTACAAGCTATACGATTCTAACTATATGTCATTCTCGAATAAGCAAAACTATGGAGACAGTAAATGATCAGGGGTTACCAGGGGCTGAGGAGAGGGAGGGATGAATTGATGAAACACAGAGAACTTTTGGGGCAATGAAACTACTCCACATCATACTCTAATGTATGTAAGTACACATCATTATACATTTGTCTAAACCCATAGGATGTACGACACCAAGAGTGAACCCTTCTGTAAACTATGGAGTCTGGGTGATTACGATGCGTCCGTGTAGGTTCATTGACTATAACAGAGGTACCTCTCTGGTGTGGACGTTGATACTGGAGGAGTCTGTGCATATGTGGGGACAGGCAGTACATGAGATATCTCTGTACCTCCCTCCCAATTTTGCTGTAAACCTTAAACTTTTGTAAAAAATGGTCTGTGAAAAGAACGAAAGAAAAAACAACAATGCATGGGCACTGTGATGACAAAAACACACATTCATTTATAGTTTACAGGATTTAGACAAAAAGTTTTGCTCTGATGTGCCAGTGGGTTGACAATAGAGAGAAGAGTAAAATCAGGAGGAAATTATGTTGAAAAGGTTCTCATACCTGGAAATATGGCGGGTCGACTGAAGGAGACGGTGTTGGTGCTCTGTCCCAGTGTTCCCATCCAGAGGGGGGCTCCCGAGGCCTGCGGGGTGCTGTCGGTAATTACGGTAGCTGTCAGATGACCTGGCCGGGGTCCCTGTCTATTTAGTTTTGTCCACTCACCTCATCTTCTTCAGGGGAAAGAGGCGGTATTTGCGAGCATCGGCAGTGTGCCAGGCAGACACTTCATCTCCATTCCAAAACTGCTTCTGCAGGTAGACCTCTTTCCCTTCTCAGTTTGCTAAATCACGCCCACCCTTTCCTGTCCAGGGTCTGGCTCTGGTGCCTCTTTTCCTCGAGGACTTGTACGCTCTTCGGCCCACCTGGTTGACCCCTTTGGAGGTCCCCCCGGTTCTTGCTTCCAGGAGCACCCACTGTGTCCTAGAGAATTTGGTGTCTCCCAGGGAGCCCTGGGTCCCTCTCCTTCCTTGTGCAGAAAAGCCAACTGAGGTCACTTGCCCAAATGTGGCAGGTTACCAGGGACAGAGCTACAATGGAATAACGTCTCTGAGAACCATGAACGTGTGTGCTTTTTCATGTGTGTGTCAGGAAACCCATAGATCCCACTTTGCTGTACCCTTTTCTGAATCAGAGTGGGATTGGAGACCTCTGAGTAGTGTAGACACTGGAAAAATTAAAGAGCGGCAAACAAAATGGTTTGGCTCCTTGTCCTTCAGGTTAGCAGAAGGATCTTTCTTTCCCTCCCCTTTTCCTTCCATTCTCTAACGCAGGGTTTCTGAACCACAGCGCTATTGGCATTTTGGGCCCAATAAGTCTTTGTTGTGGGCAGCTGTGGTGTGCATCGCAGGATGGTTAGGAGAATCTTTTGGGACTACCCATCAGATGCTGGTAGCACCCATGCCTCCAGGTTGTAACAATCAGAAATATGTCCACACTTTGTCACATGTTCCCTGGAGAGCAAGATTACCCCTGGTTTAGAACCACTGCTCTAAACGTGTATCAAATACCCGCTAAACCCCTCTCCTTTCCGTTCTCTAAACCCGCATGGGGCCTCTACTCCACGAGGAATAGCATTCTAATGGCCGTAAAACTGCTGGGCTTCCTTCCGTCCCAACTCCCTCGCTTCCTTTTGTTCCTCTTATAAGAAATCATGACTTTGGGGAGAGCCGCTTACAGGAAACCATAAAGTCATTCTCCGCGCTCTCACCTTGGCTGTGAAGATAACACAATCAGCCCACAGAGGCAGGGTTTTGGGAACTTCAAAGTGGAGCCGGAGGGAGTGGAGGGGCAGGAGCTGGGAGCTGAGGTCTTATCTGGGGCTTGGGTGTTCTCACCCTTATCAATCCAGAAGGAGGGGTCCTCGGGGAGAGCAAGTGGGAGTCAAAGGCCAAGTTGAGTCTCACCTGTCTTGAGACTGAAAGGGACCAGGGAATAAGGGAGGGCTGAAGGCAGGAAAACCAAGTAGGAAGAATCCCAACCCGGGGGGAATTTTAAGGACCTCCACGGACTCATGCTGACCTAGATGGGACGCCGGGGTTCTAGGACCACAGCATCTGATGGTTAGAAGATCTTGGCATTAGTTTCAGGAGCACCAGCCAGGTGATTTTGGGGCCTCCACCCTGGGGCCCTTCCCTGGGGAGGGGTGTAGGATGAGGGGCAGCTGCTTTGAGACCTTCTAGCATAGATAAGGAAGGCCCGAACACAGACAGTAGCAACTGGAATGGGTAAGTGAGGGTCTAAGCAGCAGGAATTTGCTGCAGTTGAGGGCAAATCATCTGCAGAGGTTTGAGGAAGGAGCAAGAATCCGAGATAACAGTAATAAATGCAAACCTTTATATATCACGCGTAACGTGCCATACATGATGTGTGTGATGCCCTTTATGTAAATATTCACTCATTTCATCCTCCCAACACCTCTATAAGATAGGTACTACTGAAGTACCCATTTTACAGGTGAGGAAACTGAGGCACAGAGATGGTTAGTAATTTACATATCACAGAGCAAATCAGAAAGGGAAATAGGACCTGAGCCCAGATAGCCTGGTTCTAGCACTTGCGGTTTATAACCACTGAGCTATCTGTCACTCGGAAAGCAGAACTTGGACAGCCAAGTAGATAGTAAAGGCATGAACTTGGGTCTGGCCTGCAGGAAGAAGAGGTTGGAGGGGGAGAAAACAATGGCTTCGGCCTTGAAAATGTTAGGTCTGGTATGTGCATGGGAAACCTAGGGGTTGTGCCTGGAAGGTGGGGCCGCAGCTCGGCCATAAACTCGGCACAGAGGTCCATGAAGCCATGACTTGGAGCTGTGAATCAGGAGCTGTGTGCCGTGAGAAGACAAGAGGACCAGAGAGCCCTGGGGAGCTCCAACAGTGGATAGCAGGTGGAAGAAGAACCAAGAAAAGAGAATGGAAAAAAAAAAAAATCATTAGTGTAGGGTGGTGCCCTGGAAATCCAGGGTAAAGCGAGTTTCAGGAAGGAAGGCAAGGTCACTAGGGACAAAAGCTGTAAAAAATTCTTCTAAGATAAGAAATGAAAAGAGATATTGTTCTTCCAGGATCTCATGGGTTTCTAATTGATTTCCCCAACCAGTTGGTAAATGTCTTGAGGCAGATATTATATCTAGTACTTTGCTGGGTTCTTCTTTGGGTCTTTGCATTTTCTAGTGCAGGGCTATGCATGCAGAGGGCATCCACCAGATACCTGTAGGTTGATGGTCATTCACGTTGCTGTTGCTTTTTCTCCTTATTAAGACGATGGCATGTTTTATAAGTTGTCCACATCTGTTGAGGAGGAAATACGAGGTTTCAAGTTGCATACAGCGTTGGGTAGCCCATAACCACCAGAATTGGGGTTGCTAATGCAGAATATTGGCAGATCTAGAATGCTGGCTCTCTCTTCTTCAATGATAGAGATAAACAGAAAAGCTGCTCTCTGTTGAAGACCTACTGTGTGCCTGACTCTGCACCGCACTGGACATCTGACATTTGCAGTTCAAATTGTCACAACCTGACGAGCTGGGTATTATTATCTTCTTTTCCAGATAAAGTGACTGTGTGGAAAGCTCGTTGCCTTGCCGGGGACACATGAGTAGGTCCAGCTGCCAAGATAAAGACCCAGGTCCATATGGCACCAAAGCCCTGGGTCTCACCATGCCCTGAACTGAGCTTCTTCTCATTCCCTGAACTGCCGCTGCCTTGTTTCAGATGTCACCACCATTTGGGTGGGTTTTGCCATAGCTTCTTATTTGTTCTCCACTCTTCCATCCGGCCTCCTTCCCCAGGATCCGTTTTCCAAACTATAGCTGTAGTAATTTATCTGAATGCAACCCTGATCATTTAAAAATCCTTCAGTGGCTTCTGGGATATGACATTCTAGCGATAAGCCCATCCCCCTCAGCATACCCTGTGGGGCTTTCATCATCTGACCCCACTTGCTGTTCCAGGCCCTTCTTGGCTCCTGCCTTATACTCTCTTCTCTCGGGCCAAACCAACCTCCTCTACTTCCCTGAAGATGCCCTTCTCTCATTTTGCATATTCTGTTCCCCGAAGTTTTGTGGTGCTCTTCTTCCCTTCCGTCCTGGGCCAATTCACACTTACGATTTAAGCTTCAGTTTACCCCCTCCTCTCACAAGCATTCCCAAACCTTCTGAGACCTTATTAAATGACCCCCCTCGATGTTCCTCCTCTGAGCACCCCAGCATCCTGGAATTGTCACCGTGCGTCCTGCTTGCCATCTTCTTTGGGTGCCCTCACTTGGTTCTGAAGTCTTGATGGACAGAGATCACGGATGACCCCAGCTCAGAGAAGGAGCTAAGGCCCTGCTTGTTACATAAGTGACTGGGTTTTGAGGGACAGCCAGCACCAAGGTCGGAATGCAGGAACAGGAAGGATGGCACGGGGAAGGGCAGACAGTTGGGCTAGTTGGAGTGTAGGCATCACCACGGGGAGTTGGTCAAGGCTTCTCCCAAGTTTACTTCTTCCCGCCAGTCCTGAAGGCACAGGGGATCCCCTGCCTCTGCTTCCAGACAGTGATAATCCTGTTGGACCCGTCTGGGCCAAAGCTTTGCCTGGAGTCTCATCTTTGGAGTCCTTTTTTTTTTTTTTTGGCAAGACAGACAGGAAACACTTGACGGTGAGGTTCTCCTCCTATGGAATGTGTGTTGCGACAGAACTGAGGTCCAGATGGAAAATGCCTCCGAAGTCCTAAGCCAAGCTGGAAAGATAGGCTGATGATAGTGAAGTTTATCCTTCCATTTTAAAAATAGTTGGCAGTGAAAGTAATCCAGGCTCCTGCATCTGAAGTGTTGTAAAAATTAGCAAGACTCCAGGGCTGAAAGGAAAATAGCTGTGGTAAAGAGAAAGAAAGCTATCTTCTCCTCCCTTATCTCTACCCTCCCATCTTCAGATCGAGGGAAGCATTTCTCTGTTAGTGGAAACACGATGCCTTTACTGAAAGGAATGTCTCATGGTGGAATTTTGAGACAGTAAAACAATAAGGGAGACTCTTTCAGGGCAATTAGGCCCTTCAAATCACACTCAAGGGGCAGCCACTGACTTTTTCTGCTTGTAAATGCAGCCCTGTGTGTGCCTGTGTATGACGCCATAACCCTGAACATCTCATGGAGTTTCAGCTGGTGACACGCTTCCACAGACGTCGTCTGAGTTGGTCCTTCCAGTTGTCTGGTAAGGAGGGGATTACTGTCTTCTCCCCATTCTGTAGAAGAGGAAACTGAGAATCTGATTTGTCCGATATCTCCCAAGCTTTCGGGCAACCTTGTATTCTTCTCTCATTGGCTATGAAGCACCGTCATGGCACTGGCTGCCATTTTAGCCCCGGTGATACCATGTTTTGTAAGGCAGGTAACGTCCCTGTCTTCACCCAGCTTACATTCTACCTGAAGGAACAATAAACAGGCGACTAAGTAGATAAATAGGACCATGTGCTTTAAGGAAAACAAAGCATTGGAACCAGATGGTAGGTGCTGGCTGGTAGAGGATGGAGGGGGGGTGTATATGCTACTTCAGAAAGGGTGATGGGGGAGGCCTGGCGGAGGAGATAAAGGTAGAATCTGAAGGAAAACAAATTCTATGCTCCCTTCTTACACCCACAGAGCAGTGGGCTCCCGTGGGGACTTCGTCCCACGTACCTCTTTAAAAATTTTTTGTCTTTAAGTAGCTTCTAAGATCCTCTCGTAGAAATTGATAATGGCCAGGAGCATATTTCTCGGGGTCCTCTAAAGAGGACACTCGGACCTTCGTGGTGACAGCTCAGAGATGGGGAAAATGCAAATGCAGGCCCCACCCTGGCAGCGTGTAGGCGGCTGTTCTGGAAAATAAAAACATAGGCTGTTTACAGATTCAGGAAGTTGAATTGTTTTATGGACACAGTCATCAAAGGCCAACACGGCCGTGTTTCTTGATGACATCTTCCAGAAGCTATTCACCTGGATGATAGAAGGCCGTGAGGAAACTTAACAGTCTCCAAATATTTGGAGGCCTGTCATGAGTAAGGAGGACTGGCCTTGTTTGGGGTGGCTGCAGGGAGTGACAGTGAAGCCAGTAGCAGGAAGTGAGAAGGATGAAGGCACCAGCTTGGTGTTGGAAACAATTTTCTACACTTGATCTTAGCTAAAAGGCCAAGAAGCGATGGAAACAATTTTCTAAACTATTTTTTAATTAATTAATTTATTTTGAGAGACAGAGAGAGCAGGGGAGGAGCAGAGATTGGGGGAGAGAGAGAATTCAGAGCAGGCTCCGCATTGTCAGCATGAAGACTGATGCGGGGCTTGAACCCACAAACCGTGAGATCCTGACCTGAGCAGAAACCGAGAGTCAGCTGTTTAACTGACTGAGCCACCTAAGTGCCCTGGAAGCAATTTTCTAACAATCTCAACTGGCCAACAATGGCACGAGATCACCTTGGGAGGGAGAGAGATACTTCCCTCTGTCACTAGAGGTGTGCAGGTAGGGACTCCAGCTCAATGACTGATTTGTTGATGGATTCATTCATTTAACTAGTGCTTACTAAGCGTCTTCTATGCGCTAGGCACTTGGATCCGGTGGTGAACAAGATATACAAGGTCCCTGCTTTCATGAAGTTTCCTTTCTAATGGTGGAGTCAATCAGGAAAGAAGTGAAGAAACATAGTTGAAAAAGATAGTTGTAGCCAGTGATGGGTGTCATAGCGCAACAAAAGGGGATGTACAAGAACAACTGTGTGTTTGTATGTCATATGTGTGCTTTTGTGTGTATGTGCGTGTGGAGTGTGGAGTGTGTTATACTTCATACTGCGTACTCAGAAAAGCTGTCTCTGATGGGATAAGCCTTGAGTAAGTCCTACGTGACCAGCAAAGGTGAAGGCCCAGACTGATGCTCTCGGGAATGGAGAGAGGTCCGTGTGGCTGGGCACCGTGAGCAGAGGGGTTAGGTCAGGCAGGGATCAGATCATGTAGAGCACTGTAGACCATGGCAAAACAGTTGGGTATTTTATACAAAAGACAATGGGGAGACATAGCAGGGACATTTTTTTCTTTTTTTTTTTTTGGGGGGTGAGAGGTTGGACTAGATGAGTGTTTTTCAACTCTGATGGTACACTGGAATCACCTGGGGATCCAGAGTTGGGATCCGGGGTTTTATATGAACCCTAAGATTCCTTTTATGGTGAAGGTTCAAGGTACCGATATTGCCTTCCCCATGGAAGTACACATTTTGCTCAGGGCATATGAGAATGTTACGGCCCATGGGACTTGTGCCAACGTATTATCTGCGAACCGGTTGGCTGGTATGGGTGGGTTCTAAATAAGTTGAATTCATTTCAACAATTCTTCGGTGGATTGTCTTCTGTGTGCCAATCTCTAAGCATGCATAGGGTCTGGCACCTAGCAGGTGCTCCGTAAACGTTTGCTGAATAAATCAATGGATAAATGTGTCAGATGTTCCACCGGGCACTGGGGAAAAGAGACAGAGAAAAAAGATGGAAGAAGATAGCAAAGATACCTCCATCTTTCCTGTATCCTAGGAGAAGGACGACAGCAGGGTATTTGCAAACTGGTGTGAGAAGGATGAAAAGATGAGATGTGCAAGGAAAGGGCTTTTGGTTTGAGTGTTTGTTGGTGTAGCAGGATTCTGTGGGTGCTCGTTGGGAAGGCAAAAGGCAGAGGGTTTGGGTTCTTCACTTCCCAGCCTGGTGGGTTCTGGTTTCTGGTTTCTCAGAGGAGTTTGTCCCTCACTTTGTAGGGATGACCAAGAAAACACTGGGTGGTCAGGAGTAGGGACTCTGCGGCTCCCCCGGAAGTTCAAGCCTCTTGGAACCAGCGCCTCTGGGTTCTTTGCTTTGGCAGGAAGATGGAGAATTTGGCCAACTTGCTCAACAGAACGTCTACGGCTACCAGCTTTGGTAGCCTGTCACAGGGCCAGATCTCTGTGTGCTGCCTGTGTTAAACCAGGCAGATGATCTCCAAGTGTCTGGAAGCCGAGGACCAATCAGCACCCTCCCCTCCCTATTTTAATAATCCAGGAGTGGGTTTCTGGAGTCGTCCCTTATCTAATAAAACGTTCAGGAATCTAGCCTAAACAATCAGTTCCTTTCCAGGGGCCACTTATAGAAGGTACGGTTTTGGTGTCTGAAATTGGATTTAAACTTTTGGCAAATTCCAGGAGGAAGGGAGGAATTCCAGGAGGTAGGGCTTTTGATTGTTCCTATTATGGTCCAGACACTGCTAGATGTGAATATCCATCACTATACAAACTAGTTCTCAGGTAAACATTGTTGTCTCCATTTTCAACACAAGAAACCAGAGCTTCAGAGGTTAAGGAACATGGCCAAGGCCATAGAGCTTAGTCAGTGGCAAGGTTTGATCCCAAATCTGCCACCAAAACCCAGGCTGTGTCACTATATCTCCTTCTGGTCCAGGACTGCCCAGTAAGTGCGATGTTTTTCTTTTAACGCCTGCACAGTGGGTGGAGTCCCATGGGTATCTTGGGCATTCCAAGTGCCTGGGTATGGGACAATGCCATTCTTGAATGACTGTCTTCTACTCCCAGGAAATTCCAGTTCAGTTGGTTTGGGGATGCAGCCTGAGCCTTCGATTTTTATAAACTCCCTAGTTAAGGGTTGGAGGCAGCAGGTGGGAGGAAAGCAGGAGCCTCAATGGCAGGGATGGGGCAGAGGTAGCTGGGGGCTGCTCCATAAATGTATGCAGGCAGGCTAGACGACGATCTAATATCAGAGTAGTGGGTGGGACCCAGATATGGGAGGCTTTCGATGGTTGGTGATGAGGAAGGAGAGCTGTAAAAAGCCCTGTGAGGGTTCACTTAGTAAGGGGAAGGGGGCACCAGAAGAAATCAGGCCTCCTAATGAAGGAGGAAGAGTGTCTGCGGCCTGGGAGGAGCCCCAGCGAGGTGAAGATTTCAAGGGTTCCCGAGAGGGGCTGAGACATGGCCTAGCCAATAATTGTGACAATGATGGGGACGGTGATGACATCTCTGACATTTACTAAGTGCTACAGAAGCACTTCATCTGGATTCTCCCCGTAGTGGTTTGAATGGTGGCCCCCCAGGAGATCCGTCTGTGTTGTTATTCCCAGAGCCTGCGGACGTGGCCTTATTTGGACGAAAGGGGCTTTGCAGATACAATTAAGGTAAGGATGTGGAGATGAGATCGTCCTGAATTATCCACCTGGGCTCTACATCCAGTGGCAAGTGTGCTTATGGACGTGGGGAAGAGGAGAAGGTCCCGTGCAGGTGGAGGCTGGGATACACGACAAGGCATGCCTGGAGCCAGCAGAAGCTGGAGGGGCAAGAGAGGCTTCTCCCCTGTTGCTTCTAGAGGGAGCGTGGCCCTGCCGAGAGCTTGAGGTCACACTTCCGGTCTCTAGACGTGAGGGAATAAAGCTTGCTGCCCCGACTCCCCGGGGTTTGTGTTAATTTGTTGGCGGAGGCCCAGGAAAACGTTCTGCCCCTTCATCGTCACATCTCTGCGGCTGGCACTGTTATTCCTCCCATCTCACTGGTGAGGAAACGGAGGGTCAGAGGTTTTGAATGTTTTGCACAGAGACTGCAGTAGGTGGGCACGAGATGCACAGCCAGAGAACCAGCCTCCGGAGCACAGGAGCATTTGTGACCGTCCATGGGCTCCACAGGGCAGGGACAGTCTCCTGTCTTTCTCCTGGGCCCGAGGGCTGCACAGGTGCCAAGGGCTCCTGCCTGACTGGCATGGTATTTTTTTTTTTTTAATGTTTATTTACTTTTGAGAGAGAGAGAAAGAGAGAGGGAGGCAGGGAATCTGAAGCAGCCTCCGCACTCTCAGCGTGGAGCCCGAAGCAGGGCTCGAACCCACAAACCACGAGATCATGACGTGAGTTGAAGCTGGATGCTCAACTGTCTGAGCCGCCCAGGTGGCCCTGGCACTGTGGAGTTTGGGGCTAATCTCAAGCCAAGCTGACGATCATGACTGGCTCAGGAAAAGGTGAAACCTCGTTTGTTTTTAGTTTTGTTTTGGTTTTTAAATTGAGGTGAAATGTATAGAACATAAAATTAACCATTTTATTTTTTTTTTAATTAATTTTTTTTAATGTTTATTTTTGAGACAGAGAGAGACAGAGCATGAACAGGGGAGGGTCAGAGAGAGAGGGAGACACAGAATCTGAAACAGGCTCCAGGCTCCGAGCTGTGAGCACAGAGCCTGATGTGGGGCTCGAACCCACAAACTGTGTGAGATCATGACCTGAGCCGAAGTCGGCCGCTTAACCGACTGAGCCACCCAGGCGCCCCAAAATTAACCAGCAAATATGGGTATACCACAATTGTTCATCTGTTCAGCCATCGATGGACAGTTGGGCCACCTTCTGGTGGACGGTTGGGCCACCTTTTGGTGGTTGTGAATAATGCGGCAGTGAACATTCACGCCCACGTCTTTGTATGTGGCCGCGTGTTTCTATTTCTTTTGGGTACACACCTAGGAGCAGAATTGCTAGGTCATACATCAACTGGTAACCCCAGGTTTAACTTTTTGAGGAACTACCAAACTCTTTCCTGCAGTGGCTCATTTATAACACCCCAGACACTCCCCTTTACAGTTTTATTGAACTGGATCCTTGCCGCAAGTCGATAAGGGATGTGTTATTGGTTCCCATTTTACAGATGGAGACACTGAGATTGAGAGAGGTGAAATTCCTTCTCCAGGATCATGCTTGCGAGGGGCGAGGATGCAGGCACAAAGCTCGTACTCTTGGTCGCCATGTCCCCTTGTCCCCTGTACTGTGCCCACTGAGGTGGAAGCCCTTTGAAGAAAGAACAGGGTTGAAGGGCTGCCCTTGTGTTTTCTGCATTGCCCAGCACAGGTTTGGATATTGAATAGACTCCCAGTAAACACCTGCTAAAGAGGGCAAAGAATGTGTTTGATATGCAAAATAGTATGCATAGATGCTACTTTTTTACTTCTTTGTTTGGTACTTTGATACACTTGGGGCAATCTTGACATCACAGGATTTAGCCAAACCCTCTCGTAGGACTAGAAATCTGCTCTTCTCGAACAGCTTTATAAATAATGTTGGCCAACAACGTTCAGGTATTTTGGCAGAATTGTGGAGACCTGCCCATCATTTATAAGACCCTGTTGGAGATTTGGGTTCAGGGTTCACCCTCAAGGCACTTCAGTGTTGGAGCATCAGATGTGCATGGGATCCCCAGAGGATGGAGTGGAGAGAAAATGTAGGCAGTTGACTCTTGGCAGAAACTGGGGAGGCATCCATATTTAGAAAGTCTGAGAGAGAGAGAGAGAGAGAGTCTTACTGAGAAAGCAGGGAAGGCACTGTCAGGAAAGCAGGAGGAGAGCCAAGCTCGTGCTCACTTCTGGAATACAAGAAGGGGGCAAATGTTGCTGACAGGATGAAAAAGAAAAGAAAGTGTGCCCTCCCTTGAATGGGCTCATGTGTGGATGAGAAATGTGCACCCTGCTCCTAAAACACAAATCTGATCATATCATGGCCGCACCTCAAATTCTTCCAGGGTCTACGATTGTCTTCGATGAAGCAAGCTGCCCGTGAGGCTTGTGCAGGCTGTTCCTGCTGCCTCCTCTACAGTCTCTGCTCTGAGCTCTTTGCCTAGACACCTGCCACTCACAGTCGCTTATGGTCTCAGGCTTCCTGCTCAGCTGTGCCTCCTGGTCTTTTATTCTGGCTGCTAGCGACGCCCTTTCCCTCCTTGTTCGCCCAGTGAGTGCTCTCCCAGATGCAGCCTTTCCTTCTGGAGGAAGTCCTCTCTGATCCTCCTTCTTGCCTCCAAAGTAGTGAAGACATCCTGCTGTCTCATCTCACAGGGGGACCTTGGGCAAATCTCCTTTAAAACCTGCGTCACACTATACCAGCATTATTTACGTACAAGCCCACATCAGTTGGTAGACTGAACTTCCAGAAGGAAAAGCCTGTGTCTCTTTATGTTTTGTTTCCTCCTTGCCAAGGTTTGCAATCAATCCTTGATGAATGAATGAATGAATCACTAGCCCAGAAACTCCGGAGATTAGGGCTGGTAAACCAGGGCATCTCTGCGTGATGACAGGATACCAGAGGGCACCTGCCTGGATCTGTTCCATAATGTGGACAAACTTAGCCTTCTTCACCCCTCAGACAAATGTGCGTGATGACCTTATCTGTCGTTCCAAATTATTTCTGTAAAAGAGGCAGCTGAGTATGGCCATGGCTTAGTGAAGAGAGGGGCTGGAGGGGCTGGAGGCAGACACACTAGGTTTGTCTTATTCCTCAGAGCCTGACTGTCATGATCTATGAAGTAAGGATGGCACCAGCTACCTTTTCATCTTCAGCTAACAGTGAGTGTGTGTTATGATGGCAGGTGCTAGGTCTGCGAAAGAATAAGAAACTGATCTTGTCCTTCAGGTGCTCCTAATTCTTTTTTTTTTTTTTTAATTTTCTCTAATGCTTATTTGTTTGTTAGAGACAGAGTGTGAGTGGGGTAGGGGCAGAGAGACAGACAGACAGAGAGAGAGAGAGAGAGAGAGAGAGAGAGAGAGAGAATCCAAAGCAGGCTCCAGGCTCCGAGCTGTCAGCACAGACCAACACAGGGCTCAAACCCATGAACTGTGAGATCATGACCTGAGCCAAAGTCAGACACCTAACCGACTGAGCCACTCAGGTGCTCCTAATTCTAGGGGGGAGTTCACAGGATTGTTGTGCAGGTGAATGTCAAAACTGAAAATAATAGTGACACTCTTTAGTGAGTGTAGATTCTCTCTTTCTTCCTTCCTTCCTTCCTTCCTTCCTTCCTTCCTTCCTTTCCTTCCTTCCTTCCTTCCTTCCTTCCTTCCTTCCTTCCTTCCTTCCTTCCTCCCTCTCTTTCTTTCTTGATTTCTTGATTTCTTGATTTCTTTCTTGATTTCTCGATTTCTTTCTTTCTTCCTAGAGCCCTGCACATACACCTTGAAGGGAGGGGCAGAGATGGAGATAGAGAGAGAGAGAGGGCAGAATCCCAAGCAGGCTCTGTGCAGTCAGTGCAAAGCCCGGGTGTGGGTCTCGATCCCACAAACCCTGAAATCAATGCTTAACCGAGCCACCCAGGGGCCCCTATCTTTAACGTCTTATGTCTTCTCTCTCGTGTGATGTGTCCCATCCTCAGTTTTTCCTGGTTCTGCTGAATTGCCCAATATGGTTCCACTTTCCCTGCCTGCTCTAGTATCTTTGTATTTGGAGAGGGGACCTTCTCTCTGCTAGTTTATAGGGAGATGGAAATGATTGCTGCTGGTGGCGAACCAAAAATAAGAACAGACAGGGGCTGGGGAGTGGGGAAAAAGAAACAAGTTCACAAACAGAAGCTTGGACTGTTGGACTCGCAGGCTGGAGCTGCAAATATCTAGGTAAAAGGGACTCGGAGTTCGAATCTTGTTTGTATCCAGGCACGTCCCTGTTCCTGTTGGAAAGATCTGGCAGCTGAGGACCTGGGGCGAGGTGTGCAGGAGGCTGGGGGTCTGCTGAAAATAAGTCAGGCCATCAGAGGATTGGAACCCACTCTGTGTCTGACACATCCATACTCCCCCAAGCTTCTGCTGATGAATGGGGCAGGCAGGAGGGGGGAGAGATGGGGGGGTGAGGCTTGGCTGTGAGCGGGGGCTGGTGGGGGAACAAAGAGGAGTGCCGATTTGGAGTGCCTGGCCCACAGCAGGCAGCTGAGGCTCTGGATTGGATAGAATGGGTGCAGTGGGGTAGGTGGGAGCTTTTATGTGACCAAGAGGTTCCTGAGGCAGGTACCATGGGGGAAGCCCTGGGGGCAGGATGGGGGGAGGCATGCAGGGAAGGAGGAGGGGCTAACTAACATTAATCTAGTAGCTACTGTGGTCAGGTTGTGCGTTGCCCAGTCCTGGAATCAAACCCGAGCCTAAGAGACAGGTGCCGTCATCTCCCTAGGACAACTGTGGACCCTAAGGCTCTAAAGGTTTCGTGATTTGTCCCAGATCATACAACCAAGAGGCAGAAGGGACCAATACAACGGAAAATACCAATTCTTGTGTAAATACGTACAGGGAGCTCTGGAGCCGGAAGGAGAGGTCCCCAACATCATCATTCATGCATGGCCCCCGCTCTGGGAGTGGTTTCTCTGCTGTGTCTGTTGGAGAACACCTGCTTATCCTCGAAAAGTCAACTCAAGCTTCACTTCCACTTCGAAGCATTTTATTCCATCCTTAGGTAGATTCAGGGGTGAGCTCCCCTGCGCATATTTCGGACACTGCCCTTACTTCCCGTAGTTTGGTAATCATCTATTTCCACCTGTCCTCTGCTCTCAAGACTGTGAGGATCACCAGAGCAGGGCAGGACGGGCATTTTCGCCTCTCCAGTAACTGCTGCAGAGAAATCATCACTGATGATGGCTAACAGTCCTTGAGCGCATCCCATGTGCTAAGCAGTCTGAGCCTGGCATCTCATTTTTGAGGGAGGTGGTCAAATAATTTAATTTATTTTTCTTGAAAGACAGATTTCTCAGAGCATGTTCCTATCTTGGCTGCTTTGGGGCCATATTCCCAGGCCCATGGTATCCCTTTCAATATGCGGTTTTAAATATTTTTTTTAAATGAAAGTTGTTTATGAATTATAACTTTATAATTATGAATTATAATTTTTTATAAAAAAATCCAGAAGATTTTTTTTTTGGTACAGCTTTATTGGCAGTATAATTGATATCCAAAAAGTTACATGTATTTAATCCGCATAATTTGATGATTTCAGACATAGGCGTTAACCTGTGGTTCTAATCACCACAGTCGGATGGCATCTCATTTAATCACCGCACAACTCAATCGATAGATTTTTCTTATGCTTGTTACGGTGAAGTATAGAAACCCAGAAATTGCGGTGGCTGAACAAAGACCATGTTCACTTGTTGCTCAAGTAAACTCCACAAGAAATTCCTGAGTGGGAGGTTGGGGGGTACCGTCGTGGGTGATACTGGCTCACAGCGGCCCCCCTTCTCCAGAAAGTTGACTTCTGCTGAGTGGTGGGGGGAGGGGAGAAGAGGCTTCCTTGCCCAGGAGGGAGTTTACATCCCCCACCTCCTGGATTCTGGTGCAGTCGTCAGTGGATGACAAGTACAAAGGCCAGCGCCCCACTTCCTGCCTTCAGGCCGAACCAGCCCCGTGATGTAGTTTGGGGGGTCAGGCCAAGGCTAGTCCCATGCTACAACCACATCCTTGCTTCGCTCCCCGTCCCTGGCCTGGCTTCCCCTTCCCCACCTCCTCTCCCTGAGACCCTTCGTCAAAGGCTCCCATTCACTCCAGTCCCTGCCTCGGGTCCTGCTCCAAGAGATCGTGCCTCAAGACAGGAGCTCCTTGCTGCATGCGGTTGACCAAGGATTCCAGCTGGTGGAGGCTCTATGTTCAACCCAGGGCTTCCAAGTCCCCCCGGGGGCTAATCATCCCGCCAGCAGACTGGGAGAGAGAGGAGGAGGATGGTGAGGGAGGGTGTGTGAGTCAGGCCTGGAAGTGGTACCCATTGCTTCTTTCCCACATTCCGTTGGCCAATACTTAGTCACAGCCACACCTAATGGCACGGGGGCTGTGAATAGTCTAGCTGTGTGCCAGGAGAAAAGGAGAATGAGTTTGTGACCAGCTAAGCCAGTTCTGTAATGATACCTCCTCTTAAAGGTGAGAAACTGAGGTCTAGAGGTTGTAGGTAACACCCAGGGTCACAAAGTCAAGACCGAAAACGCGGTCTGATGCCAGAATCTGTGCCTTTGACCGTACTTCTGCCTCACCACGTGCAGTGAAAGTGCTCAGAAGGTTGTTGGTGATGAAAGATGCTGAGGTTCCTATTTGTGGCAGGTCCCTTGTCCCCTGGCTGTGTGGGCAGGGCTTTCCATCACCAGTGTGTGGAATCCACTGTGGCTTGGCCGAGACAGTCCTCATTTGAATTAAAGTAAATTATGTTAAAACGCTCTTCCTCTACTTCTTTCCAGGGACTGCTTGAGCCAAATGTGTCCAGATTTCAAAGATGGAGGCACGAGACACCTGTAGCGATGGCGGTGAGAGCTTTAACATGGCGCCATTTACTCTCCCTTCAGGGCTTTGAAATTCCTGCAGGGACCTTCCCAAGGCTTGAACTTCTGGCCCCGAATCTCATCCTCCTCCCACGTTAGCTTCCTGGTGCCTCGGTCCACTCCAGCCAAAGTATCATTTTTTTGTTTTTTTTTTTGGTAAGTGAGAAAGCAGAGGGTCTTTAGATCAGCGTAGACATGAGGTTGCCTGGATTCTCATTCTGTCTCTATCACTTCATGCCTTCATGGCTTTGAACGGGTAGCTTGACCTGTGTTCCAGTTTCTAGTCTTTGAAATGGGGATAGCAATCCCTGCCTCATAGATGTTAGGGTGAGGATTAAATCAGTATCTATTTCCCCTGACGGTGCCTGGGCATATTAGGCTGATATATGCTCACCATTATTCTTGTTATGCTTGGCTAAGACTCTTACCAACTCAGAGCTGAACTGTAGTCAGGACTCTCTCCAGCCCTCACACCCTTACGCCCCCTACAGGCCTCAGGCTCACTGTTCCATGGTGGGGGCGGGTGGGGGTGGCTTTCCTGAACCCCTGGCCTAGGATGGGCTCCTCTAATCTTTGGCAAGGCTGGGATTAGGGTGAAATGGGTGACGTGCTTGCTTTGGGTGCAACATACAAGTGGGTGCCCCCTTAAAGCCCCTCAGTGATCAAGATAAATATTCTAACTCAACATTTCAAACTATCAAAATTCATGCAAAAGAATGACGAGCAAAATAACAGTCTTAAAATAACAAGTCTTAAATAAAGACCTATTCCGTGCTGAACCAAGTTAGTGCCTGAGGCCAGAGGGAAAATACGTGCTCCTGGCTTTATTAGAAGCAAACTCCCCATTGCCACATTTGACAGTTTCTCGTGACCGAGTGGCAATCTTCAGAGGTTTCTGAGTTAAGCTGATGGTAAAATGACAACAAATTCGGTTTTGAAATAAATATTTAAGCATAAAACAGAGTTTTAATACACCTATTTTTAAATGTTCTCAATGTTTTCAAGTACTTTAATGTGCTGGGGGGCCAGAGATAATCTATTAAAATGTGTAAAAACATGTACGTACACATTTTTCCTCCTTCGGCTCCAATAGGGCTTGGCTTGGCATGGTATATGTTTACATTTTGGACATATTGTTCAGCATGCATGTTTTCGCATTAATTTTGATTTGAAAAATGTTTCCTTAAAGTCCCTTTTTGTCTTTTTGGGGATCACTTTCTTAAATTTCGCACCCTGGGTGAGTGCCTCACCGGCCTCGCCCGAATCTCGGCCTTGTTCTTTGCGGGCCCGCAATCAAAACTCCAGCGAAATAGTTGTACCTCAGCTTGTGAGATTCACCTGCACATGAACTCCCCGCGGGCAGGGAGAGGCCTGCTTTGCTCTCTACCACGTGCCGTCTGCTTTCACTCTGCCCACCCCCTCAGGTAGGCAAAAACATTTGCTGAACAAGTCAGCGAAGAGGTTTCCGGACCTGGTCTGTTGTTTCAGGTCCTTTCTGCACGCTGCCTAATGAAGTCAGCATTTAGGGAACATTTCTCCGGGCCGAGTGGCTGCTGTGCAGCTGTAGAGATGGTGAAGCCAAGGCCTACGCACGGTTATGTTTCCGGGGAGAAGTATTGACAGAGGTCATGGTGGGGCGCTGGGAGAGCACAGAAGAGGGGTACAGCTCCCCCGGAGGCTCAGGGAAAGGTCAGCTCAGAGATGCTATCTGAGCCAAGGAGGAGGAGGAGGGGATAGATGGGGGAGGGGGGGACAAGAAGGGAAGCAGAGTTTGGGGCAGAGAGCACAGCATGTGCAAAGGCCCAGGGACAGGAAATAGCATCTTACATATATCTGGGGGCGCCTAGCAGTTCGGTCCTCTTGGAACATGGAACAAAGCGCTAGAGATTAGGTGAGACAGCTTTGTGGAAATGGGCTGGGATGTCAGCATCTTTAATGTTTCTCTAGATTGGCGGGGGGGGGGGCAGTTTAAGTCCTTCCCCAAAAGCGGATAAAACAGGATTCCACAGATTGTTCTGGTGAATGCATGCCTGCTTGTCTTCTGAGAGAGTTAAGCACAGGGCCAGATATCTGGGAGCAGCAGGGAATCATTTGTTATGCAGAATACAAAGGCTGGAGCCGAAGCCGGGTGGAAGCCTGCTCATGATACCTGACGTGGATATACCACCCCCCAACCCCAACCTCAACTCCAGCCAATTCAGCATGTGTCCCCTTGTCTCTCTGATATGCCTCCGGGATTGACACGTGCCAGTAGATCGTCACTCACACCAAGTAGGGGTTTAATAGCATCGATCTCCCTCTCCAAGTAATCTCAGCCGGGCCCTGACACCACATACACTGCCATGACTGGCCTGAGGCACGTCTGTCTGTTAGAAGCCTCTGGTCCAAAGTCACAGTTGAAGCAGTGGATACCACCCCTTTGCCAAACAATCGTCAATCCCCGGCCATGGGCTTGGAGAGCTTATCACAAGGGCCTGGTGGGGCTTCCTGCCATAACTTTGCATAGGGTGTGGGCTTATCTTGCGGGAGCCTTTGGAGTCCGGAGTTGAATTACAAACCCTTCCCTGCGGCCCATTTCATCCTGAGATGAGCCACGCAGCTTGCAGGGAGATGAAAAGTGCCCTGCCTGGGTTGTTAAGGTTTACATGATCAGTTCCTCAAGCCTGCATCAAAAAGACATTTGTGGTGGCATTTGACCCCAAGGGGCAATCTGGGCCATCTAATGGCAATGATGCCACTTTTCTCTGCATCTGTTGAGCATACCTTTCTTGCGTGACTTTTGGTGGTTACTTAGTCACTCTGAGCTCAGTTTCCTTGTGAGTAAAATGGGAACCGTGCCGTCTACCCCTCGGGGTCGTGATTGATAGCGCACGCAGACAGCCCCATATGCAGCCGGTGTTCGGTCTGAGTCTGGTGACTTCTGCGCGTGGTTCTCTGGTCCTTGTCCTGGCCTCCGATTGTCTGGGCAAGACTGGAAGAGGAAGGACAGCTAGCACAGGAGAAGTCACTAACTGGCACTCAGAGTCTCACCACAAATATCAGGCCCCAGCGTTGGGTCCTTCTCAGGACGTTTTCTTTCCTTTTCAAACAGATCACGCTTTTATGTGTGTAATTTCTTTCACATTTATTATTCACTTGTTCAAATGCTAATTTATTTTGTTTTCTGGAACTTTGGTGGGGGAAGGAAGGCCAAATCAGGCTCGATTTGGCCTTTGGCTCACAGACTATATCCAGCATTGTGCAAGGTCACCTGTGGAACTGGAATCTGCCAGCCAGAGCTCTTGACCGCCAGTGAATTGTCCCCTGACTCCATATCTTGTGCCGGGGACCCAACCCTCATCTCTTGGGGTTGATGAGGCGGTGGTCTTCACCTCCTGTTCTGACTGGCTGGATAATCTTGGGCGGATTCTCTCATGTCCTCAGTTTCCCTTCTGTAAAATGAAGAGCCCGCATGGCGTATTTTTCAGCGACCCTTTCCGCTTCTGCTTAGTGGTCTTGATTTGTTTGTATACACTGCTTTAGTCAGCTATTGTCCACAGATGACGCTGTGTGCGACTCAGGCCTGTGTTCGTATTGTTCATCTGACTTTCTACCCCCCATCCCCTCACTCACCCAACACCCTACTTCTTTGCCTCCTTCAAGATGATGACTCATCAGAGTTATGATGGTTTTGTTGGGCTCCAATCTTAGCTTTGACTCTTACAAACAGTGTGGAGTTGGGAGAGTTTATTTACTTCATCTCTCTGGACTTCAGTTTCTTCATCTGTAAAAGTGAAAGCAGCCCCTGACAAAGCGAAAACAAATGAGTTTTGCCCCATTCCGAGAACACTTTTACTGATGGAGACTCAAATTTGAATTTCATATAATTTTTACGTGTCCCAAAATATTATTATTCTTTTAATTGTTTTGGCCATTTAAAGATGTAAGAACTGTTCTTAGCTTGTGGGCTGTACCAAAACAGGTGGTGGGCCAGATTTGGCCTGGGGACCACAGTGTGCTACCCCTGTTCTAGTCTTTTCCCAAACCTTCCCTTGACTCTGACCCTGGGGCTGCAGAAGTTGAGTTCATCCTTTGAGAATTGTTAGAGTGTAGCCCTTGAGTCTGGAGGAAGGCGAGAAGCGTTGTTCTCAGCCCTGTCCATTGCCGCTCTGGCCTCTTTCTGGTAACTGTACAGGGAGAGCTGCATCTGGGGCTGATTCCCTCCCAGTCTCAGCTCGTACCTGGCTATTTAGCGTCATGTCTGGTAATTATGCTAACGACTGGCTTGTCCATACCTCATTTATGTAGGCCCCCTGCACAACAAGAAGCAAATCTCTAAGGTGAGGGGACCATGAGTTTGAGTCTTAGGCCTATAAAAGTTCATGTTTCTGAGGAAAAATTTGCGTAGACAATGTGTATATATATATATATATATATATATATATATACATGGATGTATACATATATACATCCTCCAGAATTACAATTTCCCCCTTCCTATCATACACTCCCCAAAAGGATGGAACTGAATGGTTAGAAAAAAGAAAAAAGACCCAAGCCTGTTTCAGTATTAAAATGTAACTTCCCAAGAAGATTCATCATCAATATTATCTCCTTACTGTCCTGGGGTGCATGAAGGCAAGACTCTGTGTATGCCTTTCCAGGGTCTGAGGGGGCTGCAAAGGGCTCAGGTCTGTCACTATCATTTCCTCTAGGAATTTTTCTTGGCACTTGAAGGCAGGGGATTGACAGGGACAATGAGCTCATGGCCCAGCTGGCAAAATCCAATTAAGCTCATTAACAGGACGACCTTGCCCTGGGTCAGCTCTGCAGCAGGACCTTGGAAGAGTGCCTTCCTGCGCCTAGGGCATCTGATTCCCCATCAGCGTCTATTGCACTAAGCTTAGGGCATTTCCAGGTGGGGCAGAGCTGTACCCTTGCCCGGAGTCTGTGCTGCATTATCTAGAACCAGTGTCACCAACTGTCCTGGTTTACCCAGGACTAGGCAGGAAGTTCCCTGAAAAAACTTAGGAGAGTCTGGAGTAAAAGGGACAAGTGGGTCATCCTTTATGATACCTTGGGTATAACAAAGCCTATCCAGTGCCCTTGAGACAGTGTCGGTAATCCTTTACCCTGGGCCTTTCAAATACGTAGCATCAAACTTTCTGGAAAGACCAGATAGGAAGTAGTTCAGGCTTTGTGAGCCATAAGCGTCCCTGTCACAATCACTTAACTCAGCTGAGGTATGTGAAAATAGTCACAGTCAATATGTATATGGATGAGTGTGACCACATCTCAAGAAAATGTTATCTGTAAGTACAAGCTGGGTTTGGCCCATGGGCTATCCTTTGCCGACCCTTGCTATAGAAGGTATTTATTTTTCCTACTCCTCCCTCGATGCCACACACATGAACCCTCAGTAACTTTGTGTAGGAAGCGGGATACCCCACTGGTGATAGAGGGCCTGGACTTTGGAGTTACACTCAGCCCGAATCTCGGCTTTGCCACCTGCTACCTGAGTGACCTTGAGCAGGGCTCTATAGCTCCGAGCCGCCATTTTCTCCCTACAAAGGAGGGATGATAAGAATGGCATCTGCCTTCCTAGACTAGAGGGAAGGGGATGCAGACCCCGGCTGTCTGTGGGAGAAGCGTTGGAGAACATGTGGATCTGGAAGGATGACAAAGACGCCCAGCATGCAGCAACTTTATACGCAGCTCTGAGCTCGTTGCTGGAGATAAAACACTCGAAAAAAATGGCACACGGCTCTTTTCCTCTTGGACATTTACAGTCTAGTGGAATATGGAGATAGGGAAATAGGCACTTGCAATAAATAGGATTAAATTCCAGATAGTGGGAAGGCAAGCGAGGAGGGGGCTTCCAACTCTTTTCAGTGGGAAGAAAGTGTCAGGGAGAAAAATACTTCTCTTAAACGACCTTGAGAGAGCTGAGAATAGCAAATGGCGGGAGCTGCTGGGCCCTGATGGGCACAGGTGGCTTCTCTTTGGGTGTGAGCCTGGGTGAGGCTGTTTGCTGCAGGGGTGTGGGCTCAGGATGTGTGTGTGGAGGTGTGTTTGCATGTCTCTCAATGGGTAATTTGTGGGCGTGTGGCTGTCTGATGACAGACGAAGGGCGGCTCTGATGTAACAAGAGACATGTTTGCATCTGGGACTTGAAGAAACACAGAACTTCGGGGCTGGAAGGGTCTTCGAGATTGTCTGGTCTGGTTCCTTGTCCTCTCCTCCTGCTGCAGGCAGCTAAGTGGAGGACTGGTCCCAAGCCTCTAACCCGGGTGGTCTCTTGGCTTGTCACCCAAACACGCTGCCCAACCAAGGTCAGCTAGATTCTGTGTGAACTTGGCAGTTGAGTTCAGAGGATGCTTGCTGGCCTCTCCCAGTCCTGGGTGACAGAGAAGGCACCAGTGCATGTGCATGGCGATGAACTAGGCATAGGGCCAGGTGCTGCTCTCAGTAAGGGTACTTGAATTTGAACCTACATTTTGTTTATGGTTCGTTGAAAGCCAATTCAAAACCTGCCATTTAAAAACTTCAATTTATAAAAATTCTTCCATTTCCATTTCGATGAATGAAAACCCTAATTTAAAACTGCATAAGTTGGGGTGCCTATGCAGCTCAGTTGGTTTAGCATCCAACTCTTGATTTAGGCTCAGGTCATGATCTCACGGTTTGTGGGTTCAAGCCCCACATCAGTCTCTGCACTGAAAGCGTGGAGCCTGCTTGGGATTCTGTCTCCCTCTCTCTCTCTTTTCCTCCCCGGCTTGCTCCCTATCTCTCTCTCAAAACAAATAAAAATAAACTTTAAAAAATTGCATATGCTCGGGGCATGATTTCAGGGGAGATGCTATTGTGTTCCAAGATGCCCTTAATGTGTTTAAAGTATGAGTTGGTTTATGAAAATCTTGGAGGAGTTTCAGGTCCTTTGCCCAGAATCCAAGTTTGTTATGTCAAAAAAGGCACGCAGGTTTTTGGTGCCTTTGTCCAAGGACAAGGCATGATACTTAGTGACATCCTGGCTTCTTCACGCCCCACCTGTGATGTGGCATGCACAGGACCTTCTCAGCCAGTGGCAGTTTCTTTGCCCTGCACGATGTCTGATTCAGTACCAAGTGTGGGAACCTCATCTCTCAGACAAGGTGGTGCCAAGTATGAAGCCCTTGATACGTGCCTGGCAGAGGTTGGTTTGTGTTTCCATCCAGAGGATGTCACCCGGGCTTGTCCTGAAATCAGCCAAGTCGAAGAAGTCATTAAGTTGTTTTGAAAATTCTTTTTAAAAAAAATTTTTTTAAGATATGAGTAATGCCTAGTCATTGCTGAAAAATGAAAACAAAACATACATATAATGTAATGGAAGATAAAAATCACCATTCAAGGGGCACCTGGTAGCTCAGTTTTTTGAAAATCCAACTCTCGATCTGGGCTCAGGTCATGATCTCATGGTTCAGAGGGTCAAGCCCCACATTGGGCTCTATATTGACAGCATGGAGCCTGCTTGGGATTCTCTCTCTCTGCCTCTCCCCTGATCATTCTCTCTCTCCCTCTCTCTCTCTCGCTCTCAAAATAAATAAATAAACTTAAAAAAAAATAACCGTTCAAAGACAACTACTTCTAAGATTTTAGCATGTGTACTTCCAGACTTTTTTTTTCCTGTATGTGGTGTGAATGTATTTTTGGAGTGAAATTGAGATCATGACGTAAAGCTCGTGTGAAACTGAGAAAGTGGCCTGGCCTTGCTGAACTTTATTTAGCTCTTTGTTTGTTCTTGTGTTTTGTTTTCTGTTTTCAGCAAAAACAATAGTGATGATACCTAGAGTGTTGTTATCCCCTCTCAGGACCCTGCCACCATGCTATGTGAAGGTCAAGGAACATAGAGATCTAACGTTCCTGTCCTGGCTGAGCCCAGCCTTCAAACCATCCCAGCCCAGGCCCCAGCCACATGCGTGATTCTAGTCCTCCACCATCAGAGTCGCCCTTAGCTATGAGAGTCGTCCCAGATGTGGCTCTGTGCATGGTGGGGCAGAGATAAGCCTCCCCGGTGTGGCCTGTCACCGTAGGGATGACCCACAGAAGCAGGTAGCCTAATAAAACGGTTTCCCACTACAGTTGCCATTTGAAGTGGTTTGTTTGCAAGAGAATCAATAACTGGAATGTGAAATGATTACGTTTGAGAAACGCTTCAGAGAAGCCCCTCACCTGTGCATGAGATTCGCCCCTCCTCACTTTCTCAAGAAAATTGTTCTCTGTCTTTTCCCCTCTCTTTCCTGACTCTTCTGGCTTGCTCACTCTTTCCACTCAGCCTTAGAAGCCCAGTCAAGCCTTCTCCAAGGGGAAAAAAAACCCTTCTCTTGTCGCCACCATTTTGGTGACCTACCAATCTTTTCCTCGTCTATTCTCTGTCAATTCCATTCTTGAAAGAACTTTCCGTATTTCCTGCTTTGACCAGGTGCAGTCTCACTTGTGCTGTTGGATGTTCTTTGCCAGCCTCATCACCAGACTCCACCCAAAGCCTACTTCATTCCTCCTGATTTTTCTCAGCTCGCTGAAATTCTCCTCTCCCTTGGCTTCCAGGTTCGTGTCTCCCCCACCACCTCTCTTTCCTTACCGGGTGGTCTTTGGCAGTTTCCTTCTCTTGTCAGTCTATGCATTATCCTTGGATGTTCTCCTTTTCCCATCATTGTGCGGAGGATTCCTCAATCCATTTCTCCAATGAGGAATTTCCTCTCAAGCTCCAGGTCTAAAATTTGACCTGCCCATTAAAAACATCTCTGGTCACCTCAATGCTTCAAACTTTCAGGAGCAAGTTTTGGGTTCTTTTTATGGCAGTATTGGGTATTCAGTCCAACCTCAGCTTGTGAAATCAAACAGATCTGCGGCCACGTAAGTCATGAGGGGCCACGTAATAGATGTGTGTCATTGAGAAGCTTACTTCCCTTCTCTGAGCTTCAGTTTTTCTTCTATAAAACGGGGCTAATGATGTCCTTATCTCACAAAACATGAGACAAAACAACTAAAATGTTGTAGTTGTTTAAAATGTAACTAATTATGAATAGTAATTTTAAAATGTTACTTTTGCCCATCATAATACATGCACATTTTAGAACACTTGGAAAATTCTGGAAAGTATTTTGTCATTCAAGGCCAAGTACTGCTAACATGCAAATATATTTCCATTTGTCTTATATTTCTGTAGAGTGTGTGTGTGTGTGTGTGTGTGTGTGTGTGTGTGTTGAAGAAACAAGGGTTCTCTCAATGGCTTGCTGTTTCCCCAGCGTCTCAAGGTAGATGGCTTGCTGTCATCCTTGGCCTTCTTTCTGATCATCTCATCCAATAAGTCACTCAGTTCTGCTAATTGCAGACCCGGATTTTTCTCAGACTCAATGTCCCTTCTTCTGCACCGTCACCCTCAAACCTTAGGTTTCAGTTTTCAGACTCTTTCCCTGCTTTTTATTCCACATTCATGCAGCCAACCACAGAGCAGAATGCACCAGCCCCTTGCTGAAAACACCTGTACGGCTTCCCTTTGCTTCCGGTGCACCCCAGCTCCTTCCTCTTCAGCCTTCTCTCATTTCTCACCTGTGCCTGCTCCGGCCACATTTCCTGGAATGGCTGAGCCCTTGTTCCATCCGCCTCAAATATTCATCTAGCTTGGTTGTCTTGGAAAAGTCATGTTCATCCATTACACTTTAGCCAAATGCCAGCTCCTTTAGGGAGCCCCGCCTTTCCCCAAACCCTGTCACTCAGCCTTTTTGTTCCTGCTTCCTCTGAGTACCCCGACCCTCAGTACTTTGCACCCTCCGTGGCTAGAGCCCTGACCATATGGTTCTGTAATGTGTTGGGTTGTTTACCCTGTGAATTGCTCATGAGAACTGCATCTCTAGTAACCGGGATCATGCTCGCACCCTGGAGATGTTCAGGAAATATTTGTGGAATAAACACATTGAGGGATGGTGTGGTGTGGTGTGGTGTATGAAAGAAAGCAAAGAGTTCTATGGAAAGACCCCTGGATTTGTGATTTGGTTTCACCAGTGTTTCAGCTGCACAGCTTTGAGCACGTGATATCTTGGAGCCACACAGGCGCGTGCGCGTGCGCGCATGTGTGTGTTTTGTGTTGTTTTTGTTTGTTTTTAGCAGGGTTGTTGAGATGCTCCAGTGAGATAATGGGAAGCAAAGTGCTTTGGGAAATAAAAGTGAAATGCTACGCAAGCATTCTCTATACGGCTATTTGTAACTGAATACGAAGTTAGCAGGTGAGTTTCAGTCTGGTCCTCCTCGATGACCAGGGCCTGTGCATGGGGTCTTGGCTGAGGATGGGAAGTCCCCTGTCTAATCCCAGGGGCTGGGTGCCTTCAGGCAAGCCCTCTCCCAGTTGCCTTCTGGGTCAGGCTTGCATATTTCTGGCCACTCCCTCCCCCCACTCCCCCCCCCCCCCCCCCCCGCCGTGTGTTTGTTGTGAAGCGCAGATGAGATAATGCATGCTAAGCATCCCTTGTGGTTACAGTGTCTGGAAAAGGTGCTGGAGCTTCCGCAATGCATGGTGTTTCTTCCAGGGAGCCTGGCAACTTCCCGGGAGGCCCATATTCTTGGCTCTTGCTGGAGATATCTAGTCCCAACCCTAGAGTCCTAGAGACTCGTTTGATCGATGCCATGTCTCCTGGCTGGTAACGAAGCGGCAGGCTAGTTCCTGCTTTTGATTCCATCCCAGTGCTGGCCTGGCTTGATAGCAAGATGTTACCTCCCTGAGGAGCTCGCCGTTGAATGACTGTTTAGCCCATACCCAGGAGAGCAGAAACCCTACTTTCTTACTCACTAATGTGCTCACAGATTCCATTTCAGAGAGTCTTCTGCTAACTTCCCAGACAGGGCGAGGCCCTTGCATCGCTTCTGAGCTCGTATTCTTGCTCATCAACTTTGCAATTTTATCACAGTTGTTGCGATATTGATGTGTTTGTTATCAGTCTCTCTCCTGGACCATATCTGATTCATGGCCATTTCCCTTCTGCCTAATACTGTGCCTGACACAGAGATGATGTCAGTAAATATTTGTTAAGCAAAGAAGGGAAAGAATGTCCTAAATGGATTCAGTATTGCCCTTTTCTTTTCTTTTCTGTTCTTTTCATAGACGTCTAATCACTAATTGGCAATTTTTTTAATGTTTATTTAGTTTTGAGAGAGAGAGAGAGAGGGAGGGAGCACACACATGAGTAGGGGTAGGGCAGAGAGAGAGAGGGAGACATAGAATCCGAAGCAGGCTCCAGGCTCTGGGCTGACAGCAGAAAGCCTGATGCAGCGCTCGAACTCATGAACCGTGAGATCATGACCTGAGTCGAAGTCAGAGGCTTAACCAACTGAGCCACCCAGGTGCCCCCCATTGCCCATTTCTACTTTGGTACGTTTGTTTCTGCCTTCAGCCAGCCAGAAATGTATCCACCTTCTCTCTGTCGCTTTGTCTCTCCTGTCTCTGTCTCTCTGTCTCTCTCACACACACACGCCTGTTAAACGATATGATACATGCAAAACAATGAGCCCAACAGCAGGCACAGGAAAAGTGGTAAGTACCCACCACAGTCCTGGAGTCATGTAGACCTGGCTGGCACCTTGAACCTTGGCACGGCCCCTCATCATCCTTAGGACCCTGGGGACTTCACCTAAACTATCGAAGCCTGGATTTCCACATACCTAAAAATGGGATGAAAGTAACCCCAGGTCTCTGGGTGGGTATGGCATGGAGCGCCAGGGAGTAAAGGCTAGAACAATGCCAGCTGCCTATTGTCAGTGGTCCTTACTAAAGAAGGGTGTGTTGCATTTGTCTCCCACGCCCCAGTGCAGGAGGAGGAAAGATTTCCCCAGCATTCCTCAAGCCTCCTTCCTCTCTCCATCACTCTGCGAGGGCTCATGCTCTTCCCCAACATCCCGCGCACATCAGTGAGCGCAGCAGGGAGAAATCACTGTGTGTGAGCCTAATTGAGACGGGTCTGTTGGCAGCGGCCCGCGCATGCAGGTGCCTTAATAGAACTGCCAAATGGCTTCTGGGGTTTAACGATCCTCCCTGGGGTAATCTAGGCCAGCATCGATCGGCATCCTTGGGAGTTGTCCCTTGCAGCCTAACCAGCCACCTGTCGCTCAGAACCCAAGCTAGAGTCTACACCACAGGCCCAGCATGGAGATGGGAAGGTGCCGATTTTGGTGTTTGATGAGTAGAATTATTACTTTAGAAAGGCTCAAGCTAGGGGACTGGAGGTGCGGCCGAGAAGAGAACCCCGTCATGATTAAATATTCACTGAACAGTCACACCATTCATGGTAGAAAATGACAGCAACGCCACATAAAAGAAAATGGGCACAGAGGCTCCGGGAGGTACCAGGGGGGATCTTGCCTTCTTCCTGTCACCGGTCCCCACCCCTTTCATCAGCTGAATATATTTCTCCCTGAGCTAAAATATTCTTGCTGTCTGAAACAACTTTTCCAAAGGCTAACTCCTGACTTTTCCAATCATATCCAAGTGACAGCTGCAGGCTCTTTGTGTTCCAATAAGCTGAGTTCACGGGACGCAGGGACTGGCCGAGGGAAGAGGCAGGGTTGAGGCTTCCTGGGAGCAGAGGGGCAGGCCTTACAGGGTGGCTTCCATTCTGCCACCGCCTCCCTGCTAAGGTCGCTGGTGGTCTCCCACAGGGCATGGCATCCTGAGTGGCCCTCTCCTGAGTTCTGAGCATTTGGCTCTGTGGCCACAGAGTTTGGAGATTTCCTCTTCTAAGCCTCTGGGACGGAATTTCCACTTGGTTCTTCTCCTAGCTCTCTGCAGCCTTTTGCCCTTCTTTCGCCGACTTTCCGTTCAGATGCTCCCCATAAATTCGGTGTTTTTGTCTCTCTTGGCTCCAAACATTCTCCCTGGATGATCTCGTTTATCTCCTGGGTTGTAATCAGATATTGTAGTAGGTGGAGTAATGGCCCCACAAAGATGTGCCCGTCTTCATCCCTGTGTATGGCTCTGTAACCTTACATGGAAAAAGGGAGTTTGCTGATGTGGGTAACGCAAGGCTCGTGAGATGGGGAGTTTATCCTGGATTATTATTGGACCTATAGCAATCACAGGGTCTTCATAGGAAGGAGGTGGGAAGGTTAGGGTCTGACAGAAATCCCTGTGACAACAGAGACAAGGGACATAAAGAGATGGGAAAATTCTACACTGCAGGTTTTTAAGACAGAGGGTGGGGCCATGAGCCAAAGAATGCAGGCAGCATCTAGAAACTGAAAAGGCAAGGAAACAAAAGAGATTCTTCCCTGGAGTCTAGAAGGAACACAGTTCTGCTGGAGGTTTGGTTTTTAGTTCCGTGAAGCCCATTTTGGATTTCTGACCCCCGGAATTGTAAGATAATAAGTCTCTGTGGTTTTAAGCCAGTAAATTTGGGGCAACTTGTCATATCAGCAATAGGAAGCTAGTGCAGGGATGTACCTAAGAGAAAAGAGCATGGTTTGGGGAGTGATCGGGAAAGGAACTGAATCATGGTTCAGTCGTATTGATCACCTCTTCCTCACAAATTGGACTCAAAGGGGCATTAAGTGATCATTCGTTTACTCCACTTATCCGGTCCATTCACCAACATTTGCCGCACGCACGCTGCGCCTAGCCTGGCGGGTCCTGCTGATACAGTACATCTCCGTCCTCGGAATGACAGTGTCTAGAAGGGGATGTAAGCATATGAGAAAGAGCACTGTTCTTCTGCGGTGCCTGGAGCCCAGCAGGATCACAGTAAAGAGCTTCTGAGTGTAGACAAAGAGAAGTCTGCACAGAAGACAGTGGAGGCTCATGGGAAAGTGGACACTTCTCCAGGGTTGTGAGGACACTTCACAGAGGGCGAAGTTTGAGCCATGTTTTGGAGGAAAAGGGAGTGTGGGCACAGGGGGTGAGGGCAGAGTGGTCGTTCCGGAAGAGAGAGCCCACTGAGAAGAGGCATCTGAGCCTCCCAGAGCCTGGGGTTGATGGAGAGTTTTGAATCGTTCTGTGTGGGTAGAAGATTCAAGCCTGTGTCAGGAAAATGAACGTGAGGGAAAGGCAGAGACCAAATCATAGAAGATCAGCCCATGGGTTTCCAGGCCAAGGAATTTAAACTTTAAAAAAACATCATACTTTCTCAAGAAAATGGGAACACAAGCCACGGAGTGGGAGAAAATACTTGAAAAAGACATATCTGATAAAAGGTTGGTATCCAAAGTACACAAAGAGCTCTCAACATGTAATAACAAGAAAGCAAACAACCTGATTAAAAAATGGGCAAAAGATTTGTGCCCAGAGAAGATATACAGCATATGACAAATAAGCATATGAAGAGATGTTTCATATTATGTGGCTTCAGGGAGTTGCTAATTAGAACGACAATGAGGTGTTACTACTACATATTGGGATGGCCCAAATCCAGAACCTTTAGGACAGCAAATGCTGGTGAGGATGTGGGGCAACAGGAACTCCCATTCATTGCTGGTGGGAACGCAAGATGGCACAGCCCCTTTGGAAGAGAGTTTGGCAGTTCCTTACAAAACTAAATACACTCTTGCTATCTGATCCAACAGCTTTGCTCCTTGGTATTTACACAGAGGAGCTGAAAACGTATGACCACACAAAAACCTGGCCGTGGATGTATTATAGTATCTTTATTCATTATTACCCAAACTTGGAAGCAACCAAGGTGTCCTTCAATAGGAGAACGAGTAAAGAAACCATGGCACATCCAGACAATAGAACACAATTCAGTGCTAAAACGAAATGAGCCATCAGGCCACAAAAAGACGTGGAAATTCATATCGCCGAGTGAAAGAAGCCAATCTGAAAAGGCAACACACTGTATGATTCCAACTATGTGGCATTCTGGAGAGGCCAAACAAGTGGAGAAAAGAAAAAGATCAGTGGTTTCAAGGGGTCGAGGAGGGGTGGGATGAATAGGCAGAACACGGAGGGTGTTTAGGCCAGTGAAGCTGTTCTGTACGAAATTATAATGGTAGTTACATGTCACCGTAGAGTTTTCAAAACCCATAGAATGAACAACACCAAGAGTGAACCCTGATGTAAACTATAGACTTTGAGTGACAATGATGTGTCAGTGAAGTTTCCTCAGTTGTAACTAGTGTGCCCTCTGATGTGCGATGTTGGTAACGGGAAGGCTATATTATTATTATTATTATTGTTATTGTTGTTGTTGTTATAATTATGAGAGAATGCATTATTAACCTCACTTGACAAATGAGGAAACTGAATTTAGAAATTGTAAGCAACCTGCCCAAAGCTAAACGGGTGGCATATACTTCCCTATATTATGGAGGAGGAGAAGAGGCCCAGAGATGTTAATTAACTTGTCCTGGGTCACACCGCGATCGAGTGGTGGAGTTGAGACTCAAATCTAGCTTTTGAACAAGTCAGAACTTTTGTCCTTAACTATGGCCTGAGATCGTTCTAACATTTTTGCCTCCCTCCATTGCGTGAGGGCAGGGAGGATATGGAGCCGATCAGCAGAGTAGCCTGGTTGGGAAATTTCTGGATGAGGAGACTGAGGCTGTGAGAGGCAACTTGCCCAGGTGATAGTTACGAGAGAACGGAGCTGGGACCAAGACCTCAGAGTTGGCTACGAAACCCGTGCTCGCCTCCGTACTTGCTTAGTGTGTTTATTTGCAGCTTTCACAGAGGGAAGGGACAAGCACAAGTCGTAGGTGCAGGTCTAGTCCACAAAACTCCCATCGAGAGTAAGCGCTTTAGCCTCATCTTACAAACGCTGCAACTAAACCTTTTGTGCTGGACTGTGATGAGTGGCGGTGTTTCATTTAAGAAATTTCCATTTGACCTTTCTGGACACTAGTCACACAGAAGAGGCAGAAGCATACTTGGAGGTCATTATCACGAGAGTGGGTTTTGGGGGGAGGGTGTCCCCTTCTTTCGTTTGTCTTTCTCACAAGTGCTGAAAACGAGTGAGATGTAACATAAAAATTACCGTATAAGGAAATCACTGTTCAATGCAGACATTGCGTGTTGCACAGCTGCAGCTCACGGCCAAAACACCATCAGTTCTGAAAATTGTTGTCCGGTTCTGCAATTACCCTGAGCTTCATGTCCAAGTTCTTTCTGACAAGTCAGGGAAAGAGAAAGAGCTCCAGACACGGTGGTTCTTAACCCTCTATTTCAGTCTGATGTCCGCGACGGATTGAATGACCCGGCTTCGGGATTCCTGAAGAACCCACGGAGCATTTTGTATAGCTGATGGTACCACCCCACACTCCAGAGTCGAACTCTGTCAGCTCAAGATAACTTGGTGATTTTAGTCTTTGCAAGGAGCTCTGAGAGCACTTAGCCCCATCTCCAAATAACACATTGCTATTAGAACTTGGTAAGTATTTCTCAATAAAGCCTCACCGGACACATCACTTCAAAGCAAGGGGAGAAGATCATCAGAAGTTACAGAGATGAGGAAAGCTTGTGGTCACACTCACCTGGACAAGGTGAGAGCGCATCCTGTGTAAAGTTTACGTTCTTAATAACCTTTTTTCTTTCATTTTTCACGTCTTTATGCCTTCTGCTGTCTTCCTCCTCTCTACCAACATTTTCCACTTCTTGCCCCGCTGAGTATAAACCTAAGAAGAAAACCGCACCATTTCCATGCATCGGTGGGAAGAGAATGTTCTTTTGGGTAGGGTTACCTGGATTTACTCTATTGTTGAGTGAGGGTGGCGGGGTGGAGCTGCCTCTGGGATAGCCCAATACAAACCACAGTAATAATTGTAAGCTGCTACTTACCTTGTTGAAAACGTGTCATGTATTTGACTTGAATTAAATCTCACAATGACTTCATGAGACAGGGATTATCCTTGCCCTCATTTTATAGACGAGGGAATGAGATACAGAGAGCGTGATCTGTTCAAAGTCAGGCGGCTTGTAAGTGGCAAAGCTGGGATTTGAACCCCAGCAACCGATATCCCCCATTACCTTTTGAAAGTTGGAGTTACTGTAGTAACAAGGCCACGGATGAGCCAGCCCATATTTGGTTACCCAACGTGAGCCATCGTCACTGCTTTCTTGTCACCTAGCGGATGTTAAGGCCAACAGTAAGCCAGGCCATATTCAGTTACCCAATCTGAGCCTTCATCACTGTTTTTTGCCACCTAGGGTACGTTGTCAAGTACACAGTGTAAAATGTTTCCAAATTAGAGTCTTTCTCTGTTCCCTCTCTGACAGCCCGGTGTCAACACTCCCCAGCTCCAGGAATAGCTCTGTAGCTATTGCGAAAATATTCTTTCCCTCCCTCCTCCACTGGCTGGTTTCCAAGTGCTGGGTTATGGGTTTGGGAGTCTACCCAGTGTGAACCTGTGGGATAAAACACAATTTGGAGCCGCAAAGGAAGCTGCTCTTGGCAGCTGGGCCCAGAAGGGAGCAAAGTCACGTCGCCTGTGTCCCTCTGGATTCCCTCCTGTGGACAGACACAGGTATTTGCACAACATCTTTCCCCGAGGGCTCAGAAACATGGCTTGTACCAAAGTCGGCAATGTTATCCAAGGTAGAAGCTAAAATCCTTGAACTTTGGAGACGGGCAGACGAGATCTCTCCTCCCGGCCCTGTCCCCTTATCAGCTGCGCTGACTTATGGCAGTTACGTAGCCTCTAGGGCCTCAGTTTCCTCAGCTGTAACATAGAAGTGGGCTTTTTCACAGAGTTCTTTGAAGCTGATGTCAGATCTCGCATGCTAAGCGTCCCGCTGAGAGTCTGCTATGCAGTAGCAAATACGTGTCCCTGCCTTCTCTTCGAGGGTCTCCAGGTGTCTGTCCTTTCTGCACTCACATCAAAAGCCTTTCTCTACTGTTTGGCTACTCGTCCACATAGAAACGGCCCCTGTGAAATTGGGTCTAGATAAACACACGTTGGATTGATCTATTTCGACCGACTTTTCTTGTGGGTCTAGGATTGCAGTAACTTCGAGGGGTGGTGCTGGGTGGCCATAAGGTGGCAGACGATGTCATTTGTACAGTTTGTTCTCTGACGGAGACGTGCATAAGGGAAATGGTGAGAAAAGTAGAAAAAAATTGGTAGGTAATGCGTGTTGGGGGGATGATGTGAGTTGGGTAAATAAGTAATAGCTGTGCTTTCCCCCACTCGGAAGGCTGCCCACCCCACGAGAGAGCACTGTGTCTAGATAAACACGTGTCATAATTTGACGAGTCTTGTATGTCAACTCCATGCCTGCCTTGCTGACTTGACCAGTACTGTTCAACAGAAATCTGACGAAGGCCACGCATGTAATTTCAGATGTTCTAGCTGCCTTGTGTTTAAAAAAAAAGTAAAAAGAAACATACAAAAATTACCTTTAATAGTATGTTTCCTTTAACCCGGTATAGTAGTGATATTATGTTCATCTGGGTATCAACGTAAAAAATTACTAGTGTGATATTTTATACACTTTTTTTCATATTAAGTCTTCCAAATGTGGTATGTATTTACACAGCACATCTCAGTCTCAACTAGCCTCCTTTCAAGTACTCATAGCCACCCATGGCAAGTGGCTCCCATGTTGGACAGTGGAAAGCCAGATGGTGAGTCCTTGGGGGAAGACACCTGTCTTATCGTCTTTGATGTATCTCTACTCTAAACATCCTTGTGCCTAGGACATGCCCTATGCCGGGTCAGCATCCAACCTTTCTCGAAGGTTGCCCCTTTACCCTCTCTTGTCACCCTGAACCTCTAGCTGGCACCTTCCCATTGCTGGACTCGGTAAGAAACTCATTCACGATGCACCAGGTAATTACTCAACTCAGCGCTGATGTGCCTTCGGGGTCTCCCGACAGACTGCCTTTGGTCTCAGACAGCCCACTAATGAGCAGACACTGAGGGAGTGGACGCAGTTAAAAGGACGCAGCAGAGAGTGAGAAAAGCTTGACAGGGCTGGATTTATGTGAGGAGGTTGAGAAAGATGGACTGGGCGATGCGCAGAGAAGGCTGAGCCACGTGAGGTGTTCAGACTGTAGCAGACACATGAAAGGATGTGCTGAGAAGGACAGGGACCAATTATGCTCATTAGCCAGGAAGCAGGGGCTTGATCTCTGGTGGGACCATTGAGATTATGATGGAGTCAGAGTTCAGCTATTCAATGGCAGAGAAGAAAGAAGTGGACCGTGGCCTCAAACACTACTGTGTCCGCTTACAAACCCCGTGACCTTGAGTATATTACTTAATCTCTCTGCGCCTTGGTTTTGCCATCTCCAAAATGGGAATAAAGTTTCAGCCTTCCAGGTGATCTTGAGTATTCAGCGACATAGACTATGTGTTCCCCAGGGCTGTGTTTGGCATTAGAGGTGGCATTCTCCTTCAGCCCCTTAGGATTCCGTGAGGGGGTATGCTGTGTGGTGTTGGTAGGGGCTGGGGACTCTCAGACCCTTAGTACAGAACTCAGTTCGGTCTTTGGGCAGCTCACGGAACTTAAAGGGAAGAGAGGGTTTCTGGATGTCCTTGCTTGACTCAGAAAATAGTCAACTGATTTCCAAAATTAGAACACATTTAGTTTGTTAAGTACTTTAAGACCAGGTAAGAAAAGTTCAAAAACAGGAAGTTCAAAACAGGAGAAATCAATTCTGGGTGGGAAGGTGCAGGGAAGAAGGAAGGAAGTGTATCTTGTGGGGGTGCCGACTATATGCCAGGCACTCTTTCATGTACTATTATATTCATATACTATTCATAGCTATTGAATTCTGCAGCGTAGCTTCTGTTAATTCCTCCTGCCCCTTCTTTTAACTGGATGAGAAAACACACTCAGAGAGGGTTTTATGTAACCCGCCCAAAGACAGGCAGTCAAAATATGGTAATCAGGATCCAAATTCAGATCTGACTCTGATATCCAAGCTCTGGCTTTACCGTACTGTTCCCACCGGGGGGTTACCAAACATCGATCAGGTTCTGCTGGGCATGAGGTGCCAACAAAGAAACTGGAGGGATGTAATCCATTTTAGGAAGGGAATCTTTCCTTCTTACGTTCTACTCCCTCTCCCCAACTCTTTGTCTGGCTTTGTAATTCTCATGAAATCAGACTGTCTGGTTTCAGTGTTTCCCAAAAGTCTGGGGAGAATACTGCTAATGATATGAGGCTGTGAGAAAAGTTGTTCTCTTTTTAATTCTCTTCTGTTCCTTCTGGAGAGACGCTCAGTTTGCTGCTACTCCTTTGGACCTTTCCAGCGTTTGTTCCAACCTTTTGAAAGGAGGAGAGAGGAGGGCTCTGGAACAGAGCTTTGGGCGAGCAATGTCATCTACCTGGAATTTAACACCATTGTCCCACTTACGTGGCATTTTTACCTTTATTGGGTAACCGATACTGATTTCCCGTTGATGTGATGGTATAGTTTCCTTTTATGGTAAATTAAGATAAAGTGACTTAATTAAATATATGAAGTCAATGATGGTATATGCCATCCACAGACCTATCAAAATTGGAACAGTCATCCAGAAATGTCTGAAATTTGAGAAACACTGATCCAGGCCCATATTGTCCCTTTATGGCAGAGATCAGAGTGCCAGTGAGAAGAACTTTCTCATTTGCCTACAAACATCCATGCCCAGAGTCACCTTCGAGCACGACCTGCACGGGGCTTTGGGGCTTGAGTAAGAACTTCTGCCCTATCACGGGGAGTCACTTACCTTCTCAGAGCTTTGTTTCTGTTAAATTACACAGATCTCTGGGGTTCTTCAGTAGCTCCCAGATTTCTGTGGCGATATCTCCCCTCCCTTTGCTCTTTGAGCTCAATAATTCTTAATGGGGCACCTCGTGCTCTAGGTTTGGGAGCCGGTGGCCAGAGTTAGAAATGGTGGAGACCGTGGGAAAGGTTACCACTCATTCAGTCTCACCAACGTTCTCTCTTGTCTGAGTGACTGCTCCAACTGGCCCACAGAACGGGGTAGGGGGACAGCTCTTTTGAACTAATATGACACTGAACCCTTCAGAGGATGGTGTGGGATTTAACCCCTCAGAGAGCTGACTTTACTCAGCGTGGCTCTACACTTAATGTCTGGTTTAATTTTACCAATGGCTGTAGCTCTGTTAGTGACTTCTAGAATACAAGAACAATGTTAGTCCAAGTTGTCCTGTAAATGGACATTTATTTATTTATTTATTTATTTATTTTAATTTTTTTTTTTCAACGTTTATTTTATTTTTGGGACAGAGAGAGACAGAGCATGAACGGGGGAGGGGCAGAGAGAGAGGGAGACACAGAATCAGAAACAGGCTCCAGGCTCTGAGCCATCAGCCCAGAGCCCGACGCGGGGCTCGAACTCACGGACCGCGAGATCGTGACCTGGCTGAAGTCGGACGCTTAACCGACTGTGCCACCCAGGCGCCTGTAAATGGACATTTAATTGTGAATAGCATTTGGTCAATTTTCTAATTCTTTTCCGTATCCAAGCAAAGCTAATTAGAAATTTCAATTCTGTCTTTCTAGTCTGGGACCTACCGTGGCAATAAGAGCTTATATTACCACAGGCTTGTAGGGACTGAGAAACTTTTGCTCTAAAGGGCAGGATGGTAAATATTTTAGGCTTTGCAGACCGTACATACAGCTCAAGCAGGGCAGTGTGAACGCAATCATAGACAGTAAGAGAAATGAATGAGCTTGCAAGTGTTTCAGTAGGACTTGATTTATGAAATCAGGTAGTGGGTTGGATTTGGCCCACAGGCCACAGGTTGCCAAACCCTGCTCTAAAGTGTATTGATTTTTCTACCCTTTCCACTATGCCACATGCTCACTCACACTCTCAGTGACTTTGATTAGGAAGCAAGACAGCCTGGTGGTTGAAAAGGCTTGGGTTGGGACAAGACTCTTCTGTGCATTGCTATCCAATATTCTGTGAATCATAAAATGGGTAAAAAATATGCATGCCTTTCAGAACTTATAAGAATGAAATGAGACACATATGTCACATGCCTGACACATGTTACATGTCATTTGCAGCTCTAATCTCCGTTGTCCTCCCCCAACATGCTATTAAATCAGAATGATAGCCTCTCCTTCTTTGCTAACACTCACAAGGTCTCCTTACAGAACAAACAGCCTTTTCCACTTCCCCAATGAGCCTGGGTTGAGCAGACATAATTTCCTCAGGTGCGGTGTGTGGCTGTTCTTGGCTTTCTGGCCTGCTGGGCTCCGCTGAGTCTTGGGTGTGGAGAAAATCAAGCAGCCTCTTCCAGGAACTCAGTGAAAAAGAATTTCTAGGCAGGATGCCTAAAAGCTACACTATGTTCTTAGAAAGCAGCTGTTGTATCTGTTAAGAGCTGACTATGTGAGACCATTGGCAGAAGCTGTTTTTTTGAGGGCTGACTCAGAAGTAGGGCTCCAAAGGCTATAAGTGCCACCACCACTGCCACCATGGCCAAGGACCAACACCACTCCAAGACAATCCTGGGAGGGTGGTTTGCTCCAGAGATCTGACAGCTGTCCGGACAGAGCCTTCGCCTGCTCTCTGTAGACCGGAGACCCATTAACTCTACCCGGTTCAAGATGAAAAGCGGTGGAAGAGGGACAGAAGAAGACAGGACATCAGCAGGTGACTTGGGCTTCCTTCCATGGCTGTGTCACACGAGAACTCTGTGCAAGCCAAGCTGACTTCTGTTCCTGCTGTTCAAGTTTGCTATCTCGGAATCTTTAACATTCAGAGGTGACACAGCCTTTGATAAATGCCTTTTAGCCTAGCCCTTTTGTTTTCTACCATAGCAGGCTGAGTGAGGTCCAGGGAGAATATGGCAATTGCCTAAAACCATACAGATCTCATGCTAACATCATGTCTTATGAATTTCCCATTTTGGGGCTGTAGTCACAGTGAGATATATGAATTTCTGTTTGAGAGTCTTCTAAGGATTTAAGTGTTGAATAACTTAGAGTTTCTCCTCTCTTACTTCACAACCCAATTTATCAGCCAGTTCCCACTGTATATACACATACACACACGTATTTATGTGTGTGTGTATATATATATTTATAATTTACATATTCATTCATTTATTATTTATCCATTTCATAAATGTGGAGTGCCTTTTTTGTTTCAAGTGCTGTAATTAGGATCTGTGTAGTGTGTGTGTGTGTGTGTGTGTGTGTGTGTGTAATTGTATGTGTGTGAGCATGTATGCATGTGCGTTGGGGAGGGTATGGTATAATAGCAAGCAATTCAGATTTGGTCCTTATGAATTTATAGTTTCATGGTTTCTATGGGTCAGAAATGGGAGAAGGGCTCAGCTAGATAGATATCATTTGTGGTCTCCCACTAGATTTCAGGCTGATGTGGGCTGGGAACTTTATTCTTCTGAAGGCTTACCTGGGGCTGAAAGATCTACTTCCAAGTTGGTACTCTCCTAGTGCTGGCCAGTTGGTGCTGGCTGTTGGTCGGGGGCCTAGTGCTTCTGCATGAGGATGTTTGAGTGTTCTCATGGTATTGGTGGTTGACTCTCTCCAGAGTGAGCAATTCATGAACCCAAGCCAGACGCTGCAAGGAGTTTTATGACCTAACCATGGGTGTTACACATCTTCACTTCTGCCGTATTTAGTTGGCCAGTCATGAATCAGGGTGGGAGGTGATTCACTAAGGCATGAATGAATACCAGTAGGTAAGGCTCATTGCCAGCCATATTGTAGAATGGCTTCCACGGAATATAAGTGGGAAACATATGCATAATTATCATCCTGTGTGATAAATCGCGTAAAATAGGAAGTATAGAGCTTGAGACAGCAAAAGATGAGTATAATTTGCCTTCTCTGAAGTTGGGGGAGGGTGACAGTAGTGGTTCTGTTAAAGGCTTTTTGGAGAAGATGGAATTTAAGCTGAGGCATGACTGTGGAGTAGGAATTGGACAGGCTTGGGAGTGAGGGTGTGGGAAGAGTGTTACAGGCAGAAGGAAGAACATTCTTTAGGTTGCAGCTTGAATGCCACTCCCTCCAAAACTCTAGTCCCAGGAGATGTAGGACAAAAAAGAGTCTTGTACTTAAATAAGCTGGGAAAATATAGTCTACTACAGTTCTTGTGAAAGATTTACAATTCTCACTGATAAGTCAAGGTCTGAGAAATTTTGCACTGAAGAGACCTTTCAACAGTTCCACTCTAAACTTATTTGAACACGGAAAAATGTAATGTTCGATGGGGCACATTTTGGGAAAAATTTTACTAGACAAGCAGGTCAGTACCTTTGATGGCACCATAACCTTCTCAACTATTTAGAGGGCTAGAGAAGAAGCCAAGCTGTTTCCTTACCTGAAGAGTAAGGAGCAGAGAATTCACTCATTTATCACTTTATTAGTGAACTGTCTCTGACTGTGAGAGATGAAATCTGATTCGAATAGGCCTGAAACCCAAACTGGGCAATTATTAGTTCACATAAGGAGAAGATCAAGGATAGATGTTCAGGCTTACCTGACCCAGGTATTCAAACCGGATCATCAGAAATCTGAATTGACCTTATTCTCAGCCAGAGTCTCCCCAGCTGATGGCTAAGAGACCCACCAGAAACTTCAATTCATTGTATGCCAGCTGTGTAACCGTGAACAAAAATGATGTCTGATTGTTTCAGCAAAGGCTGATGATGGACATTGATTGGTTTGGTGTAGGTCATAGGCAAAACGTATACAGTGTTATACATTGGCTTCATCTGGGCCAAGTGACATCTTTTGGAGCTAAGGGATTGAGGGTAGCCCTATAAAAAATGCATGGATTTAGAGAGAGAGAGAAGAATGAGTCATTCTTCAAATGGTAGAGGGGAATTCTTGGACCAAGGGATCCAGGCAAATAAAAATAAAAGATGTCCGTTCCCACTTCCATAGATTAATTGATCGTTTATTAAATTCAGTTTCTTGGCTATCCATAGAGAATGTATCCTTCCCTTCAAAGGACATGGAGTCATGGATACCAAAGGGTCACCCAGACTGGGTCACTAGCTGATGATTTTACTTCTGTACCCAGCCTTCCAATTCAAAAGTTCCAATTCATGCCTCAGAGAAGCTAGAAATGACCACCTGACTGTCATATAGACAAAATGACAAGGGTGTTTCTTGCAGGTGCCAAAGGTCTGTGAGTATAATGGTGTTCTAAAAAAGGCTGGGCCAAAGCCAGAGAGGGTAACTCATTCATTCTAAACCAATGGTTCTCACCTGTCTCTAGCTATCATAATCATTTAGGAGGTTGAAAAATACAAATGGCAGGGGCCTAACTTTCTATATTTTTACTTAATTGGTCTGGGGTAGGGCCACTGAACATGGGTCTTTTTCAAAGTCTCCCAGTCTAGGCAAACCATAAGAGACTCTGGAATACAGAGAACAAACTGAGGGTTGATGGGGTGGGATGGGGGAGAGGGGCAAATGGGCGATGGGCATTGAGAAGGGCACTTGTTGGGATGAGCACTGGGTGTTATATGTCAGTGATGAATTATGGGAATCTACTCCCAAAACCAAGAGCACACTGTATACGCTGGTGTGTTAGCCAGCTTGACAATAAGTTCTATGAAAAAAAAAGTCTCTCGGTCTATTATGATGTGCAGCCAGGACAGAGGAGCATTGCTCTAAACAGACCATAAGCTGCTTGAGAGCTGCTTGAAGATGTGTTCTGATCATCATTGACTCCTTAGCACGTAGCACAGTGCCTCACATATAGTAAGTGCTCAAGAATTACTTTTTGAACGAATGAACGAATGAATGAATGGGAGACTTCTATAAGCAAGAATCAAAACCTTGGTTTCCCCTTTCCTCATACATCCTGGGCATCTCGAAAAGCAAGGGGCAAGTTTTTTTTTTTTTTTTTTTGAAGGGAAAAACGTATCTTCCAAGTGCCACGTACAGGAATCTTGGGAATTTTCACAGCACTGTGGTGAGAAAGGTTTTTTCCTTTTCCCCACTTAACTAACAGGGCACTCAATCAGAGAGCACACAAATGATTTGCCTCGGGGCCTCAGAGAGGAATAATGATAGGTTTGTGGGGTCTCTGGTGCAATTACAAGTAAGCTGATGGAAAGAGATTAAGGCTGCAATTTGGAAACATAAAAGGTTAATATAGGGTAGATGTTTTGGACCTGAATTTGATTTCTGGGACAGCTGACCAGCGCTAGATTCACATTACTTCCAGTTGAGAAGTATTATTTGTGTTGATCCTGCCGGAGGCTCCTGTCAGGCCCTGTCAGCTGCCCCTGCCCAAGCTGTTCCTCAGAAGCATCCAGTGAGATGTAGGTTATTCCAATTCTTTCTAGATTGACGGAAGCCACTGCATCAACGGTCCTAGTTTCATGAACTGTTGGGTTTAGAAATTGGTTTTGTTGTATCATTCTTGAGGGAATGGCTGTGAAGCCCAAGGGCCACAGCCACAGCAAAAGCTGCTGGTCTCCAACTGGGGGGTGGGGGGCAGGGGGAAGGATGCTTCTGTTAGCCCTTCTCTGCTGGATCACTTAGGTCCATCTCTCCTTCCCCAAGGCACTGGTTCTCATGGGCTCTGGAGCCAGGCTTCCTGGTTTGTGCCCCAGCCCCACTCCTGACGGTGTGAACTCTATCGCTCGCTTTACCTCTCTGAGCCTCAGTTCTCCCATCCATCAAATGGGGACAAAATAGCACCTACTCTTCTTGCTGTGAAGAGTAAATGAATATTTCTACACACACACACACACACACACACACACACACACACACACGAATATTCTATTCTAAAATGTATGTGTGTCTTAGAAGAACGCTAAACACATTGTAGGTGTCCAGGAAATCTTAGCGAAGTTACATTGCTGGCTTTTATGCATGACTACCCACCACATCTGTCAACATGCCCTGATTGAGCTCAATCCTTTTCTCTCCTCCATATCGTATTCTAGAAAAATCCCATTGGCTAACTTGGCTCATGTCCACCGCCCTGGTTATCTTGGCTGTGAGGCCAGGAAACCTCTGTGAAGGGAGGCCTCTGGGGCTGTGCACTGCATGCTGACATGGCCACCTGTCATGCTGTATGTTCTGCTGTGTTCCATCCTTTACAAACTGAGGTCACATGCTCTTCTCCAGAGGAAACCTTTCTTGTGTCTGATGACTGGACTGGACCTTGGTTGCAGGTGCCATGCCCCTTGAAGGATGTGGTCGCTAACCAGTTACTTCCTCCTGGTGCTGTATCTGTCCATCAGCCCTGTTTCAGCTAATTGTCTCCCCTTTGCATCTGTTTCTCTTTTATTTCTGGACAGGAATTAAAGAATTGCTTTTAAGTGTCTGTCCTCATGGTCAGACCATAGTTTCCATGAGGGCACAGGCCATTCCTGTCTTTTCAGCTTCATATTTCCCTTGCCAAGCTCAGTGCATGGTCCATGATCTATCTAAATTCATATTTATTAACCTTTTGTTGAAGGCTGTGCTCAACCCTGACTATGCATTGGGTGCCAGTGCGATAGAAGGAAGAACAAGAAACGTTAAAATTAGAGAAACTTGAAGTCATGTAATTATGTTGCTAGAAGTTCATGCAGTCATTCAACTTGGGTCTCATGGATCCCTCCTGAGGTAGGGATCTACTGGAAGTAGTAATGACTCTGAGAAGTTGTTCCTGTTCCTCGGAGGGCCCTCAATACCCAAAGGTTTGAGAACCCAAATAGGTTCCAAAGCCGGAGCAAGTCTTGAGGACTTTCCTGTTCAACGTAAATCCACAAAGTCTCATGTCATCGAGTGATCCTTGCTTCTTCCTGACCCATTTCCAGCTCCTGGTCCTCACCCTCATAATCTACACTGGGCATATGTCCCTTCCTCCATCTTGATCTGATTCACATCATCGGCTTGTGTGTGTGTTCCCATCTCTGACCCTCATCCACGCGTGTAGATATCTTCCTGTTCGACTCTAAGGCTGGCTTCCATTCCTGGCATACCGCTCCTGGCTACATGTTGAAACCCATTTCTCCAGAGAGGCTTGACACCTGCCGTACAGAGGAAACCACCAGAGGATGGCTACTTAACTGGGAGGGATGTACCTGGTACTTGAGAGCTTTTAAGATCCCTTCCAACTCTGGGGTTCTATATCAGAAGAGCAAAAAGTAGATAAGGTATCATCTCAGTGTAGCACTCCTACAAAGTGCTCAATGAAAATCCGCTTTAAAGGGATATAATAGTTTATAGGTGTAGAAACCTTACACATTTTTTTTTAACTTGGTCCACATGTGTAGGAGGCATTTACAGTCCCATGTCATGGATGAGGAAGAGTGGGTCCCAGAGATTTTAACTGATTTACTCAAGGTCAACAGAACATGTCAGCACATGAACATAGATTTTTTTGTTTCTAAATTTATTCTCGTAACGTGGTTTACACGGAAGCATTTGAAGGGAGGAAAGGGAAGAGATTTGGGGAGGGGAAAAAAATGACCCACCTTGTGACTTCCCCAAAGTGTAAGAGAGTCTTTAACGTGTTGTATAGTTTTCTAAGAATTGATCCCACTTAAATACCACATTTAAAGGTGGGGCAAAGTCTGTAATAGCCTGAGGCCAAGAAGGCATGCGCACAGAAAAAAATTCTTGCTTTTCTTTAATTATGCCATTACAAAAAAAAAAAAAAATCCCACAAAAGGATAAGCGTATATTATTACACTTTTACCTATACTGGCAATTAAGATTGTGATCTGGATGACTACTAGAGCTTGTAATGAGATTATACTCTCCTATTAAAAGCATGATCCAGTGGTGTAATGAAGAACGTTTCATTTCTACTTACTGTGCTGTTGGTCTTAGGGGGAGCTGCTAAAAGTCATCGAAAGGCGTTTTCAGTGAGGAAGATCCACACCAGAATGTTACGGTGCTTGTGAGTCCAAAGTACTTAGAATTTAAATGTTGCTTTGTGGTATTTTGTATTCCCTCCCCCCTCCCACCCCCTGGCCAATTCTGTCATTCCACTTTGGAAATGTTTACTGTTTTTCCTTTCTTTTTTTGTTAGTATATTTCTGAAGGGCAGTGCTATAATTTCTACAAATAATAACTGGAATCAGCAGAGAAATATGCTCCCCTTTGATGCATTAGAAGGTGCTTGGTAAATTCTCTAAGTACCATGACAGTAAAAGATATCTTTGTTATTGTTATTTGTTGGGGAACATCATCAGAAAGACTGATTGACCCATAAGCTGGACCTGAGCCTTGGAGGCTCCTCGCCCCCTCCCGTGTCCTTGGAATGTGGGTTCTGCTTGCTCTTCCTGTTTATAAAGGCTGCTCTAAGGACATGGCCTTGAGAGAGTGGTGTGGTGTTGAAAACACTGCATGGTATATGTGACTGTGCCCCGTTAGGGTCTTTGCTATTATTGAAATTGCCACTTACCAACCTGGAGTAGCCTGCCTCTTTCTTCAGTCTCTGCTTGTCTACCAATGGGGGTTGGGTTCACATTACACCTGGGAAGCTCCCAGTAGGGTTGTCGACCAACACTATTGTTCAGGTTTATTTTAATCTTTATAGTATGTCAAATATTATTATTATTATTTTTAACCTAATCGTCCAATTGCTATCGAAACACACTGGTTTCAAAGCTTCATTGACATTGATCTTTTGTCTGGGAGCCATTTTGTATTTGAATTTTTTAATACACTGTCCATAATAAGGATTCTTTGGAGGCGGGTGGGGGGGGTTGGCAAGTGACAATAAGCCTTGAACTGGCTGGCTAAAGAAAAAAAGCCTTTTTTCAAAGCTTCGTTGACATTGATCTTTTGTCTGGGAGCCATTTTATACTTGGATTTTTAAATACAGCATCCATAATAAGGATTCTTTGGTGGGGGGGGGGGGAACAAATGACAATAAGCCTATCTTGCACTGGCTGGCTAAAGAAAAAAAGGCTTTTTTCTTTTTAAGTTTCTAAAAAGATACAATTATGTACAGGGCTCTCTTAAAAAGTTCTTTGGGTTTCTCTCTCTTCCTCTACTTCTCTGTCTTTCTCTCCCTCTCTCTCAACCTCTGTTTCTCTCTCTGAATCTCTCTCTCTTCTTCCCTTCCTCCCTTCTTCTCTCCCTTTCTCTTTGTTTCTCTCTCCCTCTGAATCTTTCTCTTTCCTTCCATCTCAGTCTCTCCTCTCTCTTTCCTGAATCTCTCACTCTCTCTCTCTTTGTCTGTCTGTTTCTGTCTCTCTCCTTCTCCACTTGGCTTTCCTGTGTGTTGTCTTCATTTCTAGGCCTCTTTTCCCTAGGTTGCAGCTGGATTGTCCCCAGGAGCGCCAGGCTCAACTTTCTATCTACCATTAAAGGTTCTCTGCACAGAGAGCAAAACTTCCCTAAGATTTCTGCAAAAACTCTGATGGGGACCCTTATTCTTCAGGCTTGGATGCCATGCTCACTTATAGCCATTCTTTAAGACTTACTCTTCACTGTGCAATCTGGGCCACAAGACCACCAGAGAGAAGGGGGAAGGAGTGGTTCTTCAAAGACAGGATGTTACCAGAAGTGAGATGAGAAACTAGTCCACGTCCATACGTGTCCTTTAAAGCAGCTGTATCTAACGTCTCCCTGGGCACAGCCTTGACGGGCAGTTCGCTACCTTTTGCTGACACCTGTGTTAATTTTTGGATAGCAATGAATCTCAGGAAATCCTTCATGCCATTAAAGCAGAATTTCTCTGAACTTCCAACCCTGGTTCCAGTTTCAACCTCTGACATCAACACTAAACAAACCCAGCAATTTTTTCATGGAATAAAGTCCTTGATACATGGAGACAACAGGCTTGCCTCCACAAAAGCTCCTTTCCAAGGCAAACTTCCTTTGCTTTCTCAATGCTTTCTCTTATTTAATTTTAATTATTTTATTTTATTTTAAGTTTATTTATTTTTGAGAGAGAGAGAGTGAGGGGGGGGGGGTGGGAGGGCAGAAGGAGGGAGAGAATCCCAAGCAGGCTTTGTGCTCTCAGCACAGAGCACTACTGGGTCTCCTGAAATCATGACCTGAGTCAAAATCAAGGGTCGGAGGCTTAACCAACTGAACCACTTGAGTGCCCCACTCATATTTTAAACTAGAGTTATTCTGATGTCTTTCTTTCTCTATCTTCTGTCATATTTATCCAATCACCAAGTTCTCATTACTCTGCCTTCTAACTAGGTTTCCACTATCTTTTTTTTTTTTCCATATCTTTTTTTTTCCATATCTTTTTTTTTCCCTTTAGGCATTGTTTTCATTTCTAGTCTACAATCAGCCTGAACACAGCCCTAATCTTGGGGTGTACCCTAGATATTCTGGGGTGGGTAAATCTATGATTCTTATTTTATAACTATTTGACTATTGTAAAAAACATACCTTAATTCCATTTCCTCCTAAATACCTTATTTGTTTAAGCTTGTTAGTGATTCTGATTCTGGAAGTTTACCATGATAAACAATTAGCTGCTCCCTTAACATAATTTCAGGAGGTAACCAAAAAGCTTCAACTTCTTGAAGAAGCCAGATCTGACTTTTGCAATTAAAAATTATTTTTTCTTCTCTTTTATTATTATTTTTTAAATCTTAACTTATTTTTGAGAGAGAGAGTGCGAGTGAGGGAGGAACAGAGAGAGAGGGAGACACAGAATCCGAAGCAGGCTCCAGGCTCTGAGCGGTCAGCACAGAGCCCGACGTGGGGCTCGAACTCACGAACCGTGAGATCATGACCTGAGCTGAAGTTGGCCGCTTAACCGACTGAGCCACCCAGCTGCCCCCCAAAATTATTTTTTCTTTTAAATATGAGTATAGTTGACACACAATGCCAAAGCATATTTTTTAGTTTTGTTTTTCCCATCCTTCTCTTTTATCCAAGTTCATGTACACACAGAGTTTACGTATGATTTCTGTCTTTCCCAAACTTGTCATGGTCTACTCTGGAACACTGGTTTCTCAATTTTAGTCTTCAATCCATTTAGTTGTGTAGAACAGGAATTCACTAAGGATCCAATATGTGCCAGGTCCTGGCCGTAGGCATTCAGCAAGTCAAGGAAGAGAATTGTACCTATTTTATTCCCAGGTTGTACATAAAACCTTTTGCCAACGATCCCTTGTAATGTTCATCAAATATATATTCTAATTCCCTGGATGAGAATAAGGGATTGAGGCCTGGGATTTGGTCAGTTTTGGGAATACAGAGATGGATGAGGCTTTATCTTTTCCCTCAAGGATCTCACGGTTCAGTGATAGAGACATATTAGTGGCTGAATGTCAATACAGTTATTTCTATGACAGCAGTATGCACCAACATGTGATAATTCAGCAAAAAGGGCACCTAGTCCAGTTTGGGGGAGTAGGAAGGCTGCTGGAAGGAAGTGATATTTGGACTGAGTCTTGGCAAAGTGGAGAAGCAGCGAGATTTTGGAGAGAGAAAACTGTGTAAAGACACGGAGGACTGAGAAACAGAACACAATTAGCACTTCTTGGTCCCTTAAAGACTCGAACAGAAGCTGGGCTTAAAGACAGGTCATTTCCCCCCTCCGCCCCCCCCCCCAAATAAATAAAGACAGGTCATTCCCTGGCTTATCAGTGCCCCTGGGGAATTTGGATCTCTTTGTGTATGCATGTGCTAAAGGAGCACACTCCCATTACTCTTTAAAGAGTTCAAGATTCTCAAAAGCCTTATTTTCCCTTTTTTCTTTATTATTATTAATTATTATTTAAATTTTAGTTAATATACAGTGAAATATTGGTTTCAGAAGTAGATTTCAGTCATTCATTACTTCCATCCAACACCCAGTGCTCATCTCAATGTGACCTCCTTATTGCCCATCCCCCATCGAACCCATCCCCCACCCACCTCCTTCCCTCAACCCTTAGTTTGTTCTGTATCATTAAGAGTCTCTTATGGTGTGTTTCCCTTGCTTCTCATCACCCGCCTCCCATATATTCATCTATCTTGTTTCTTAAATTCCACATATGAGTGAAATCATATGATATCTGTCTTTCTCTGACTTATTTTACTTAGCATAATATATTCTAGCCCCATCCATGTCATTGCAAAAGACCAGATTTCATTCTTTTTGATGGCTGAGGAATATTCCATTGTATGTATCTATATCTATATCTATATCTATATCTATATCTATATCTATATCTATCTATATCTATATATCACATCTTTATCCACTCTCCATTGATGGATATTTGGGCTCTCTCAATAGATAGTTTGGCTCTCGTTGATGATAATACTCTTATAAATATTGGGGTGCATGTACCCCTTCAAATCTGTATTTTTGTACCCTTTGGGTAAATACCTAATAGTGCAATTGCTGGATCATAGGGTAGTGCTATTTTTAGGTTTTTGAGGAATCTCCATACTGCTGTCCAGAGTGGCTGTATCAGTTTGCATTCCCACCAACAGAGCACGAGGGTCTATTTTCTCTTGTCCATCAGTTTCAGCCAGTAATTATTGAACACATTGTATGAGACAGGTACTTTGTTAGCTATTTCACATCCATAATTTTATTAGGCTCTCATAACAATCCTTTGAGCTATATCTTGGGTTAGGGAAAACTAAGTATCCCCCAATTTCCACTCCCCACTATTTATATAGTGATAAAATCCCCCCATCCTAGATACATAGCTGTCCAGAATAACACTAAATTCTCCCAACCTTCCTTGCAGATATATATGGCCACATGACTAAGTTCCGGCCAATGGGATGTAAGCTGGGGTGTTATCTGGACGTTTCCAGAAACTTTCCTTACTAGAGATTGGTATAAATGTTTTGTTCCTTTAGGCATTTATATCTATTGAGTTGAATGTATGAAGGCAGGTGTTGGATCAGCCTTCTTAAACTACGGGGTGACCTTGGAAATAGAGTCCCCTTGCATGGAGGGAAAACAAGATAGGAGGAACTTAGGCTCTGAAATCTATGCAGAGTGTAGCTGCCAAAAGTCCCTGACTGTCGACCTCTGCATCTTTTACAGATTAGAGAAATAAACGTCTACCGTGTGCAGACCATTGTTATTTTTGTGTCTCTGTTTGTTTCAGCTGAACTAATTATCTCCATTATACAGATGAGAAGAATGAGGCTCAGAAAAATGGAAGTATCTGCCCATGGTGTCTAGCAAGTGTTTGAGACATAGGCATGCTGATTTTAACACCAAGGTTCTGGGGCGCCTGGGTGGCTCAGTCGGTTAAGCATCCGACTTCGGCTCAGGTCACGATCTCACAGTTCGTGAGTTTGAGCCCTGCGTCGGGCTCTGTGCTGACAGCTCAGAGCCTGGAGCCTGTTTCAGATTCTGTGTCTCCCTCTCTCTGACCCTCCCCCACTCATGCTCTGTCTCTCTCTGTCTCAAAAAGAAACGTTAAAAAAAAAATTAAAAAAAAAAAGATCAAGGTTCTTGTCACTATTCCAGACTGTTTCACTTGCTGTGATTTTTTTCCTATTCCACTTCAATTAAGTTATGATTGCCTAAGGCTGGCCCTCAATACAGTTTGACCCAGAAGCCGTTTAATGTTGATGTGATTTAACTCTAATTTTTAAGAAATAACTCTTGGGTTTCTTTACTTCAGAAACCCAGGAGCTGAAAGATTGGTAGGGCGATAGGGTCAAGAATGTTCATTAGGCACCATGACAGCAAATTTTGTTATCTGCATTTTATAGTACAACCTATTGTTTATCCAATCATCTTTTAATTAATTAGTAATTAAAGTCGGTAAGGATGTGAGGATGCCCATTAATAAAGCTGAGCAAATTGTTCTCATGGTCTGAGGACGGGTGAATTTCAATCATTGCTCTCTCTCTTTTTTATTTACAGTCCAAATCAGTTACCTTTCCTATTATACTTTATTGTTCAGTTTTGCCAGTAGTGCTCAATGGGGCAAATAACCTGGCAAAAAGCATGAAACGCATGTCCTCATCTGAGCTACGTCACCCACTTCCTCTGTGACCTTGAGTAGCATGCTAATCTTAACCGCTAGTTAAGATGACGCTCAAAACAACTGGGTGGTCAACTGAGGTAGATTGTTTTGGCTCATCTTAAGACAAAATCCTATATGCATAGAATAACAAGGACCTAAAAGGCTGTTTTCTGTCATGTCCTCATTTTGGGGAACCCCCCCCCCCCCGCCACACACACACAAAGAAAGAACACTGGAGTGAGTGTCAAATACTTCAACTGGCTGGCCACCCAAATTGTCCTATATTTTAGTTAAACTGCACAGACATAACTGTTTTCTGCCTTATTTAAATAAACTCTTAAATGCTTTCTCCACGGACTAATGAAAGCATCGCACCATAAAAAGTGTATTAGTGTGTTTCATGAGATGTCAGCAGGTGTCCTGAAGCAAAGTGTGTTGACTCCAGCACACATCCTTTCTCTCAGCCCTCTTTCATCATCAAGGTGGACTGTAATCTACTTAGATTGTACCAGTCATGAGCCTAGTCGGGTCTAGACAAGCTAGAGCCTTTGCCATTCTCCTTTGTCATCTTCCTGCCCCAAGAGCAAAACTTTCTCGCTGCCCTGGCTTATGTAGCTTTCTCCAAATGGAAGAGCTTCGACCCTTGCCCAATCCCAACCTGACTCTTACTCTGATGGTCTCTGGTCTCATCTCTCTGCAAAAACATTTGCTCTTTCTTGTCAAAGCCTTTCAAGAATCCAGTAGGTGCTGGATAGATAGTTACAAATGGAATAAGTAAAAAGTAAGTAGCTGGTAATTCTAATCTTTTGCTCATTTTTTGGGCCCTGGGCATGGTGAGAGTGTGCCTAACCAATTCTGGGCCTGGATTCTGTGGCTAGAATTTACCCATAGTGCCATCAAGACAGACTGGATAGGAGGTGTGATAAATACCAGTTGGTGATGTATTGAACATTGGAGAGAAATACCCTGTAACTTGTAGAAGTTGGGGGTTTATTGTTATTTTGGAGTACTGCTGCTCTCTAGGTCTTAGATTAATGCCTTAGATTAATGTATTCGAGATATTTTTTATTCCAAAAAAGAGAAGATCCACACTTCTAAGAATCATGAAAATCCATTGCTGGTGGGACCCAAAATGGTACAGCCACATTGGAAGATGGTTTGTTTCTTACAAAACTAAACATACTCTTACCATATCCTCCAGTAATTGTGCTCCTTGGTACTTACCCGAAGGAGTTGAAAACGTATGTGTAACACAAAACGGGCGCACAGATGTTTATGGCAGCTTTATTAATTTTTGTCAAAACTTGGTAGCAACTAAGATGTCCTTTAGGGGTGAATGGATAAATCGACCGCAGTACCTCCAGACAATATACTATTATTCAGTGCTCTAACGACATGATCTTTCAGGCCACAAGAAGACATGGAGAATGCTTGCATACACGTTACCAAGTGAAAGAAGCCAATCCCAAAAGGGATTATTTCATTCTGGAAAATGCAAAACTATGGAGACAGTAAAAGATCAGTGGTTGCCAGTGGCTGGGGAGAAGAAGGGATAAACAAGTGGAGAACCGTGGAATGTGGGGGCAGTGACGCCATTCTGTATTATACGACAGTGACAAATACATGTCAGTGTATTTTCCAAAACTCTTGAATGTACAATGTGAACAGTGAACTTTAGTGTAAAGTGTGTACTTAGGGATGAGGATATGTTAGTGTAGGTTCATCAGTTGTAGCAAATGTACCAGTCTAGTTGGGCAGGTGATAGTTGGGGAGGCTATGGGTGTCGGGGCAGGAAGGTATGAGAATTCCCTGTACTTTCTACTCAATTTTGCTATGAACCTAAAATTGTTAAAGAGGTTAAGTCTATTTTTTTTAAGTTCTTTGTTTTTCTTTTTTAATGTTTATTTATTTTTGAGAGAGAGACAGAGAGCATAAGTGGGGCAGGGGTGGAGAGAGAGAGGGAGACACAGAATCCAAAGCAGGCTCCAGGCTCTGAGCTGTCAGCACAGGGCCTGATGCGGGGCTTGAACCCACGAACCGTGAGATCATGACCTGAGCTGAAGTCAGATGCTTAACCCACTGAGCCACCCAGGCGCCCTTAAGTCTACTTAAAGAAGGAATTAATATTTTGGCACCTACGATGTTCCAGGTGTTGTGGTGGGCACTTTGCACACGCTACTCATGGATTCTTTTAACAGGGGAACGGGAGATTAAAGAACTCAGGCTCCGAAAGTTTAACTTTTCCAAGTTCATAAAAAAAAAATAAGGAACAGAAAAGAGATATGAGTGCACACACCTGTCAGGATCGGAAGTCTGCATTCAACCACGGTAACCCTCAGACCGACAAAATTTGAACAAACATCCCTCCAGCCTCACTCTGCTCCCCACCGCATGAGTATGCTTCTCTCCACGAGCGAGTGGGCCTATTGTCCAACGTGTCTCACGGGCAGCAGCTGGAAACTGGCACCTGAGAGATCTTATAAAAATCTGTCTGGCTTTTTGCCTTCCTTATTACTGCACCCGGGATAATTATAACAGCCCTTTGTCTGTGGAAACTGACATCAAAGCTCCTCACAAAGAGTATCTCTGGTGGGAACTATGATTATCCCCATTTTATGGCTGGAGAAACTGAGGAATGGATTCGTTAAGTGGATTGCCCAAGGTCAGCTGGTGAGTCAGGGAATCGAGTCTACATCTGCTGGACTCCCAGGCTTCATACAAGGCCTTGCACCATAATCCTGCTCTTGGCCCAACACACCTACCATATTCATTAGATGAATATTGCCGTTTCCCAGATAAAAATTAAGGGATTAAATGTAGCCAAATAACAGCATCCGTATCACTGTAAAGTCCAGAGGAAAGGAGTCTCTGTTTCTCTGGGAAATAGGTCACCAGACCTAGTGTTCTGCTTAAGCTTTTAGAGTAGAGATCCTGGGAATGCAATTCCAGCAGCTCAAGAAACTGACAGCCACTTATGCAGTGGCCCTTTTTATCCTTCAGAGAGGGCCAGTTTGCTGGTCATTTAGGAGGCTTACACCACCTTGCCCTTTTTTTAAAAAAAATTATTGACATTTTAGTTCGTCGTACCACCTTGCCTTTGACTGATGCACTGCTTTTGAAGCACACTGAGTTGTGTGCCATTATGTAGAGGAATAGGCATTATGGGAAGAAACTACTGCGTTGGAAGGTTGAACCAGATTTACAGTCTTTATTCGCTGCCTGGAGTTGTGTTTGAGAGGGGGCAGTTTGACTTGCCCTGTGTGGAATTTGCGTGTCTGAACATTAATGAGGCCTATACGTACTAAGGGGTTTAATGTGCTAATTAAGGCAGAATTCTGCAATTTTTGTCCAAGGCAGGTTATATGGCAAAAATCTTGTCTTTAAGGCTGAAAACTACCTAAAATCCATTTGCTGGGATTCTGGTCCCATCTGGGGAGGGGCTGCCAGGAGGATGAGTCTTCGTGTAAAGAGAAATGAGCCTCCTGCAGTCTTGGGCCAAGGGGAGAGAACAGGGCTGTCCCACTCAACCCATGAGGTCTGGTGACTTAAATCCTTCTTGGGAGATGCTTGGAAAAGACTAGTCTGAATCTACCTAGATATGAAATTCGAGGTGTCAATCAATTCTTCTAGCTACCTACTAGTTAGATGAGCTTTCATTCTCTCTGCCTGCAAAACTCAGCTCATCTCTCAAATTTCACCGCCCCCCCCCCCCCACCGAAGGCTTTGCTTCAAGGCAGAATTAGATACTCTTTCTCCCCTGCCCACTCAGCACTTTGTTCTTACCACTGGCGTGGCACCTATCAGAGTCCTGCATTGTTTATGACATCTAGGTCTCTACCATAAGATTGTGAGCTCCTTATGCGACATACCCCATTTGAACCGAAGCATTTGGGATCAATAAATATGTGTGACGTTGACTTGACTGATCAAGAACCACATGGGAGATCCCTTGTACTGTCTTAGGACCTCACCAGTTCTGGCCCTACCCTGACCTCTGCCATCTTCTGTTTGGATTTTCCTGTTACTTGTATCATTCAGGGTCTGTACAAGGACCCAAATGACACACTAAGTCTGTGTTTGAGGAGAGTTCCATAAAGGTCTATCTATATAAATGTGTGAAAGGATAGAGGGAACCCACAGGGATAGTGCAGTGTCTTGACCTAGCACAGTGGGGCAGTACTATCCCCTGGCTTGAATGAATGAGGTGTGGGAGTGGTTTCAGAAAATGGAGAGTTTTCCCAGATAAGGGACCGTAACTTTGACATGAGGGACACAGCCAGCCTTTAACCCAATACTCAGACTTCCCTGCCTCCCCTCTTCTGATCTCTTGCCATGCGGCAGCCAGAGGGATGGGGAGAGTCCACCGATCCAACCCACACAGGGCAGCCTCGTGGGCTGAGAGCAGGTAGAGAAGGAGGGAGAGCGGAGTTGGATGGGCACACAGAAGGTAGCCAGCACATCCACCTAATTGCACGTGCCCCCCCCTTCGACCCCTCCCCAGAGTCTGGAATCTGGGGAATAATGGCAAGAACTCATAGTGGAGTGAGTTAGGTAGATCTAGTCTAGGAATACATTCTTAGACAAAGTTACTTGAGAGTTACTCTCTCAGGGCCTCAGTTTCCTCTTCCATAAAATGGGGTTGGACATATGCATGTCATAAGTGTGAAGACTATATGAGAAAATATATGTAAAATGCCCAGGACAGTGGCTAGCACACAACAAGTGTTCACAACTAATTGATTCTTTCATGTATGACTTATCCCCTCCCCCCGAACTTTTTGAATTGCAAGTCATTCTGCAATGAATGTTTCCGGGCACAGATTCAACCTCGCCCTCCACTGCATTTTGGACTTTGCTATATTGTGGGTTGTACTCTAGAGAGAGTTCTAGAACTGGACTCACTAGGAATATGGATGAGCATCTACATCTCTGAATCTTCCTTGAATTTTCCTCTTCTATTTCATGAGATAAGGATATGGCCTCATTGGAATTCGACATGTTGGTCAGCCTAAGTGCAAACCTGATCTTGCTTTGGGTAGGAGGTAGGTTGCAAAAATCCCAGTCCTTACTCTTTGGTTACCATCTGTTGCGTTTTCTAAAGGGGAAAGGAACCCATGTTAAAATTCTGTTCGGAGACTCTAGAACTTAAGCGTATGCGATTGCCCATTTAAACGGATCTAAACTTTTTTGCTACCTGTTCACATTTCCATGGAATAAAGCATTTGACACACACACAAACCCACAGGTCAGGGGGCCAGGCATGTTATAGAATTACACACACAGGGAGTTAAGGTCAATGGTTTGCTCAAAGAACACAGTTGCTGAATTGTAGTGTTTAAGCCAGCACTCTCTTCTATTTCCCCTGCTCTGTGCTATGGCCGGCATGTAAAACTGTCGGAAATTATTAACCTGTGCTTAATAAATACGGAATTAAATGAGTTTACCCAGCACGGAAAAATCTGGCATAGACCTAACTTCAGGGAGCACATAAATCATCCTGTAAACTGGTGATTCTTCCCTCTGAGGGCCTGTTGTGTATGGAAAGTACATTTCATTAGGCTCTCGGAAGCCCCATTTATTTAACAGCTTTCTCCCAATCTAATATTTCCCATCTAATGGCCCTGGTGCTGTGATGATAGACATCATGAAAATGCAGAGTGATAAAAAGAGGTAGCTAAGAACACCGGTTTATATGAGGTAAATTACACATTAGAATTGCCCTTTCTCTATTCACTTGTAAGTTCATTTCTTCACCTGATTCATCTCTTAAGAGCTGTTCTGTTTTAAGGCCAGCTTTCCCAAGGCGGGGTGTTTGGATGGCTTGGTGCAGAACGGATTTTGGTAACAGGTTTATTCTTCTCCAATAGCATTTTCCCTTTAGAGCGGGGTGCTTTGAGGAGTCATTATCAACATGCAAATTGAAATTCCTGGAACCTAGGGCAAAGGTGATTAGAGCTTCTGCAGAACTCAGTAAAGAAGGCATCAGGGAATTTACTCTGAAGTAATGGACTTGGATGCGCTTATGTGTTTTCCTCTCTCTTCCTCTCCATTGCTTCCCTGCCAGCCATCCCTCCCCCACATCCCTCTCTCCTCTGCTCCATTTATGTTTGACCAAGTGGCAGGCAAATGTAAGAGCTCCTATTTCTTGTTCATTGTTTATTGAATTGCATAATTCACTACACACACTTTTAAATCATAAAGAACATTCCAATAATAACGAAGCTTCTATCTAGCTTAGGGAACATGTCACTCCTTCTTTAGAAGATTGCTCTCCATCTCCTACCACACGCCTCTCCTTCCTCTTGTGTTTATCATTCCATCGCCTTTCTTTATAACTTTGCCGCCTACAGATAATTCCCTAATGTTTGATGTTTAGTTGTGATTTCGAGATCCATCCATATTGATGCCTACAGTTGTAGATCATTCCTTGTTACTGCTGAATAGTGGTGCACAGGGTGGGCTTACCGACATTTATTCCGTTGGTGTTGGGCAGCTGGGAGAGTTTCCATTTTTGCCATAATGAACAGGACCGGTAAGAACACTCCTGAATGTGTGTTCTGGAACGCATGTGCAGTTGGTCCTCTCCAGCGTGGATTCCCAATCTTTCTCCTGTCATGAAACTCTTAGAAAATGATGACCCTATTAGTAGAGCACATGGGGTAAACCATTGCCTCTTACTTATATTACATAAATAATCATAGCACAAGTGAAGTAAAATAAAATATTTCCAGATTATTAGTAAATGTGAATTTGTTTCCATAAATACAATCTTTGTGTGAAACGTTTTGCCTAAAGTGGCTATGTATGATTTCCAATGAAATTTTTTAAGGGTGATCTGTTCAATTCTTGATGGTCACTGTATGTGAGAAAATTTGCACTGGTAGGTGATGTAAATGAGCATTATATTTTTCAACTCTAACGTTTTACAGCAGTGGTGGGATCTAGTAACTTTTCTCTTATTGGCAAATGCTGTATTAAAATTACTTCTCACGGGGCGCCTGGGTGGCGCAGTCGGTTAAGCGTCCGACTTCAGCCAGGTCACGATCTCACGGTCCGTGAGTTCGAGCCCCGCGTCAGGCTCTGGGCTGATGGCTCGGAGCCTGGAGCCTGTTTCCGATTCTGTGTCTCCCTCTCTCTCTGCCCCTCCCCCGTTCATGCTCTGTCTCTCTCTGTCCCAAAAATAAATAAACGTTGAAAAAAAAAAAAAACTTTAAAATTACTTCTCACAATGCAAACAGGTTTCAAATCCCAATAAGCGGTGTCTTATCAAGCATTTCAAAATAACGATGAGACTCTAGTTCTAATGCATATGGAGGTTCAGGACCAATGCTTGGTTAAAAGGCAAAGGCAGCTCATCTGAGCTGGCCTTGGTACCACTGAGAGGGCACACAAGCGTATGACATCTATGACAAATGATCAGAGATGTGGAACCACCAGTTAGGATGTTATCAGTAGGTAGATGTTGGGAGCTATCCAGTAGGTAGCTGGTACCAGTGGTCATATGCATCAGGACTTCATACTTGGCCTCCCTTATTTCAGGCTCTAATGGTCAGTGACCACATGTTGGATCCTAGATGGGACCTGTGTCCATGGTCGCATCTTCGTCCATGCTGAGCATGTCCTAGTGAAGCAGTGATCATCAGATATTGGTCATCTGCTCTTGTGTTGTGTCTGTAAAGTTCTCTCTGATGGGACTTGGAGAATCTTATTGCCGGGCTGGGATGAGATGTGGGGGAGTTGAGGTCGGGAAGTTGATGGCTGGCCCAAGGGCTCACGGTATCAGAATCTTGTAATACAAGGCTATAGAGTTGATAATAGAGTTGCTGAGAATATATGTGCATACTCAATTTTACTTTTTATTTAATTTTTTTAAGTTTATTTATTTATTTTGAGAGAGACAGAGAGAGAGCAAGTGAGCTAGGAGCAGAGAGAGAGGAGAGAGAGAATCCCAAGCAGGATCTGCACTGTCAGCACAGAACCTGATGTAGGGCTCAGACTCATGAACCACGAGATCATGACCTGAGCCAAAATCAAGAGTCGGATGCTTAACCAACTGAGCCACCCAGGTGCCCCTCAATTTTACTCTTTAATGCCAAAATATTTCTCCAATGGCCATGCCAACATGTTTTCTCAATAGCAATCGGCTAGGGGGCCTATTGTTCCACAATTTCACCAACACTTGGTGTTACGTACCATTTAAATTTTCACCTATCTGTTATGTGTGAAATGGTAACTCACTGTCGGATTGATTTGCATTTCCTTGTTGAAAATGTCCCTTAACCAAAGAGACTGAGCATGCTATGTTTTGGTATCATTTGTATGTCCTCTTCTGTGCAATGCTTGTTTTTTTTTTTTAATATGAAATTTATTGTCAAATTGGTTTCCATACAACACCCAGTGCTCATCCCAAAAGGTGCCCTCCTCAATACCCATTACCCACCCTCCTCTCCCTCCCATCCCCATCATCAATGCTTGTTTTTAACTTTCTCCTGTTTGTTTTCTTTCTTTCTTTCTTTCTTTCTTTCTTTCTTTCTTTCTCCCTCCCTCTTTCCCTCCCTCCCTCCCTCTCTCTCTTTCTTCCTCCCTTTCTTTCTTTCTTTCTTTCTTTCTTTCTTTCTTTCTTCCTTTCTTTCTCTCTCTCTCCCTCCCTCTCTCTCTCTCTCTCTTTCTTCCTTCCTCCCTTTCTTTCTTTCTTTCTTTCTTTCTTTCTTTCTTTCTTTCTTTCTGTTTTATTTTAGAGACAGAGAGAGAGAGGGTGAGTGGGGGAGAAGGGAAGATGGAGAGAGAGAGAATCTGAAGCAGGCTCTGTGCTCGGCATGAAGCCCAATGTGGGGCTCCATCCCACGACCCTGGGATCATGACCTGAGTCAAAATCAAGAGTCAGACACTCAACCAATTGAGCTACCCAGGTGCCCCAACTTTCTCCCTTTTCTACCTGGTTGTTTGTCTTTTTAAAATAAGTTGGTGTGTAGGAAATATCTATATGTGCCAAATGCAAAGACTTTATTGGTTGGCTTCAAAGATCTTTACCCAGCCTGGAGACTTTCACTTTTATATTGTGTCTTTTGATGAAATTTTTTAACTTCCACGTAATGAAATTTGTCAGTATTTTCTTTCAAAGTTTGTGATTTTTGTGCTTTGTTAAAAAATACTTTGTTACCACCAAACATTAAATATAGTCTCTTATATTGCTTGCAAAAGCTTTATAGTTTGGTTCTTTACATCCAAACTTTTATTCAACTAGAGTTGATTTTTGACTGGGAGTCAAATATCATTTCAGCATTTGTGAATAACTGTTATCACAGTACAATTTATTACATAGTTTATCCTTTCCCCACTGGTCAGCAATGGCTATTCTGTAGTAATGAGCTTTCCATTTTGTGTGTGTGTGTCTGTTCACAGGTCTCTATTTTCTTCCTTTTTGTTGGTTTCTTCGTGAGTACTATGCTGGCTTAATTCCTGTACCTTCATAATATTTTTTGATATCTTACAGGGGAAGCCCCATAACTTTGTACTACACCCTCAGGAGCATCTTGGCCATTCCTGGACTTTTATTTTTCAAACAAATTTTAAAATCAGTTTATCAAGTTTTATGAGAAAATTTTGTGAAATAATATGAAAATCTATAGATCAATTCAGTAAGAATTCGTATCTTCAAGAAACTGATTCTTGCTTAGAATATTATATAGTAGAGCTCACCATTTGTTTACATTTTCTTTAATATCTTCCCATTAAGTTTTATAGTATCTACAAATGGTGCGCATATTTTTGTTAATTATTGCATGCATTACATTTTATAATGCCACTGTAAATATATCTCTTTAGAGTTATATTTTCTATCTTATTTTTACTGGAAAAGATTTGATTCACTGATTTTTTTTTTTTGCCCTTTAGACACTTTTTATGAATGCTGAATAAAACTTCAACCTTTCTCCCATGAGGAGTGACTTAATTTTAATATAATATATGTAAATAACAAGTTTACATTCTGCTTTTTGGAGGATAAATAATAAGGTGTTTTTCTTTGATAAGAAACTGAATTATGTCCCTGCCAAATTAATATGCTCAAGCCCTAACCCCCTACCCCATGCTAGTGTATTGGAGATAGAGCCTTCAAGAAGGTAATTAGGGTTAAATGCTCTCTTCTTTATTTCCATGAGTGTGCAGATGGTTTTCAACAGAACAGACTGGGCTGGCACCATGATCTTAGACTTCCAGCCTCCAGAATTGTAAGAAATAAACTCCCAGTGTTTAAGCCACCCAGCCTGTGGAATTTTATTATAGTACTGGAAGGTCACTAACACACTGATACATTTGGATTTATCTTTACAATTTGATCACGTACTTTCCAGTTGTCCTGTCTTTCATGTTTCTTTTCACTGTTTTTCTTTCCTGTGTCCATTGTGATTGATTTAGGTTTTTTGTCTTTTTCTCTTTTCACTTTTTTCTCGACTCATTGGCAGCTACGTGCTCTGAGTATAGTTTCAGAAGTTACCTAGTGATTTCAACACACCTGTTATGTTAACAAATTCTAAATTTAGCATTTTTCCTGCACCCTAGAACCACACCAAAAATGTGTAAGCCTTTAACTCAGCTAATTTCGCACCCAGCTGCCTTGCTGTAGAGCCTCCCTGGATCTTCCTTCTATGAGATCCACGGCTATTTCACATGTTTCCTTGGCCCTTCTCTTCCTCCTCTTCTTTTGCTAAATAATAGTGTGATGAACATTCCTACCATGAAATCTTTGTCTGTGGTGTTTCTGTACTGTAGATTTCTTAGAGTAGAATCATTGCATCAGAATGTTCAGATACTTTAAAGGCTCTTAATAGAACTGGATAAATGGCTTTCCAGAAAATTTGATACATGTGCATTCTGACCAACTGTACATGAATTGACTCATTACACCAGACCCAGGTCATCAATGCTATCAGTTTAAAAATCATTTTTTAAATTAATTTTTAATGTTTTAATTTAGTTTTGAGAGAGAGAGAGCAAAGGGGGAGGGAAAGAGAGAGAAGGAGGCACAGAATTTGAAGCAGGCTGCAGGCTCCTCACTGTCAGCCCAGAGCCCGACGTACGGCTCGAACCCACCAACAGTGAGATCATGACCCGAACTGAAGTCGGACGCTTAACCGACTGAGCCACCCGGGCGCCCCCAAAAATAATTTCCAGTTTGATAGTGAGTACTGCTTCAGTCTGTATTTATGGTCATATAACTATGGGTTAGTTGACCATGGTTTTGCTTAGGTACCTATCTGTGATTTCTTCTTATTTTTTTATTTCAAGTTTTTATTTAAATTCCAATCAGTTAACATGTAGCGTAATATTGGTTTCAGGAGTAGAATTTAGTGAGTCATCACTTACCTACAACACGTGGTGCTCATCACATCGAGTGCCCTCCTTAATGTCCAGCAACAACCTACCACACTCCCCCCCCCCCCCACCTCCCTTCAGCAACCCTCAATTTGTTCTCTACAGTTAAGAGTCTGTTTTATGGTTTGCCTCTCTCTCTTTTCCCCACTGTGTTCATCTGTTTTGTTTTTTAAATTCCACATATGAGTGAAATCTGTGATTTCAAATTCCTCTTCTCTGAGTTGTTCTCTGAACCCTTTGGTAATTTACTTTTTCAGTCCTGCCAGTAAATATAAACTTCCTGTATATTAGAACTTGTTTTATGTAGGTGTATATTCTTAAAGTCTGCTTATCTCATGTATTAAATTAATTAACTAAATAATTTATTTATCTAATCATTGAACACAATTTCCGGGGCACTTGCTAGATGCCATTCAAGGAACCTTTGGAAAATCTTGGCCAGTAATAGGATAACTATCTCTTCAAACACTCCTTTCAGTCTATTAAGCTTTTCATGTTGCAGGGTATTTATTTTTATTTTTTAAAGTATATCATACATGACTGAACTGTGAAGCTAGGAATTTGTCTTGTGCATCAAGCTCTCAGCTGAAGGTATAATTAAAAAACAATTTTTTTTGACGTTTATTTATTGTTGAGAGAGAGAGAGAGACAGAGCGCGAGTGGGGCAGGGGCGGAGAGAGAGGGAGACACAGAATCTGAAGCAGGCTCCAGGCTCTGAGCCATGAGCCCAGAGCCCGACGCGGAGCTTGAACCCACAAACTGCTCGATCATGACCTGAGCTGAAGTCGGACGCCTAACCGACTGAGCCACCCAGGCGCCCCTGAAGGTATAATTTTAATAATAGACACAGTATGTTTGGCACATGCTAAATACTGTGCTTGGCTTTAAAATCTATTACTTAATTTCACTTTGTAACATTGCAGGGGAGTAAGAATTATTGTCCTTATTTTATAAATGACAAAAGTGAGGCTTAGAAATGTTTAGCAGGTGGCTTAAGATCCCACAGGAAGTGAAACTTGGGATCTAGTTTCAGACCCATGCATACTTTCCTAATAGGTGAGACTCCCTCTGAGGGGGTCCTTCTTGGACCTCTGTGCATGTCAGACTGCAACAGACTGTTTCCCCTTCTGTGACACACTGAGCTTTCAGGAACAAAAATAGGAAACTGGCCCCTTTCGTTAAGCTGTCCCATCAGCAGAAGGGCCAGTCAGGAGGAGGGAGTTTTGGCGCTGTTTCCCATGGGCATCCTTCCCACGGCAACTCTTTCTATATTAATCACTTCCTAATCCCCCCCCCCCCTTTTTTAGGTGGAGAAGACACCACCGAGGTTTGGGGAACTGAAGGAACAACAAAACTCTGACCCACTTCCAAATCAGGAAGTTATCTTTCTTTTTCCACCCACTCCTGGATAACTTGATTATCTCCTGTCCTGCTTGATCTACACAGGCTGCTCAGATCACGTTCGGGGAGGATCCCAGTTTGGGGAATGTGAAGCATGGCACAGAGGTAGGCAACAGCTCTCTGGAGGCAGGTGACCCAGAGCCAGGGGGCACGTTAGGGGGATTAGCCCAGGGTCTCTCAAGTGCTCTCCTTCTAGTCTCTGGTCCTGTTGCTTTTGTCTGAGGGCTGCAGAGACAATGAGCGTGAGTGGTAATCTTGGCTTTCCTGGGGTGCAGAGCCACCCAAAAATCTTCCATTGGCCACTGTTGCTGCAGCGTCCTCGTTCATGCAGGGGAGGAAATGCTGGGAACCTAACTAATAGCCTGGTCATGAGCCATTCATGCCCCGACCCTGACCAAGTTCTTCCTGGGTGCCAAACCCTTCCGTGGTTCCCTACCCCCTACAGAGCAAGTCCGAGTTTTTATCACAGCACAGAAAAACCTTTCGTGTCCTACCTTATTTCTGCCTCGTTTCTGTTTGCATCTACGTTCGGCTCCCAGCCACGCCTCGTGAGCCACCCTGGGCCTTTGCACATGCTGTTCATCTCCTTCCTCGGCATGGTGAACCTTTTTTCCTTGTTCGAGACCCCTCTTTTGACTCTTTCTTGGGAGCCCCGCTTTCTCCCAAGCACAGTTGATTTCTCCTGACTTTGCATTATGTGTGACCTCATGGGAGTGCTTTGACGGGGTTGTTTGCATGCCACCTTTCCTTCTAGATTGTGGGTCTTACCTTCACTCAGTTCTGAATCCCCTTTTATATAATAGGTGCTCAACACATTTTTTGGTTGTGTGAATCAATGAAAAAAATCCCTGATGTTTACACAGTATTTTATGCGTTTAACAAATCGCTTTTTCTCTATTATCTGCCTTTGTACTTCACAAAGAGCCTATGGGTGGCATTCAGGACATGAGAACACTGAAGATCAGAGAGGTGATGTGATGCTCAAGGATGGTAGACTGGTGACCAGCGTGTCGTTTGTAAGTCTTAGTGAATCGAAGTCCCAGCAGAACCGTGATGGCTGTTCCTGTTACGTGAGTGCCACACTGGTGGGAACGGGTGAGCTCTTTGATGGGCTTTGAGTTATGCTTATGGAGAGATGCGTTTGGTACCTGAGGCTATGAAGGTGGATTCCCATTGCCTGTAGAAAAAGGTTTAAGCTTCTCAGCAAGGCATCCAAGATTCTCACTCCAGTCAACAGGTTTCAGTTTCATCTTTGGCCACTCTCGGGCCAAAGTGCGATACTCCATTACTATAACCAGAGGTTGGCAACCCTTTTCTGTAATATGGTTAATATTTTAGGCTTTTTTTGGCCTGGCAGTCCCCGTGGCAACAGCTGTGCCGTGTGAAAGCAGCCCTGAACGTTCTGTAAGTGAGTAGGCGTGGCTGTGTTCTAATAAAACTTGATGAAAACAGTTAGCGGGCTGAACTTGGCTTGAGGTCCACCATTTTCTGACCCTGTTATAAAGGCTTCCTGAAAATGCCATACATTATTCTATTTTCCTTTTCTCGCTGGTTTCCTTCCTTCCCGTAAGTTGTCACTCCTATCACCTTTCACTCATCTTTATTTTAATGTGTGCTTAACCGGGATCCATCATGGTGAGTTGTCCTTGGTACCAGTTCCAGGCAACGTACAACGGGGAGCTCCCTCTAGGGATCTCATTGTTCATGGTCTTCGTTTCAGATCCCTTGGCCCAACTCACTCTTCACCTCGTATTCCACTTTGTTCTAGATTCTCCTTCTAACCTGGCTCCTTTTTTTCTTCAGTTTGCCTCATTCACACCTAGAGGTGATTGCTTGCCCTCCCTTCACAGTGACGATCCTGATTTCTTCTGTTAGTGGCTTCGGATTCAGCTCTCTCTGGCTCCACTGCCTCAGGTCGCTGTGGGTGAATCTCCTGGTTTGTCACTGTCACTGGGACTCTCCACTTTGGTGCCGTCTTTTCCATCATCCACCAGGTAGCCTCTCTGCCTGCCTGTTGAGCTTTGCTAGCTGGAGTTGGACACTCTGTGCCTGGTCCTGTGCCCAATGCCCAGAGGATGGAGAGACTAGAATGATGTAGTCCACGTCGCTGAGAAGCCCAGTTAGCAGAGGTCTAACTCCAAGGTAATAGGAGAGGAGAACATCGTTGGGGAACCACACTTAGGAGTGATGACTTTAGAGGGACAGAGGAGAGTCAGAGACAGCTTCGGTTTCCACCTCTGAATTTCACTTTCTTGCTGAAAAACCTGCTGTCGCCTCCTGTTGTCTCCTGTGCCAATTCCTACTTCCACTGCATCCACTTGAATATTCTCTGCAATCTCTTTTTTAAAAAACATTGTAATGTTTGTTTATTTTTGAGAGAGAGAGACACACACAGAATGTGAGTGGGGGAGGGGCAGAGAGAGAGAGGGAGACACAGAGTCTGAAACAGGCTCCAGGCTCTGAGTTGTCAGCACAGAGCCTGACATGGGGCTTGAACTCGGCAACAGCAAAATCATGACCTGAGCTGAAGTCAGACACTCAACCGACTGAGCCACCCAGGCACCCCTAGTTTCTTATTTTCTTAATAACCATTTCTTCCTTTCTCCCTTAATAACCATTATCTTAACCATTTCTTCTTAATAACCATTTCTTATTATCTTAATAACCAATCCTCCTTCTTTCTCTCTCTTCCTTTTCCTTCCTTCCTTCCTTCCTTCTCTCCCTCTCTTTTTCTTTCTTTCTTTCTTTCTTTCTTTCTTTCTTTCTTTCTTTCTTTCTTTTTCTTTCTTTCCTTCCTTCCTTCCTTCCTTCTTTTCCAGATCCTGACTTCAAGACCAGCTTCAGTTTTTCCTCCATCATGAAGACTTCTATACTCATTCCAGCCAACACTGACTTTTTTCCTATTCCTAAATAGTTACTAAGAAAGGCTAAGAGAATAATACATTTATTTCTTGACTATATTCTTTTGTGTGGGCTATTTTATTGTTTCAGGTTAAGAAGGACATGGGTTTAAGGTCTTCCTCTGTCAGTGTGTAGCTATGTGACCTTGGAGTAGCTGTTTAACTTCTCTGAGCCTCTATTTCCTCACTGATAAAATTAGACTAATAATAACCTCCCTACTATCTACAATAAAGCCACCTTTCACTTCCTCTGTCACATCTACCTCTCAGAAAACTCAATATCTAATGTGATTACCATTGGCTTATCTGCTGTCTTTCTTCTCCTGCCGTTAGGTAACAATTGATAGGAGACCAAAGATTTTGCTTAGTATGTTCACAGCTATATCTCCAGTGCTTAGAACATCTCATTGAATATTTGTTGGATAAAAGAGAGTAAGTCACTTACAGGTGGGATTTGAAGGTATAATGTGGTGTGGGCTTCAATGACTGCCTGGCTCATACTTGTCAGTGGGCTTTCAATAAATGTGAATATCCTTAGGACAACCTTTGCTTCCTATGCTTTGCACCACCATTGGTACCACCGGTTAGTAAGGAGATGCAGGGCTCTCTACTCTAAGGAAATAAAACTGGTCGAGAAGAGAGAATCCATCGACAGTGGAACCAACCTCTTCAGAGTTGCCAAACTCAGAGTGAGCCGTACGGGTCTTTGAGTGAACACAGATGTTAATAAGCAAATGAAAGTACCAACCAACAGTGGGACTAAATGGCATCCAGAGGCATAAAGAGAGTCATGATTTCACTAAGTGGGGTCTCTGTCTTCTTATTTCTCTGTGCTCCATGATTATGGGACCAAATGGCCATTTGGTTATAAATCTGAATTTTTGTCCAGCTCTCTTACTGAAAGACCTCCTCTTATCCTATTGGTTGATACAGTCTTCTCTTTCTCTTGACTTAACACTCTGTAGCAATGGATTGGTGCAGCTAACAGTCCATGGTGAAAATTCCTTTCATGTTCTTAGTGATTCACTTTTGACATGATTAACCAATGATTTTCCCCTGGCGTTCTATCATTTAATCCTGACTTTAGTTCTATGAGGTAGACAAAATACTCTTACTTTCTATATGCTTGCTGATGTGTCTCGGGT